>NC_062544.1:275601913-275969085 GCF_016906955.1 Phacochoerus africanus | reverse complement strand
CGTGAGCTGTGGTGTAGGTCGCAGACGTGGCTTGGATCCCTCGTTGCTGTGGCTCTGGCATAGGCCGGTGACTACAGCTCCGATTAGACTCCTAGCCTGGGAAACTCCATATGCCGTGGGAGCGGCCCTAGAAAAGGCAAAACAAACAAACAAACAAAAATCAGTATAGTCGAGAATCTTTCATATATTAAATATTTGCTTTTCTGTGACCTTTCATCTCACATTTCATGTTTAGCACATTTTTGAATAAGAAAGGATATGTTTAAGATACATTTTTGAAGTTCATGTATGTCCAAAATGTCACCTCTGCGTGGATCATGATTCAAGTGGGTTTGTAATTCTAGTCCAAAAATTATTTGCCCTCTAAAATTTGAACTTTCTAGTTTCTGAAGTTGAGTTGCTGATGAGACATCTAATACTACTCTGATCCTGGTTTTTTGTTTTTGTTTTTTTTTTTTACAGCCACACATGCAGCATATGGAAGTTCCCAGGGTAGGGGTGAAATCAAAGCTGCAGCTGCCAGCCTGCACCACAGCCACAGCAACACCAGATCCAAGCCACATCTGCCACCTACATGGCAGCTTGCAGCAATGCCAGATCCTTAACCCACTGAGCCAGGTCGAACCCACATCCTCCAAGAGACAATGTCAGGTCTTCAATCTGCTGACCACAATGGGAACTCAAGCCATTCTGATTCTTGGAGTTTTTTCTCTGAAACTTTGGAATCTTTTCTGAAGGTTGAAGTTCTGACATTGTACAAATGCTAAGCCTTGATGTGAGATTATTTCATTCCTTGTGCTTCAGATGCTCTTTCCATCTGAGTCATACCTTTTAACTCTGAGAAATTATATTGTATTATTCCTTTGATGATTTATCATTCTTCATTTGTCCTTCCTGTCTGTTTGAACCACCTGTTAGTCAGATAACCTCCTGGACTAACTGTATATGCCTCTTATCTTTTATCCTCCCTTTTTTTTCTTTTTAGGGCTGCACCCCTCAGCATATGGAGGTTCCCAGGCTAGGGCTCGTATTGGAGCAGTAGCCACTGGCCATAGCAATGCCAGATACAAGCAATGTCTGTGACCTACACCACAGCTCACAGCAACTATGGATCCTTTACCCACCAAGCAAGGTCAGGGATCAAACCCGAGTCCTCATGGATGCTAGTTAGGTTTGTTAACCACTGAGCCACAATGGGAACTCCCTTAGCCTTACTTTTTAAAAAGTTTTTTTTTTCTAAGTTCCCATTGTGGCACAGTGGAAACGAATCCAACTAGGAACCATGAGGTTGTGGGTTTGATCCCTGGCCTCGCTCATTGGGTTAAGGATCCAGCGTTGCTGTGAACTGTGGTATAGGCTGCAGATGCAGCTCAGATCCCACATTGCTGTGACTCTGGCATAAGCTGATGGCAACAGCTCCAATTGGACCCCTAGCTGGGGAACCTCCATATGCTGTGGGTGTGGCCCTAAAAATTTTTTTTTCAATTTTTTTTAAAGTATAGTTGATTTACAATGTTGTCCCACTTTTTATATTTCTTAGTTATTTTATTCTATTTTCTGTGAATTTTCTTCCATGTTATCTTCTAATCCTTCTACCATGGATGAAACATTACCTCAAATCTCTTTAAAGAAAAGTAATTTACACCTTTGATATTTAGGTCTCTCTGGTATTATTCTAACTTCAGCAGTCACAATCTTCAGTTTTGGATCAGTCTGTTGAGCTTATGTGTTTTGTTAAAAAAACAAAAAACAAAAAAACCTTCTTATCTGGGAGTTACTGTTGTGGCTCAGCAGTATGAACCCAACTAGTATCCGCCAGGACTCGGGTTTGATCCCTGGCCCCACTCAGTGGGTTAAAGATCCGGCATTGCCATGAGCTGTGGTGTAGGTCACAAACAAGGCTTGGATCTGGCATTGCTGTGACTGTGGTGTAGCCCGGCAGCTGCAGCTCCAATTGGATCCCTAGCCTGGGAACTTCCATATGCTCAGCCCGAAAAAGAAACAAAACAAGACAAACAAATAAAAAACCCCAACTCTTCTCTCACTGAGAATTTCCTCTCGGTATAAACAAAAAAGCATGGAAAGAAGTGGGGAGAAACAAAGGAGTGCTTGGAAAGAAAGCCCGGGATTGAGTTAAAAAGCTTGTGCTGGAGGAGTTCCCATCCTGGTTCTGCGGAAACGAATCTGACTAGTATCCATGAGTTCACAGGTTCGAACCCTGGGCTTGCTCAGTGGGTTAAAGGTCCCATGCTTCTGTGAGCTGCAGTGTAGGTGGAAAATGTGGCTCGGATCTTGAATTTCTGTGGCTGTAGTGTAGGTAGGTCGGCAGCTACAGCTCCGATTGGATCCCTAGCCTGGGAATGCTACAGGTGTGGCCCTAAAAAGACAAACAAAACCCAAACCAAAGCAATGAATTTTGTGTTGGAAATATATTCTCCCCTTACATGATGTGGGAATTCTCTAGCGTTAACTCCCTTAAGGGACTACATTTTGAAAACTACAAGCATTATCAAATGCATGGTATTACAGTTCATCAATTTAGTATAGTGCTGGGAGCACCAAATTTAGGGTCAAGAGACTGAGGTTCTAGGAGTTCCCGTCGTGGCGCAGTGGTTAACGAATCCGACTAGGAACCATGAGGTTGCGGGTTCGGTCCCTGCCCTTGCTCAGTGGGTTAACGATCCGGCGTTGCCGTGAGCTGTGGTGTAGGTTGCAGACGCGGCTCGGATCCCGCGTTGCTGTGGCTCTGGCGTAGGCCGGTGGCTACAGCTCCGATTCGACCCCTAGCCTGGGAACCTCCATATGCCGCGGGATCGGCCCAAGAAATAGCAACAACAACAACAGCAACAACAACAACAACAACAAAAGACAAAAAAAAAAAGAGAGAGACTGAGGTTCTAGACTGGACTCTGTGTATTCATCAGGACTCTTGGTAGTAACTGACAGAAACCTAGGTTTAGTTCGTGGAAACACCAGTGGGGTTTAGTTGGAGGGCCCACAGAGCTGGAGAGTGAGCGGAGGGAACTGGGGTTCTGCTGTTACTCTCCATCTCCACCTCACATCCTGCCTCTGTCTAAGGGTCAGCATCAGGCCAGGCTGTCCCACGTAGCTGGGGACATGGCTGATGAAGTTCTGGGACCACAGTTCAAGGGGAAGGGGTGAGTGCGAGTTTCCCTCCCAGCTTTGACCTGAAAAGTTCCAGGGATGAACTTGGAGGGCTCTCGTTCTGACACCTGCTCACCCAGAGCCAATCTCTGTGGCCACCAAGGTGGTGGCCAAGACTGGTCCGAGCCCACCTCGGGGATGTGGTGGGAGTGGGATTATTCCTTCAAGATGAGAAGCCCCACCACAGCCACACTGTTGGAGTGGGGAGCGGGGGAGAGCAGAGGGAATGTGCTGGACGTCGAATAGCCCAGATGCCTACCAATGGCTTCCACTAACCTAATCCATGACTTCCGAACCAAACTGGATTGCAGCTCTTCTTCTATTTGTTTTGTTTTGGGTTTTTTTTTTTTTTGCTTTTTAGGGCCATACCTGTGGCATATGGAAGTTCCCAGGCTAGGAGTCAAATCAGAGCTACAGCTGCTGGCCTACCCCACAGCCACAGCAACGTGGGGTCCAAGCCATGTCTGCAACCTACGCCACAGTTGATGGCAAGGCCAGATCCTTAACCCACTGAGTGAGGCCAGGGATCGAACCCACATCCTCATGGATCCTAGTCAGGTGGATTTGTTAACCAGGGAGCCACGAAGGGAACTTCAACTTGCATCAAGTTTTATCTTGAGTCAATTCCTAACACCAGGGGAGCATCATGTGCTGATTGCCTTAAACTTGGAGCAGGTGTCATCCCTGTGCCAATCACAGTGGAAGAGATGGGTTATCCTGATTGGGTTAACCTTTGGGGACCCATTCTTGGAATTGATGGTGATGGAAGTGGAGGTGATGGGGGTCAGACTCAACCTTATCCACATCTCCAGATTGTTTAACTAAGAAGAGGGGTGGGAAGAGTTGTTTGGGAAGCAGCCACAACCACCCAGTCCAAGGTCATCCGACTCAAGCATCTCTTTTTTATCCCCTCATAAACTATGATTCTGTGGGTATCTAAAATTTTATATTCATAACACAACTATACTCGTGACTCTGAGAGGAGTTCATTTGCAATGGGGATGGCGTCTCCATTAGGCACAGTGCCAAGGGCCCACAATATTTTTAGGGCCCCCTGAAAATGTTTTAATTTTGGAAACAGAAGGAAAAAAATGAAGTTTCAGATCAAAGAAAACATTTTAAAATATAATATTAATAAATCCTGTCTGTTGAGCTTCCTTTAAAAAATTCATTTGGATCTTTTTGGAGGTTCCCAGGTTAGGGGTTGAATCGGAGCTGTAGCCACCGGCCTACGCCAGAGCCACAGCAACGCGGGATCCGAGCCGCGTCTGCAACCTACACCACAGCTCACGGCAACGCCGGACCCTTAACCCACTGAGCAAGGGCAGGGACTGAACCCGCAACTTCATGGTTCCTAGTCGGATTCGTTAACCACTGCGCCATGACAGGAACTCCTCATTTGGATCTTTATTACTGTCACAGGCTTGGGAATGTTTAAAACATTGCAAAACGTTAGTACAGAGTAAAGTTAGAGTTTTGTGATCAGTGTTCTTTTGTCTGCATGTAACCTGGATTCCTCAAATATACTCCGTGACTTATCAGTTTTCTTTTTGTTCAACTTTTTGATCTGTAGAAATGTGACACCTCCTTGATAGTGCAACAGTAACTGACAATTTTTGTATTTTTGTAATATTTATCTTCTAAGAGAGCAGCCTCATGATGTACAGTTGATTGTGCATATCAACTGTTGTGTATGTGTGTGTTTGGCTAGTCTCATTATCATTATGATAATCTGATGGTTTTAAAAACTAAATTTTCTAGAGCAATGAAGTGACTATAATGTTAAGTAAACAATAAAAAGAAAGGTACCATTTATATATGTATCTTTATAGCAATAGAGTTGTAGATTATTATTATTGTTACTAATTTTTTTAAGTGGAGGAATGGCTCCACCAAGGTCACCAAGTGCCTAGGACCACTGTAATTTTTTTTTCCTTTGCTTTTTAGGGCCAGGGTTGTGGCATATGGAAGCTCCCGGCTAAGGGTTGAATTGGAGCTATAGTCACTGGCCTACACCACAGCCATAGCAATGCCAGATCCTGGCTGCATCTAGAACCTATGCCACAGCTCAAGGCAATGCTAGATCCTTAACCCACTGAGTAAGGCCAGGAACCAAACATGCATCCTCATGGATACTAGTTGGATTTGTTTCTCCTAGCCACAAGTGGAACCCCCCACCACAGTATATAAGCGTTGCCGATAGGGACGCAAAGTCAGCACACATAGATTGTCCCTTGAATTCCAAGGTTACTACACACTTGTATGTTTTGGTTTTGGCTTTCTTTTTCTTTTCTTTTCTTTTCTTTTTTTTTCTCCTTTTTTGGCTGTTCCCGTGGCATGCAAAATTCCCGGGCCAGGGATCGAACCTGGGCCACAGCAGTGACAATGCCGGATCTGGGTTACTGCTAAGCCACACGAGAGCTCGACTACCCACTTCCTTGTACCAGAGGTATTGTGCTTGAAAACAGCAGAGCCTCCACAAAAGAAGCAGGAGGGAAGGCAATTCTATGGATGAAATAAAAACCTAAAATATTTGAAGCATTTTCTTCCAGTTGGCGTTGAATTAACATGGGCACAGTGGGCTACCGTAGTTTCATGCATATTGAACCACTCGATCCTTATACCAACCCTGTGGTGGTACTGACCCACTTAATCCATGAAGAATCAGACTCAGGGAAAGCAAGCAGCCTTTCACAGTTTCCTATACAGTTATACCTTGCAGATGGGGTAGGTCAACCCAAGGCTTTTGACTCTAAGTCTTTTGCTTTTTGCTAGCGGTCAGAGACATTAAAAGTGGAAGTCAAGTTTTCTTTGTAAATAGTTTATCTGACCAAGCAAAGTGGCAGAGACTTAGGACATACCCAAAGGACCAGAGGAGCAGACAGAGGACCTTGGGGGTATCTTTATTCCAAGATACGCTGTCAGGTTGTCTGCGATGAAGCCCTCCCACCCTGGTCTATGGTGCTTTAAAGTCAGAGGCCAGCTTTCTGGGGCAGCTCGGGAAGGCTCTCCTCACCACCCAGAAGGGAGGCTTACTTGGTGCAAGGGGCTAGTGTCTCCCAGATCCAGACAGCAGATCCAGTGTTCCACAATTTCCAGCAACACACCGCTTCCCACACCAGCTTCTCCAGCTTGTCTTTGCAGTGCTAGCCTGAGTGATCTGGGGCCCCTGCTGAAATGGCTCAGCATTTATGAGTTGAACCTAGCCAGAATCCAGATTGGGACTTGAACCCTCATGCCAGGACTCGAACCCAGCCCAAACCCAGACTGGCACTTGAACCCACAGTTTTTTTTTTGTTTTTTTTTTGTTTTTTTGTCTTTTTGCTATTTCTTTGGGCTGCTTCCGCAGCATATGGAGGTTCCCAGGCTAGGGGTCTAATCGGAGCTGTAGCCACCGGCCTACGCCAGAGCCACAGCAACGCGGGATCCGAGCCACGTCTGCAACCTACACCACAGCTCACGGCAACGCTGGAGGGTTAACCCACTGAGCAAGGCCAAAAATTGAACCTGCAACCTCATGGTTCCTAGTCGGATTCGTTAACCACTGCGCCACGACGGGAACTCCGAACCCACAGTTTTTAAATTAGAATCACTCACCTGATGTCTGGATTTACTGAGGTTCAGGTTCTTTTTGCCTCAGTGCAGAGTGAGTTCAGTGAGAGACAAAGTGATAGGCAAGACGTAGCTTTATTAAGATAAGACTCTTGGGAGAGAAGCCAGCAGGCAGGCCAGGAGGCTCCGCCCCAAGGATTAGGTGGGCTATGTTTTTATAATCCGAGGGAAGCAGAGGGTGGGACAAGACCATCTCTTCCTCAGAGTAGTAGCTCTAACTTTGTATCTGGTAAGAGAGTATTTGACCGTGTAAGGTCAGACTAGGACTCTTAAGGTGCTTATTCAAATCAGCAGAAAGGCAGTCCTTAAACTCCTATGCTTGGTCCTAAGGATCATTGTCTTGTTGAACCTGAATGCAGGCTTCATTTTAACAACCCGAGGCATATCATCTCATGCTTTTATTTGTGCTTGTCTAGGCATCGTTCTGATGCCTTTCTCGAGCGAATATTAACTTACCGTGGTCTCCCAAGTTTCCCTAGGTTTTCCTATCTACGGTCCCCTCTTGGGACGTCTACAACTAGCTGTGTAATTATCCTACTCCATCCCTATCACTTCCAGGGTCTCATTTGAGCAATAACATGGCAGAAAAAGAACGTGTGACGAGTGGCTCCCCAACAACCCCAGTCTTCTCCACCTTGAGGAAATTAGGCAGACAAACTGGAGCAGGGGCAACCAAAAGTGGAGGTGTCCTTACTGACAGTATTTGTGTCACCCAGGAGCTTGTTAAGCAAATTCTTGGGCCCATCCTGACTTTTTTTTTTTTTTTTTTGCTTTTTTAGTGGCGTACCCTCGGCATATGGAGATTCCCAGGCTAGAAGTCAAATCGGAGCCACCGCTGCCAGCCTACACCACAGCCACAGCAATGCCAGATCTGAGCTACAGCTGCCAGCCTACGCCACGGCTCACGGCAATGCCGGCTACTTAACCCACTGAGTGAGGCCAGGGATTGAACCCTCAACCTCATGGTTCTTAGTCGGATTTATTTTTGCTGCACCACGACAGGAACTCCTGACCTACTAATCGAGAACCTTCAAAGGTGGTTTGGAGGAAGAATGTTGCCTGTCCTGTCAATAAACAAAGGATGTTTCAGCTATCAAGCCATCGGCCACTGCAACCAACCCAGTTGTGCTTAACTAGATAGTTAAGATGCACATCGAAGGAATGATTTCGATGGGCCCGGATTTTTGCATCTTCCCAGTCTTAGAAAAGTGCTCAATTCGTTAACTTAAGTTGTCTGGTTTTCTTCAGTCAACAGTAATGTTTTGATGTTCCAACTATCTGGGGTTGCTTTTGTTTTTGCAAAGACTCCTACATACCCTGGCTCCTCCCTTGCCTCTAGGAGCAGTCCCTCACAGGTATCTGAGAGGCTGATTCCAGGGCAGAAGTCCTTAAGCAAGTCCACCAAATAAGACAAAAATTTCAACTTTTAGGTTGTGCACCCCCCCCCCCCCCCCGCCCAGTGTACAGGGGGAATCAGAAATCTGTGTTTTAACCAGCTTAGGTGAGTCTTAGGCATGCTAAATTTGATGGGTTGTAGTATCTGGAGAAGGGACACGCCATAGAAAGCAGCAGTATAGCCAACTCTTCTATCTCTAGGTGGTGGGTGGGTTGCACATTTGCTTTCCTAACCATTGCCAAGGTCTCCGCGATGGGTCGGTAGTTTAGTCTGCCATCCCTAATTTTTTCAAAGACTCCTCCCCTCCTGTGTTACAGGGTGAACCCTCCTCCCGAAATAGCCTACGGAGCGGGGCTCCTGCAGTCTCAGTTTTCTAAGGTTGGAAAACCTGAGGCAGGTGCAGGGACCGCCTGGCTCAGCCCAGCTCCTCGGCGAGCATGCACGCTACTAGGCTGCCCGCGGTTCCTCTTCCCTTAGACCCCGCCTCTTCGTCACCGCCTCGCTCCGCCCCTTCGCCTCGCGCATGCGTAGGGGCGTTTTTCCCGTGACGCTCCGCGGCGCGGGCAGTTTGTAGCTAATGGCGGTTGCTTGGTCTCCAAGTAGTTGCAAAGGATGCTCCTCTACTAGCTGTGCATGTGGCGACAAGGGCAAGTGGAGCGACTCCTTGCTGTTAGGCAAGCGGCTCTCAGAAGACTCTAGCCGCCAACAGCTGCTGCAGAAGTGGGCGAGCATGTGGAGTTCCGTGAGCGAGGACGCGTCGGTGGCCTGCACGGAAAGGACCCGGAGCGAGGAGGCTGCGAAGACCGCGGACGAGGAGGACAGGCCGCTGGTGTTTCTGTGCTCTGGCTGCCGGCGGCCTCTGGGAGACTCCCTGAGCTGGGTGACGAGCCAGGAGGACACCAACTGCATCCTGCTGCGTTGTCAGTTCGGGCCGTGGGAGCTTAGGGCTTAGGGCTGCCTTCTTCCCGGGGGTACAGTACCTGCGCGGCCTCGGAGGAGGCGGGGGTGGTGGTGTGTGTTTTCTGGCTGCTTGGGGTCTTTAAAAGCAGAAAAGTCTGAGAGGATGAGAAAAGGGGGAGGAAGAGAGTCACCCTTGCACTTTGGGCTCACAAGTGAGGGTCTCCCATCATTATCGCCGTGAGCATTTCTTAGAGAAAAGTGACAACTAGGTTGTAAGCATTTGGGGCGTGGCCACTCTGTATTACTCCTCGTGGAAATTAGTGGGCTGTTCATCGGTAAATAATAGTGTTCCTGGTTTATTTAGTAAACCAAGCTTCTCAAGAGATATCAGGTTTGATTTATCAAATCTTATTTGTATCAGCGGAGACTTTACAATCAGAAGTGCTACAGCCATACAGTTGACAGAACATAATGCTATCCAGAAAATTAAAGGAGACTTGCAATGAAAATAGCAATGATCCCATCAAAATTGGAGAGGAAGGAGGATGTAGTAAAAGTTAAGAAAGTCGCGGCTTTAGCTTTTAATACTGGCTCTACCGATTATCTGTGTTTCTCCGTTTCCTTGTTTTGTTGTTTCCATAGTGTTTATTTTTCCATAGTGTTTCAATATTTTTTCTGAGTTGTTGTGAAAATCTCTATTCTTTTTGGACTTGTGGTTTTCAAGATGAAGTTTATATGCTCTGTTTGGATTCTGCAGATAATTTGGTGGCATACATTCACCACCAAAATGTATTAACATTTGTGGCATGTTTTCCTTCCTGGGATATATTAAGAAGAAAGTAGGGCAGCGGGTGTTCACCTGAAACTTTTTGCAACCTATAGTTTTCCTTAAGGATGCATCAGTTCATTGACAATAATTGCCGGGAGTCCCTTTCAGTTATTAAACATAAGCCTAAGGACATACATTTCCCATAGTAATTCATTAAGATTAACCCTTTGCACCTATTAAATTGTGCAGAAGGATGTAAAGGTAAAAAGAACTTATCCTCCTGACCCTGACATTCTCATGGTCCCAGAGTTCAACGTGCTTTATTCTCGTTTATACTTCCAGATACTCTTCATGCATTTATGAGCATATTTAAACATATACCTTAAAATTTTTTAAAGTATAGTTGATTACAGTGTGCCAATTTCCGCTTCTGCGGTATAGCACAGTGACTCGGTTATACACATACACACATTCTTTTTTATTTTCTTTTCTATTATGGTTTATCCCAGGAGATTGGATATAGTTCTCTGTTCTATACAGTAGGACCTTACCCACTGTGTGTGTAATACTTACATCTGCTAAACCCAACATCTCTCATTTCATCCCCCTCTTCCCCTGTCTATGAGTCTAAACATGACAGTATGAGAGGGTTTTTTTTGTCTTTTTGTCTTTTTAGAGCTGCACCTGTGGCATATGGCTAGGGGTCAAATTGGAGCTGCAGCTGCTGGCCTACACCACAGCTACACCAAGACGGGATCCGAGCTGCGTCTGTAATTTACACCATAGCCAATGGCAACGCCGGCTTAACCCTGAGTGAGGCCAGAGAAGGAACCCCGAGTCCTTATGGATACAAGTCGGGTTTTTTAATTTTGTGGCCACACCCATGGCATATGGAATTTCCTGGGCCAGGGATTGTTACCTACCATGCAGCTGTGGTGACAATGGATCCTTTAACCCACTGCACCAGACAGGGGATGGAACCCACACCTGCACAGTGACCTGAGTTGCTGCAGCTGGATTCTTAACCCACTGTGCCATGGTGGGAGCTCCAACATGTAAATTAAAACACACACACTTGAGATTATATTCTTTTTCTTTTTTGTCTTTTTGCCATTTCTTGGGCGTCTCCGTGGCATATGGAGGGTCCAAGGCTAGGGGTCTAATCAGAGCTGTAGCCACCAGCCTACACCAGAGTCAGAGCAACACGGGATCCGAGCCTCGTCTGTGACCTACACCACAGCTCATGGTAACGCTGGATCCTTAACCCACTGAGCAAGGCCAGGGATCGAACCCGCAACCTCATGGTTCCTAGTTGCATTCGTTAACCACTGAACCACAACGGGAACTCCTGAGATTATATTCTTTATACTTGTAAGAATCCTTACTTTTTTATCCTTCACAGATATTCTGAGTGTTTTTCTATATTAGTGCATATAGATACACTTTACGTTTTTAACAGCTGATTGTTGTACCCTTGCTGAGAGGGTTTGATATCGGTGATGGCCCTCAACTGCATGGGTTTGAATCCTGACCTGCCACTTACTAGCTGTGTCTTTTGGGGCAAGCTGCTTAGCCTCTCTTTGCCTCAGTTTTCTCCTCTGAAAGATGGGGGTAATGAGGAGGATTAAGTGAGTTACGGTGTGTCATGTACTCAGATGACATAGCTGGTGCCACTTAGTGATTTATTTGATGGAGATGCCGGTCACCCTCCCAGTCTGCCCCTCTTGATAGAGGTCTAGGCTTTTTACCTCGTTGCCACCGTTAGAACAGCTTGTATGTATTTGAGTTGAGATTTTTTTTTTTTTTTGGTCTTTTTTGCCATTTCTTGGGCCGCTCCCTGGGCATATGGAGGTTCCCAGGCTAGGGGTTGAATCGGAGCTGTAGCCACCGGCCACAGCCACAGCAACGCGGGATCCGAGCCACATCTGCAACGTACACCACAGCTCACGGCAACGCCGGATCCTTAATCCACTGAGCAAGGCCACGGATCGAACCCACAACCTCATGGTTCCTAGTCAGAGTCGTTAACCACTGAGCCACGACAGGAACTCCCTGAGTTGAGATTTTTGATGCAGTAGGAGAAGCTCTTTCTTTTAGTAGGTGAGTTTATGTCATTTATAGCTTTTAGGAAATAATATGTTTGGTGTTAAATCTTTAATTTTACCATACTTTCTGTTTTTATATCTATTCTGTCCCTTCTCACATGGGCTCTTTTCTTTTTTATATAAAAACACTGTTCTGTTATTTTGTTTTTCCATAGCGGTAGTTTTTAAAATTTAAAAACTATGTAAATATCTTTTTTTAAAATCAGCTTTAGACAAATTGATTTGACTCCCCCTTCACTTTCCTTTCCCCCCAATGACATAAAGATAAATGAACTGTTTCTATCCTCCCCCTCGCCCAATTTGAGTTAATTTAATTACTTTTACTTTGTTAAGATTTATAACATTTATATACTGTTCTGTAGCCATACCATGGTCATTTTAGCTTGTATGCTTCTATCAACTTTCAGTTCCAGGACTCTATTAGTAATGTTCTTTTTGTTGTTTTGTTTTGTTTTTTGTTTGCTTTTATGGAGTTTCCCAGGCTAGGGGTGGAGTTGGAGCTACAGCTGCCAGCCTACACCACAGCCAGAGCAATGCTGGATCCATAACCCACTGAGCGAGGCCAGGGATCAAACTCCACAACCTCATGGTTCCTAGCCGTATTCTTTTCCGCTTGCCAGGATGGGAACTCCTGGGGCTCTTATTAGTAATAAGAAAGCTTATTAATAGCTTTCTCATCCGGGTTGTTTGATTACTCATCATCACTGGTTTCCACATCCCCAAGGAAACTTCAAGTTTGGATGCTCGGAAATGGCTTTCTGTCAACGTTGCTGCATCTTCAGTTCTGGTGTTGTGCTCTTTCCTTTTTCCAGGCACAGGGAGCAGCTAGTGCAAAGGCCTTGAGGCTACTGTGGCTGAAGAGTAGATAAGACTTAGGGAGGAAGGAAGGGGACAGAAAATTCAGGGCCTTGTAGGCTCTTCTATGGAAGGAGAATCTATTCTAGTGAATGCAGTGTTTAAGCAGAAGAGTGATAGGACCATTTTTTCTTGGAGGACCCAGTGAAGAGAAGAACAAGCATGCAAATTGGGGGGTGGGGGGTGGGTCAGGAGCTAGTGCCGCAGGAAGAGGAGATGATGGTGGTGGTTTGGGGGCTGGAGTGAGGGTTGCGAGGTCAAATCAACAGGCCTCATCCATGGAGTGGATGTGGAGAGCAGGGTGAGGAGACGAGGCATCAAGGATGACACCTAGTTTCTGGTTAGAGCAATAGATAGATGGAGGGGCAATTTACTGAGTGAAAGTAGACTACACAGGAGGGGAAGTCGAGTCTGTTCTGGCCGTTTTAGGTCTGCTGGTCCTTCTTGGTGCCCCCCAACCCCCCACCCCCCATCCCCTCCTTTAGCGTGTCCTGGACTTGGGTCCTCCAGGATTATTTACTGCTGCATCTGGGGTTCAGCTGTGGCCCTTGTCCAAGTTGCGATTGAAAAGATTTTTGGCTGGGTTCCCGAGGACCCTCTCACTTGCTTCTGGAGAGATGAGCTCTGTGTCTGACGCTTTTGCCAGCGTCCTTGGGTCGATAACAGGTTTGCCGTATCTAGCAGGTATTCTTGGTAGTCTGTGGTTTGAGATTCTGATTGTTGCAAGTTTTGCTGTCCATCGAATTTCTCCTCCTAATTTTATTCACTTTGTTAATTTCGGTGATTTTTCTGGGGAGGGAAGGAAAGAACTCTTACTCTGTCCTCTTTTTACCAGAAGACCATGTACACTTAGTATCAAACCACCCTGGGCGTGTGTGACTCTGGGCCCTTATTTTTTTCTGACCTTCTGAGTTTTAAAAGTTGATTTAGATGTTCTCTAAATGTCTGCATGTGCATTTTAATAATATACATTAACAAATTGTTGTTACTTTCTTTTTTCTAGGTGTTTCCTCCAATGTTTCTGTGGATAAGGAGCAGATACTGTCCAAGCGCAAAAATGAAAATGGTTGGTGAGTAAGGCTCTGTATCTATGTGACTATGTACATTAGAGAAAATGTGTATTTTTCCAATAAAAATCTTTAAAAAAAATCATGAGCAGTAAGATTAGGGATAAAATTTTTTTCATGATAATAAGTGTGAAATCAGTCATTCTACTATATCCATTCTTGAGTGATAGTGATTTTCTCTAGATACGAGATGGAAGAATCTCTAAATTTCTCAAGGCACATTCTGGCTCTCTCTTTCTGGGTCTTCGGACTTGGAGCTGAGGGAAATCAAAAATAAAAATAGTAAAAGAATATATCTTTATCATGAAATCTCAGAGCCAGATAGACCAAAGCTCCCCACCTTTTTCATGTCCCAACCACCATAGAAAATGCTACTGTCATATGTACCCACACATACGGCCTATTGAGGTAAGCAGACAAGGCTGCAGAAGCAACAGCACAGGGCTCCAGCTGGTGCGGGCCCGGTGCTGCCACTCTCACGGGTGAGGAGGTCAGTACCTTGCTCTGCCTGCCACCCATCTGCTTCAAGTGGCATCCTCAGCAAACTGAATGGGAAGCTCAGCCTTACAAAATTGTTGCCCGACATGTGTCTTACTGTGTATCTGAATGAGTGGTACACAAGCAAGCAAACAGCAATTAATAGTCATATGTATTACTGTAAATCAAATATATACACGTATTTTGTCTCTTTAGGGCCACACCCACAGCATATGGCGGTTCCCAGACTAGAGGTGGAATCGAGGCTGTAGCTGCTGGCCTATGCCACAGCCACAGCAATGCCAGATCCAAGCCGGGTCTGCGACCTATATACCACAGCTCACGGCCACGCTGGATCTTAGCCCAATGAGCAAGGCCAGGGATTGAACATGCGTCCTCATGGATGCTGGTCATATTCATTTCTGCTGAGCCACTATGGGGCCTCCAACAGTCTCATATATATATATATATATATATATATATATATATATATATATATATTTATTTAATGTCTTTCGTCTTTTGAGGGCTGCACCCTCAGCATGTGGAGATTCCCAGGCTAGGGGTCTAATTGGAGCTGTTGCTGCTGGCCTACACCAGCAGCCACAGCAACATAGGATCCAAGCCACGTCTGCAACCTATACCACAGCTCATGGCAACGCCGGACCCTTAACACACTGAGCAAGGCCAGGGATGGAACCTGCATCCTCATGGTTCCTAGTTTGATTCGTTTCTGCTGAGCCACGATGGGAACTCCAATAGTCATATATTTTTAAGTGTATTTTAAAATACTGTTTTTTTTTTTTTTCATTTTTAGTAATACTCTGTTTAAGGCAAATTAATTTTATTATAGTACAAGTACTATGCGGACGTAACAAAAATTGTACTGGTGGCATACAGGTGATTAAAATTTGGAAAACCCAGAGTTCCTGTTGTGGCTCAGCAGGTTAAGAACCCAACTAGCATCCATGAGGTTCAATCCCTGGCCTTGCTCACAGAGTTAAGGACACAGCGTTGCCACAAGCTGTGGTATAGGTCGCAGATGTTGCTGGGGCTGTGGTGTAGGCCGGCAGCTGCAGCACCGATTCGACCCCTAGCCTGGGAACTTCCATATAGCACAGGTGTGGCCCTAAAAATAAAGACATAAATAAAATAAAATAAAATTTGGAAAACCCAGCCTTAGATCATTTCTCATTTTGTAGATGAAGAAAGTGAGGCCTGGGAAGGTGGCAGCTTCACTAAGGACACGGGACTAGTGGGGAAGAGCTGGGATGAAGTGTGTTACCTCTCTTTGCTTCCCACACTTTGCTGCCTCCCAGCTCTGGTCATTTTGATGTCAGCTTCACCCTTTTTGCCATATCTGTGTAACAGTCATGCTATCACGTACTCAATATTTTTCATAAAATCGACTCCAAGTTTTATTTAAATGTATTTAAAGAAGAATTTTATATTACTGTCGTAAATGTATCACTTGCTATAGGTAGAAAGTAGCTGTGCAGATAATTACAGCGAAGACACATCTTATTAAATTCTAGCTGAGATACTCTTGCCTGGCTGGTCCTGAGGCTGAGGTCTGTTCTCTTACTGGTGAGAGATTTGCAAGCGTGAGACACAAATGAAAGACAGTATAGCTCCAGACTCAGACTTTCTTCTTCTCATGGTTGGGATTGCTAGAGAATTGAAAAGGGATTTGACTCTTGCTCTGAATCAGTGTGTCTTAGTCCTGTTTACCTGTGTCACCAGAACCCACCCTTTTTGCCTGTTACAGCGTCTTGGATTTCACTAGGGTCACGTGTTCCCCCTTCAGGAACCAGCATACTGGTTTAGGATGCCGCTGAAATTTTGATTTTTGTTTTTTGCCTTTTAGGGCCGTACCCATGTCATATGGATTTTCCCAAGCTTGGGTTCGAATCAGAGCTATAGCTGCCAGCCTACGCCACAGCCCCAGCAACACAGGATCTGAGCCGCTTCTGCGACCTACACCACAGCTCATGGCAACTCTGGATCTGTAACCCACTGAGCGAGGCCAGGGATCAAACCCGCTACCTCATGGTTCCTAGTCGGATTTGTTTCTGCTGTGCCACGACGGGAACTCCACTGCTGAAGTTTTCGATACATCTATCCTACTGAAGAGCTGCCTGAGCCGTTCTGTGGGTGGTCGGCCAGAGCACTCGTGGGTTTTAGAAATAAGCTGTAAAGGTGGCAATGCTGATTCCTCTTTCCCTCCGATTCTGTTACTGCTACGTTTCTCATAAGCTACTTCATTCCTTGTCTAAAATTACCTTATGATCTCTGGCCCTGCTTTCTCAATATTTGTGAGTTCTGGCCAAATCCTTGCCAGCTGTGAAAGCAGAAAGATGCTGAGGTAATAGTGGCTACATCTCTTCATTGCTTCTCAAGAAGTGGGAATGGGCTTGCCTGCCCTCTGCAGTGGTGTTTAATTTGATTTTAATAATTCAGGATAAACTGGTCTTATCCAATGATCAGTGTCTTCTTTGTTTTAGGCTTAGCTAATTATCTTTTCTTACCTGATGACTCCTGCGTTAGGTGTCAGTTCATAATCCTGGTAATTGTGAGTGGCAGCCTCATAATGATCATAGGTTCGATTCAGAGCAAATTTTCCTTTCACTGTTGGTGGTATAGGTAGGATCCCTGCTCGGAGCTTGCTAAAATGCTTTCATAGTTCTTATATAAAAACATACAGAAGTTTATAAAAGCCTAATATGTGATTAGTGATGTATTACTAGCTAATTATATCACCAGTGAGAACTTAGAACTTACTAGGCAGTAATCCATTTTGTTCTTTGTTCCATATGTTGCTGTGATAAATAAAGATGTCTCCTGAGTATCTAGGTAAACAGTAATGCAACCTAGAACATGTCGTTTGAGTCTTGGTCGCTCCAGTTTGTGGATGGCAGGAATAGCTGTTTAGTTATTAAAAGTGGCTCACATACCAATACGAATTACAGTACTTTCGAAAGAATAGCTATCTTTTGTGATGTGTATTGCATTATCATCATCATTATTAGATTTGAATTTCCAGGGAGGAACTTGCTATGCCTTGGAACTGTAATTTTATCATATATATTTCTGGAATGGTACATTTGAGTGAGTCAGTTTGACCATACATTTGGGAGACAGAAACTTCTAAGTGCTCAAGGAGACATGAATTGGCATGACAGGGAAAGTATTTTCCAATGTGCAAAACCCGAGTTGAGAAGTACTGGGAACGAAAGAGTGGTTTTGTGGAGAAATAACAGTGGAGCAGGTGAGGTCCTTGTGAATTACTTATGAAGAAGACATCTGTAGAGGACAGAAGAGTGTGAGTGTCAAAGTCTCCTCTTAGAAGGCATCTCTAGGAGTTCCCGTCGTGGCGCAGTGGTTGACGAATCCGACTAGGAACCATGAGGTTGCGGGTTCGATCCCTGGCCTTGCTCAGTGGGTTAAGGATATGTCGTTGCCGTGGCGCAGTGGTTGATGAATCCGACTAGGAACCATGAGGTTGCGGGTTCGATCCCTGGCCTTGCTCAGTGGGTTAAGGATCTGTCGTTGCCGTGAGCTGTGGTGTAGGTTGCAGACACGGCTCGGATCCCGCGTTGCTGTGGCTCTGGCGTAGGCTGGCGGCTACAGCTCCGATTCGACTCCTAGCCTGGGAACCTCCATATGCTGCAGGAACGGCCCAAGAAATGGCAAAAAGACAATAAATAAATAAATAAATACAAGGTATCTCTAACAAATACATAGTGAGTACATGTCAGAGGTTTATTTAACTCCTTAATGAGGGAATCAGGGCCTGGCAAAACTGGTTTTGAGGAGGATACTATAGAGGACAAATCTAGCTAATGACCTACAGGACAGTAAAACCTCAACCTTGGGGTTGCCTTTTTCAGACACCATATGGCCTGCAGCCTAAAATATTTGTTCTGGATCATTACAGAAAAAAATTTGTCTACCCTTGCCCCAGAGTGTTAATGACCCTTGGTGGACAATATAACATTAAAAGGACATGTAGAAGCTCCTTGTCTTATTTCTAAATTTTAGATAAGTTTTCTTAATACCAGGCATTTCTAGAAAAACACCACCTTAGTATACTGTCTTCTTGTCACTTTTGTATATGCCCTTTGTCCCTGGGCACGTAGGCAGTGTGGCCTGGGGGTGACTTTATATTTCTCTCTCTCTTTTAAAAATTTTTTGGAAGTAAATTTACTATATTGTGTTAATTTCTTCTGTACAGCAAAGTTACTCAGTTATACATACATATATTGTTTTTTATATTCTTTTCCATTATAGTTTATAATAGGATAATCAATATAGTTCCCTATTCTATATAATATGACTTTGTTGTTTATCCATCCTGTATGTAATGGTTTGCATCTGCTAATCCCAAACTCCCAATCCTTCCCTCCCCAAAGGAATATATTTCTTTCTTTTTTCTTTCTTTTTAGGGCCTCACCTGTGGCATAGAAGTTCCCAGGCAAGGGATCAAATTGGAGCTACAGCTGCCAGCCTCTACCACAGCCATAGCAACATAGGATCCGAGCCTTGTCTGCAACCTATACCACAGCTCATGGCAACGCCGGATCCTTAACCCACTGAGCAAGGCCAGGGATCGAACCTGCATGCTCATGGTTCCTAGTCAGGTTTGTTAAGCGCTGAGCCACAAAGGGAACTCCTGGGAATATATTTCTAATGTAAACATCTTACTATCATTTTTTTCCTCCTTTATACGCATGACTTAGTAGGGTCAAAATAACATATTTTAGAATTGAAACATTTACGGACCTCAGCAATGGGATTTTTGTTCCAATCACTTGCTAAAGCACTGGTGTTTCTTGTTGCAGCATCCTGGAGGCTCTGTACTGTGCAGGATGTTCACTCAACCTTGGCTACGTGTACAGATGCACACCCAAGAACCTAGACTACAAGAGAGACTTGTTTTGCCTCAGTGTTGAGGCCATCGAAAGGTACGTGTGGTGTATAAATGAATAGCTCCTAACTGAATTCTCAGAAAGTTGTCTGCAGAGAACGTGGTATGAAAACATCAGAGCTAAGTCAACACTGTACGGTTAAAATATATTTTTAAATAATAATTTTTGACAATAACGCCAGTGATTTTTTGTTTGGACCTAATTAATTTGGTATTGGAAAAGTCTGTCATTCTAAATTGCAGAAGAAAACACTGTGAGAACATTTTTCAGAGTAAAAACATGCTCAGTTTTTCTTAACAATTGGGTTTCGTTTAATAGTTTTTTCTTTTAAAGCAATGTGTGAGTCAATATATTTTGTCCACGTAGTTTTTTCCTCTAGGTTTTAGTCTATGAGAATATTATGAAGAAATAGGAATTTCAAAAACTGTCAGGAAAGAAGTCCCTTTGGTGTTCTAGAAAAAGTAGGAATATGAAGTCCACCTGTTTCCTTGAGGGTAGTAAAGAATTGCCTGCTTTTTCGAGAGATGCAAGGAAGTACCTTCACTTTCAAGATGTCTGAAAAGTGTTAGGAGACAAGGTGAATTAGGGTCTGATGACAATTGTCTTAATGGCCTTGGTGTTGGCATTAGCCTTTTTTAGTAGGAAACAAAATCAATTGACCCCAATGTATATTCACTTATCTTGAAAAAGACGTAATCCTTAAGACTTTACAAATGCCTAGGAAACTTTATGTATCAGGAAAGAAGAATAGTTTAAGAAAACAGGGTGCCTAGACTTTGATTACTCGAAGTATTTTGTCATGCCTGCTGAGTTTCTTAGTCTCTTTAAAATTTTTATTTTATTTAATTTATTTTTTTAACTTTGGTACTATTTTTTTTTTCCTTCTTTTTACAGCCACACCCACGGCATATGGAGGTTCCCAGGCTAGGGGTCAAATCGGAGCTGTAGCCTCCGGCCTACGCCACAGCCACAGCAATGCCAGATCTGAGCCATGTCTGCAACCTACACTGCAGCTCACAGCAACGTCGGATCCTTGACCCACTGAGCAAGGCCAGGGATCGAACCCGCAACCTCATGGTTCCTAGTCGGATCTGTTTCTGCTGAGCCACGACGGGAACTCTTGTCTCTTTAAAAATTTTAAAACTGTATTCTTTTTATTATAATTTCTCATTTAATTATTCTTTGATAACTGCAGTTTTGCCACTTTCTTTGAAACTAGACAGGTTTGGATCAAAATTATAAAATCTGCAAGCTTTTTATCGTCCTTACATAAAAAAATAACTTAGTAAGGACTGCTCACTGATATAAAGCATGTAGGGCCACTGCTGGGAGAGAGCAGATCTCTTTTGGTTTTAACATATAAATAGAAGAACTAGGCCCAGACAACTTCGGCCTTAACCTCCATGAGAACCGTACCAAGATTTGTGAAAATTATGTCAACAAGAGTACAGGTTTTGCCGACATGAAATCTCAGTCTAGTGTGGTTGGTACAAAATTTTGAAAGATACAAATCTGTATAAAAGAAAATGTGTGAGAGCATTTCTCCGTAGAAGTTCATAGTATTGAAGCTGTTTTTTCCTGAACAGTTGAACTTAAGGTAGTTACCTCCTCTTGGGGCGGAATTTTAATGCCAGCGAACCTGGTCAGTTTTAGCAGTGGATGCCCTCTGTAATATTTATTTACAGTTTTATAAATTACTTGTGCCATTGAATTTTCCCCTCATCTCATTTTTCTTTTCTAAACAGGATATGAATCGCCTTTCACAGCTTCACCTCCCATACCATTTCTCAGAAAATCAATAGGTTTCTAAGAGATGACTGTTTTTTTTTCCCCCTTTTGTTTAGGGCCGCCCCTAGGCTGTGGAAATTCCTGGGCTAGGGATGGAATTGGAGCCTCAACAACGGGAACGCCGGATCTGAGTCTGAGCCGCATCTGCGACCTACAATGCAGCTTGCAGCAGCACCAGATCCTTAATCCACTGAGTGAGGCCAGGGCTCGAACCCGCACCCTCACAGATACTATGACGGGTTCTTAACCTGTTGAGCCTCAAGGGGAACTCTGAGAAGACTGTTCTTAGTTGACAAAAGAAACTGAAGTTGTCCCATGTGATAAAAGACTTCTAAAGAAAGGCAAATGAATCTGGGTTTCTTTTGAGCAATGCCAGCACCTTCTTCATTATGTTCACATTTATTTGCTTACCAGGGCTGGACCTGCTTCCATCCCATTGCCAGGCCAGTTTTTTTATTCTTCCTATTTTCTAAATCATAGTATCTCATCACCCCAGAGAGTGGAGCTAAACATAGCTCATAGAATAACTGGTGCAGTTGCCCAAATCTAGGTAAGCAAGAGTGGACTCCACAAATCACGTACTCAAAGTCAAATGCAAAAATGCACACGTTCCTGCAAAGTTTTAAGAAGCAAAAAAGCACTGGCTTCTTCAGGATCTTTTTAAACTTTAGAATAGAATTTTGAACTATGAATGTTAATGTTTTGCCACTGAGCTTGTTAAAGAGCAAGTTACTCACATACTTATTATATAGGACTTATAGAATACTTGTGTTTCCCAATAATGATAATAATAATATTGGGAAATATGTAGGGCAATGTGGACAAAGCTGTTATGGAGAAAAACATGATTTTATGTAATATCGCTTACCAGGTAGGTTGCTATTAACACAGTTGTTTTATGTGTTTACTTGGTACAAATAAATTGTTTAATATACAAGTTTTAATTTTATTATTATAAATTTAATTATTATTTTTTTCTTTTTTTGACCGCACCTACAGCATGCAGAAGCTCCTAGGCCAGGGATCAAACCTGCACCACAGCAACGACCTGAGCCACAGCAGTGACAATGCCGGATCCTTAACCTGCTGAGCCGCACAGGAACTCTTAATATGAATTTTGCATTTACTCTTTTTGGCTTTTTAACTTTGTACTGTATACTTCAGTTATATTTTAGGGTCCGCTGAAAAGCAAATTGTGTCAGAAGATAAAGAGCTTTTTAATCTTGAAAGCAGAGTTGAAATAGAAAAATCTCTAAAGCAGGTAATTTTGTTCTGCACTCTTTGTATCTTTGTATGAACAAGTGCTCCTCCGCAAATAATCCTTAACCATGTCTTCTGTTTTGATCTTAGCACTTTCACGGTAAGAGAGTGCTTATTTTTATTTTATTCTTATTATTTCAGTTGTTAGTCAAATTGATTTCGGGAAGCCACACTACAAGTTAAGCTAAATCTTTATCAAAAAAAAAAAAAAAAGACATTTCATGCTAAAATCGATAGTATATATTCTAAAACTATTAAAATAGAAATATGACTTCTTAAATCGGCATTTCATTTAATTCAATTCGTACGGTAAAAATAGCCTCGTTTTTGAATGTTAACACCCTTTCACAGATAGACAAGATAACGGTGAATGTATAAAAAAGCTATAGATTAGAAGTTGAGAACTGCTATTACTAGGCTATCTTATTTAAATAGAATTCCATTAAATAATACTGAATATCCATATGTAATGCATAACACTCAGAAATTGTATTGATGCATATTTTAACCATATTTAACTGTATGATTTTATTCATATGTATTTTTTTAATATTTTTTTCAATCCAATAGATGGAAGATGTTTTGAAAGCATTACAAACAAAGCTGTGGGAGGTTGAATCAAAATTGTCCCTTACCAGTTGCGAAAGCTGAAGTCTGTTTTAAATTCCCCACTCTGGAGTCCTCCGCCAATGGATATTCTTCCATATGTAGCGATTCTTATTATAATTTACTTTTTTTAGAACCAAAAGAATTTGAAGTGGTCCTGTACCTTGTATTCTCTTGTACCGATCGACTGATCAAATGAGAAGAACGTAGAATGACCTTTCTGGCTGTTTTTGATGGTAAAGAGATGGTTGTCTCCTAAATTCCAATTTTAGAGTCATGATACCTGTCGGAAGTGAAATTCAGTTTTTATTTTGGGTAACAAAGTGCCATAATTTTCAGAATGGTTTTCTCCTCTGTACCAAATCCACTATTCTTTATTTCCTTTTTTTTTTTTAAACTTTATTTCACCTTTAATGCTTGAACAACATTTAATGTCAAATGGTAAGAAACTTAGAGGTTTTCCACCCACTGTGTGGCTGAATCTTCTCTGAAAACTAAGGCATACAACTCTCTGGAGAAACGGGTCAGTTGAGCTGTGTGTCAGAACTATTTGAAACTTGGTCCAAGAGCCGAATGGCACGTATCCTAGTAGGAGTAGAATTCCGTTTGATCCTGTGTATTTACTACAGGATGCCCCCTAAATCTGACAAAATATCTACCAAAGGGAGTAACAGTCATCTCTGAGGGTGGAATTCGGGGTCGTTTTCAGTTTTCCAATTTTCTCTAATGTAGACTTAGAAAAAATAAAGGAGAAAATAAAGATTCAAACAAAATGCTTTACAATTGCTTTTTATGAAACTGAATTATTTAACTGAGCTCAGAGATCCTGGAGCCATAAAATCCACACATTTACTGGGGGGGCCTGGTCAGGACATTTACCGGTGTGGGGGTCTACTCAGGACTGTAAAGGTAACCCCAAGTTTCCCCAGCCCCCTTTCTGTTTCTGAGTACGGACAAGGCCACATAACATTAGGACTTAGCATGTTTGAGTAACTAAACTCAGTTTCTGCTCAGAACGTCTCTTATGTCTGAGAATTCTCAAAGTTGTCATAGCAAAAGGGCCCAAGTCAGATTGACTTGATCCTTCATAAGTTTTCAGTTCTTTTTGAGAGATGGTCAGCAGCCTCTAATAATTTGCAAATAGTGAGCCCTCCCAGTCCCTTCTCAACACTTGCTGGCAGTAAAATAGTCATCCTGCCTCAGTAAGCTTGATGAAGCCCCAAGGGTCTGTCCTTTTCTGTGCTTCGGTGGCACTGGCATGAAAGTTCATTTAGAACAGATTGGAGACTATTTTAATAGCAAGATGCTGCTAACTTTCTGGTTGCAGGGTAACACAATTCTCCAACCACCACTTGCAAGGCCGTTCTAAAGAGGAAGGCAATTTGGCTCCCTAATTCCTTTTGCCCTGTTCTTTCTGGGGCCGGATTTCTAGCCAATCCATTCACCTTGCAAACTCCTCATTTCACCAGTGAAAAGTCGTTTCCACTATCCACAGTGCTAACCAAGCCTCTGTTGCGGGTTGAGAAGTAAACCGCCTTTGTGGTTCTGCAAGGGAGGGCCTGTGGTTGGCCTTTCCCTGCAGACTCCCCCCCGCCCCACCACCACCTCTGGAGTTTTATTTCCAGTGAGGTGAAGTTAACTAGCCATCCCTGGGGTGCCGGGGGAAGTTTGTGCACATTTGCGTCACATCATCTTCCCGGAAGCATCTAAAGGCAAATCCCAAGAAACAGTCGAGCTTCCTCCTAAGGCTCCATCTGCATCTTTGGCCTCTGCCTGTGATGTCACCGAAGCGGTGGCCTCGCCATCACTGTGGGAGAACGAGCTCTGAGGCCCCCACATGGCTTACTTTCGGGGTCCACGGGGGACTGCGTTCCCCTCCCTGTGCACTGCTCTGGGGCGCTTAGAGGACAAGAACCTTTCCTACCTTCTGGGCCGGCCTCTCCTCAGGCCACCGGTTTCCCCGAAGCCTGGTTTCCTGGCTTTTCTGGCTTTGCATTATGTCTCATCCAAATGCCCTGGTTTTTTGTTTGTTTCTCACTTGTTCTATAAATCCACATACTAAAACCTATGCTTCGAGGAATGAGTTCTTGTTTCTGTTCCTAATAAGTGAATAATAAAGCTGTGCTCTGTTGTTTCTGGTTACCAAACCCTGGCGGAGGACTGCCGTGAGCAGGCATGAGGGTCCTGAAGCAAGAAAGGGACCTTCCAGCCCAAATGGCACAGGACCCAACAACAGACAGGATCTGCCCGGAATTTGTTTCTTCGGCCGTGCCTGTGAAGGCTCTTCCCCAGTCCTTTAAGGAGAAGCTGTGAGACTGGGATCAGGGCCTCTTACAGATTGTTGTAAATGTGTGTGTGTAGAACGTTGTACGTGGCTTTCACCCCACAGCGTGGCTTCTGCTGTTCTCAGCAAGCGCTCGTGTTATGGTCACACCTGTCCAAGCTAAAGAGCTGCTGTGGCTGTTGTCACCTGGGTGATGCAAGGCACACTCAGGGCACTTAAAATGGGGGAAACCAGGAGAGTGGCTCCTTGCAGAGTTGGGTCTAGGTGTTCAGTAGGAACCTCTTGACAGAAGGAGCCATGATGAGCAACGTGATGTATTTTTGAGGGAAGTCTAAGGGGTAAGACCTGGGCCAGAGTCCCCCCTTTAACCTTTTATTAGTTGTCTGACTTTGGGCGCAAATCCTTTGTTCATTTTGAGCCTTGGTTTCTTCTGTGAAATGAGGTACAATAGCCTGCTTTCCTTGCATCGAATAAGTTGATGCTGATGATGGTACTTTGAAAACAAAGCATCTCAAAAATAAATGACAGATTTAGCCTTGTTTTTTTTTTTTTTTTTTTTTTTTTTTGCCTTTCAGGGCTGCACCTGCAGCATATGGAGGTTCCCAGGCTCGGGGTCCAATCGGAGCTACAGCTGTCTGCCTACGCGGCAGCCACAACACAGGATCTGAGCCACGTCTGTGACCTACACCACAGCTCACGACAATGCCAGATCCTTAACCCACGAGCTAGGACAGGGATCGAACCGGCAAACTGATGGTTCCTAATCGGATTTGTTTCCACTGCGGCGTGATGGGAACTCCTAGCCTTGTTTAAATAGAGCTCATCTGATTCAATCTTCTAGTTTATCTTTAAAATTGTATGTATGTAAAAGAAAAAATATTCACACTGGATTTAGTTTTCTCCAATTACATGTACATGAACATTGTCGGAAATGTGAAAAGCAAAACAATAGCACAGGGAACAAAATAAAACACACACCATCTCATAACTAGAATAATTACTATTTGGAGTATACATTTGTCATCATTTTATATGCAAATTTGGAATTGTTCTGGACATACTGTTTTTTCTTAAACTATTTCACAAACATTTCTGCATGATTAAACATTCTTTTATAATCTGATTTTTAATGACTGCTTAGGATGAAACATGCAGTTTGAAACCTGTTTAAATGCGATTCTGTGGTATGAAATTCATGCTTCTTCAGTGGCTTAACAACTGAGTTTACTTGTCAGATAAGAGAAGGAATGAAAGAAATCTTAAACCAGTTACCTCCTTGTGTAACTCTAGGATGTGCTGAGAGCCACTCGCCAGGAATTGGGAGCTGGTTGTTTAATCCTTGGTAGCTTCAAGTTGGCCATGATTAGAAGAATTTACACCAGAGAAATCAGCAAGTTCTAAAAAAAATAAAAATAAATCAGGATGTCTTCCCCCTCAAAAGCCAGTTTGAATCTTTCTCCATACTGTTTGACTTAAAGTTTGAGAGGAGAGAATGACTTCTGCCTTCAATGTCCAAAAGGCCCACGTCCTGAGATCTTTTCATTCAGTATGAAATCTAAAGCACTATAGGAGTTCCCTGGTGGCCCAGCAGTTAGAGGATCTGGCATTGTCACTGCTGTGGCATGGGTTCAGTCCCTGGCCTGGGAACTTTCTTGGGCCATGGGCGCAACCAAAAAGTTTTTTAAAAATATATTTTAAAACTGTTTTGCCTAAATTCTTGGCGATAATCTGAGAGGCAGAGAGCATGACGTGAGGGGATCTGAGGAAGTAGTGTCCTGGAGTCCAGGGTTTTATTGGCCCAAATGTGATTTCAAAGAGAACTGGCCTCGTTGCATTCAAGTCAGTCCCTATTGACCTCGGCTAGCCTGACAAAAATTACAACTCTCTCTTTCCCCGTCAACAATTACCACCATGGTTTTTAGATCCTCCATCTAATTTTAAGGTGGAGAGATGGACAAGGTAATCGCTCAAGGGCGCCTTTGACCTTATAACTCACTTAAGCCAAAAGGAAACCAGAAATAATTTGAAGGGGGGAAAAGAGAATCCAGGACCCGACCTGTAAGGTTCGAGGAAATGGGATCATTTAGTTTTCACCGCCGTCACCGTCGCATCTCAGGGGCTACAGGCTTGTAACTTTGGAGGCTTCTTGAGAATCAGAAATTCTGAAAAGTAGGATGTATGAGGGTTTTTTGGTTTTTGTTTTTTTGTTTTTCCTTTTTTTTTTTTTTTTTTTTTTAAAGGCTGCACCTCCAACATACAGTGGTTCCCAGGTTAGGGATTGAATTGGAGCTGCAGCTGCCAGCCACCACAGCCACAGCAACATCAGATCTGAGCTGTGTCTTCGACCTACACCACTGCTCAAGGCAACCTGGATCCTTAACCCACTGAGCGAGTCCAGGGAGGCCAGGTTCGATTGAACCTGAATCCTCATGGAGACTACATTGGATTCTTAACCCACTGAGCCACAAAGGGGAGCTCCAGAATGTATGAGTAATATTTTCCAAATGCAAGGGTGTGTAACCATCTTGAAAGCTTAAGAAGCCATCAAAGGGTTCCTGGGAAGGTGACAGACTGCTGCTTTTGACAGCTGCCTCCCCCGGGGGTGACCTGTCTGTTCTGAGCTTTTAGTGATCGTTTACTGTCTACAAAGTAGTGTGCTCAGAGCCCCCCACCTAGGTTGCTCGCCCAATTCTCACAAAACCCTCTTTCACAGAATTCCTTATTCCCATTTTATAGATGCAGAAACTGACTCAGACTTGACATCGATTGACTGGAGCCTGTGCCATCCTGTGCACTGCTGCCTCCTCTACACTGAGTCTGTTGTGATGTCTTCCTTACTTCTGAGTAAAACACATAAAGGGAAGCTGTATCCGTTACTGCAGGACCAGCAATCTTAGTGTCCAGGAGGATTTAGAAGCCATGAGCCATTTTTCCCCCCTATAATTGAAGCTAATTGAGCCCCCTTGACATAAGTTCCCTTTCCTTCCCCCCCTTTTTTTTTAAGAGCCGCACCCAAGGCATATGGAAGTTCCCAGGCTAGGGGTTGAATCAGAGCTATAGCTATGCCTACAGCCACAGCCGCAGCCACGCT
The DNA here is from genome assembly GCF_016906955.1 of Phacochoerus africanus. Taxonomy (NCBI): domain Eukaryota; kingdom Metazoa; phylum Chordata; class Mammalia; order Artiodactyla; family Suidae; genus Phacochoerus; species Phacochoerus africanus. Next base: position 275,940,782 of record NC_062544.1, on the reverse strand, counting down.
GCATCCCTGACACACGGAGTGAGGCCAGGGATCGAACCTGCATCCTCAAGGATACTAGTTGGCTTCATTTCCTCTGCACCACAACAGGAACTCCCTCCCCACCCTTCCTTTGTTCCTACCTTGAGAGTCTCCGGCTGCCATATCTCCCAGCCTCTCTCCTCTGCCCAGGGTTGCTGGCTGGCCTCTTTCAAGTGCTCACCTCTCCATGCGTCTTGGTCTCCCCTGCACCACCTCCTGTGTGTCATTGGTTTTACCTTATTGCATGTATCACATCAAATATCATATTTTACATTTGTTTCGGTGTTTACAGTCTGTCTCTTCCCTGGAGTTTTACCTCCACGAGAACAGCGACTTTACCTGGCTTTTTGGCCGGTGCTGGATGGGATGCAGGCACGTGGCAGGTGCTCATTCGATGTCCAGTGGGATGAATGGTTGTGTGCGTTGCGGCATCACACACCTCTTCTCTCACATCTTCAGCCTCCGTCCGCGCTCTGTTCTTGACACTGCCCTGCAAGCGTACCCAGGCCTCTGGGGTGACAAACATCCTTCCTGTGGCCCTACTGCCCCCCTGAACTGCTGTCTTACTTGGAACCGTATCCACTCTGCCCACTCTGGTCTTTTGCTTGGGGCAGTACTCTTGAAGGCCATCGAGGAGTTCCTAAAAAGTGTCACTGTCTGGGGAGTTCCCGTCGTGGTGCAGTGGTTAACGAATCTGACTAAGAACCATGAGGTTGCAGGTTCGATCCCTGGCCTCGCTCAGTGGGTTAAGGATCTGGTGTTGCCATGAGCCGTGGTGTAGGTCACAGACCCAGCTTGGCTCCATCATTGCTGTGGCTGTGGTGTAGGCGGGCAGCTACAGTTCCGATTCACCCCCTAGCCTGGGAACTTCCATATGCCACAGATGCGGTCCTAACAAGACCAAATAAATAAATAAACTGGTACTGCCTGTTTAACATTCTCTTCTCAGGAGTTCCCGTCGTGGCGCAGTGGTTAACGAATCCGACTAGGAACCATGAGGTTGCAGGTTCGGTCCCTGCCCTTGCTCAGTGGGTTGACGATCCGGCGTTGCCGTGAGCTGTGGTGCAGGTTGCAGATGCGGCTCAGATCCTGCGTTGCTGTGGCTCTGGTGTAGGCTGGTGGCTACAGGCTGCGATTAGACCCCTAGCCTGGGAATCTCCATATGCCGCGGGAGCGGCCCAAGAAATGGCAAAAAGACAAAATAAATAAATAAATAAAATTCTCTTCTCAGTTGTCCATATTTCTCAGTGATGCATGATGACACACACAGGGGCAAGACGCCATGAAGCCCAGGATTTGCTGTAAAAGATCTGAGTAAGTAACCGCACAGCAAGAGGGATCTCATGGGCATCGCTCGATCACTGATCATTGTTGAATAGGTATTGGGCTTCATTATACCTTTATTTATTTATTTGTTTGTTTATTTAATTGTGGTCTTTTTGTCCTTTTTTAGGGCTGCACTCATGGCATATGAAGATTCCCAGGCCAGGGGTCTAATCAGAGCTATAGCTGCTGGCCTACACCACAGCCATAACAATGCCAGATCCGAGCTGTGTCTGCAAACTACACCACAGCTCAGGGCAAAACTGGATCCTTAACCCACTGAGCGAGGTCAAGGATCAAACCCGCAACCTCATGGTTCCTAGTTGGATTCGCTTCTGCTGCGCCATCACGGGAATTCCACTATATCTTTGTGTGTGTGTGTGTGTGTGTGTGTGTGTGTGAAAGTTTGTTTCATTGGACAGAAAAGCAAATGCTTGGTGTTTAATGCTTGGTCTTTAATGGCACCTGATCTGCCCTCCCCCCGCTGGCCTTTCTGGCCACTCTCCTTCCTCCTGCTTCCCCTTGGATCTGCCTTGTTTTGTTTCCCTCTCTAGTCTCTCTTGGGTACTTCCCGCTCTGCCATGACCTCAGGGACCAGCCCTGGATCTCTAACTCCCAGCCTTGGATCTGAATTCCCGACCCTCTTCGATCTCCGCCTGCCCCTGGCCCCACGTCCTCCAAGGGCTTGGAGTGCGTTCTCTCCAATGGGAACTGATGCTTTCCTCTCAGGGTCCCACATAGCTCTGTCCCCTTCCTGTGGCTCCTCGGTTCTCAGTGACATTGTCCTCGTGCCCTGGACCAGAAACTCTGGAGTCATGTCAAGTCTCACCCTTCCTCGGATTTCCCATCACGGAGCAGTGGAAATGCATCCCACAAGGAACCATGAGGTTGCAGGTTCAATCCCTGGCCTTGCTCAGTGGGTTAAGGATCCAGCGTTGCCGTGAGCTGTGGTGTAGGTCGAAGATGCGTCTGGGATCTGGCGTTGCTGTGGCTGTGGTGTAGGCCAGCAGCTGTAGCTCCAATTAGACCCCTAGCCTGGGAACCTCCATATGCCGTGGGTACGGCCCTGGAAAAAAAGACAAAATAAATAAATAAATAAAAAGTCTCTACCATTCCTCGCTTCCCCCCAGTCAGTTATCAGGCTCCTCTCTTCCTCCCCACTCCTGCCCATTTCTCCCTCATCATTCATCCTCAACCAGGGTTTGTTATCTTTTGCCAGAATGATTGCTTAGTTGGTCTTCCTGCTTTAATTCCTACTCATGATCCAGTGAACTCACCCTTGTCAAATGACTCTTCCCCCGTTCCGTGATACCCAGCAGCACACGGAATACCGTTGTCTTAATCCAAGACCCCAAGTCTGATCTGGCCCCAGATGGCTTCCCAGCTCCGTCTCCCACTTTTCCTATCTGGCACGAAGAGCTTTTGCCAACCGGAACACTCTGCATCTCACACCTTCCCCTTTTCTTTTTTTCTTTCGTTTTTTTTGGGCCACCCCATTGCATATGGAGTTCCCAGGCCAGGGATCCGATCTGAGCTGCAGCTGCAGCAATGCCTTAATCCACCGTGCTGAGCTAGGGATCAAACCTGCGTCTCAGCGCTCTGGAGACACCACCGATCCCTTTGAGCCACAGTGGGAGCTCCACACCTCCCCTTTTTTCTATATATACATTTCTTAACTGTCCTGCAAGGTCTTGTGTAAACGCCACTTTCTCCAGGAAGCCCTTGCTGATTGCTCAGTTGGAAGTAATTTCTCCCACTTCATCAGCCCTAACTTACTTCATCATGTTCTCCTTTCCTCATTTGATTTCATATTATAATTTGGTGGGAAACTTTCCTGCAAGACTAGCATTTTTTTCCCCCCAGAAGTTCCATATATTGTGACCTGTGTGCTGGTGGTAATTAATACTCATTAAATAAGGAGAGACGCTTCATACCCTACTTTGTTCATGTATGATGATAAATGAAAAAAATGTGCAAAACATTTACTCTGAGAAAAAAATTTATACCAAAGCATTCAGAATTGCTTCTCATATTTCAGCATTGACATATAAGACTAAAAAGGAACTACCCTAAAATGCAGTGGTGATGTGGGGTTAGAATTCAGCGTTAACCATGTAAACAGGGATTCAAGAACAATTACCAAATTGAACTCATTTACATGCATAATTACCCACCTGAGATCATTCTACTGTCTTATCTATTCCGTTTTTCTCCTCCCACGTCAAGTTAAAAATACTCTGTATCAATTTTTTTTTTCTAACCAAATACAATGAATTCTTGGATTTGGGGGTGGGGTGTAGACGCCCCTTGAAGCAAGGTGCGGAATCACAACAGGCCTGGTGCACAGTCCGTGTGGGAGAAACAAAGCAGATCAACATCAAGCATGTTGAAATATACAAGAGGAGGCTTGGAAATAAGTGGGATTGGAAACCTCCTCCTGCTCTCAGTGATCAGGAAAGCCATGAAAGAAAACCACAGCTCTTATCAAGTAGGAAATTCATAAGGCACAGGCTTAAAGGAACCTGGAATTGTTTCCTCCGGCAAGAAGGTCCTTGACTGGGTGGAACGTTGTCCAAGGTTTTGTCTTCTCAAGATCCTTTCCTGGGGAGGAAAGGAGACCTCATGCAGAAGCTTGGGGAGCAAAAGAGGTCCTTGACCTCGAAGAAGCAAAAGAAAAGGGTTCTCAATGTGTGGGTGCGGGAAGGAATTGTATCCTCTGGGGATGCTCTCAGGCCACCTGTGGTCCCTGGAGTCTGGGGTCTGATGGAGCAGCCTGGCTCACCCAGAGGGCAGGGGTCTTCCTGTGAGCCCAGCCCCTGGCCACTCACTGCATGGGCATCACCACCCAGACCCCGAACCCAACAAGCCCCTCCTGTAATCCCCACGCACGTGCACACTTAGAGGACAGAGAAGAAACGTCCCTTCCACGGACTCATCTGTTTGGTCACGATTATTAATGACTCTGAACACCACAGTCATTTTTTCAGCACCTCATTTGGCGCTTAAGTAGGTTAGTATTACTTTCCAGCTTCGAGTTGGATTTTTTTTTTTCTCAGCCTGACCACAAGGGGCCGCATTTCACCGTGTAAATACTTATCGTCCAGCCTGGTCACATCGACAGAAGCAAACCCAGTGGCGGCAGAAGCCCCTTCCCGCGGGCGGGCTGCCACATCTCAACCTGGGGTTTCCCCCTCCCCACTCTTGTGCCAAAGCTCCTTAACTCATTATGGTCAAGGCCTTTCCTCACCGCCCCCCCCAGCAGTGCCCAGGGCATCATTCATCCTGAAATTGTCTGTACCTCCCCTCCCACCGGCTTTCCACCAAGAAATTTACATTTTACTGTGGGACGTGAATGATGTTTTCCCCTCAGTCACTTCTGTTTCCACGGCTCAGGTTCATTACTAAGTCCCCTCCCCACCGTGCCCTGGGAGCCCTTAACGCTGGGTTTGCCAGCTCCATCTGGAACGGCCAAGAGAAGGGGTGTCAACCTTCCTGGCAAAACACGTTTCTGATCACCTGGCTCATGTCTGACTCACAGGATTTCCCAGGAATCCGTGCCTGGATCAATGGCTTTTTTTTTTTTTTTTGTCTTTTTAGGGTCACACCCACGGCATATGGAGTTTCCCAGGCTAGGGATCCAATTGGAGCTATAGCTGCTGGCCTACACCACAGCCACAGCAATGCTAGATCTGAGCCTCGTCTGCAACCTACACCACGGCTCACAGCAACGCCAGATCTTTAATCTACTGAGCAGGATCAAACCCACATCCTCATGGATACTAGTCAGATTCGTTTCCACTGAGCCACGACGGGAACTCCTATTATTTCTTCATAGGATGAGGCATCAAAAGCATTTTATTCAGATTAAAACCTTTTGTAAAACCTTAAAGTAAACTCAGATGATTCCATTTTAAGTCAGACGTTCATTCACTGAAACAGAAGACTGTTTTCCTGCGATTCCCGTTGTGGCTCAGTGGTAATGAATCCGACTAGTATCCATGAGGATGCAGGTTCCATCCCTGGCATTGCTCAGTGGGTTAAGTATCCGGTGTTGCCGTGAGCTGCTGTGGTATAGGTTGCAGACATGGTTCGGATCCTGCGTTGCTGTGGCTGCAGTGTAGGCTGGCAACTGCAGCTCCAATTCAACCCCGAGTCTGGGAACTTCCATATGCCACAGGTATGGCCCTGAAAAACAAACAAACAAAAGAAATAAGAAGAGTGTTTTCTTATACTCGTGCAATAAATTTTGTTGCTTGAAAGAACACAGCCAAGGCAAAGAAATGTGCTCTGAGGTCAAACTGGACTGGGAGCCTGGTGCCTTGGGACCTGGGTCCTGCTGTGTCTCTGTCTCTAACTGGCGGAGCAATTTGCATCCTCATCCTCCCAACCCCCAGCCTCTGTTTCCTCATCTATATCATGAGGAGGCTGAACTAGAATGATCTGTAAGCTTCCTCCTTTAATCGATCTAGTGAAAGCCATTGGGAGTTTTGTTGTTTTAATTAAGCATTGATTTGAAGTGGAAACGTTGATCAATAGCTGATAGAGGATCATACAGAGCATCTGTGATCTGATGGACGTTGACAATAGTCTCCCCTTTAGAAAACCAGGACCACAAAAGAGACTTCAAGTGGAAGCACCGCCCACAGTGGCTGCTGGTGCTTAACTAACAGTCGTAGGTGGCTGACAGGTGGCACATCTTGTAGATATTCTGGAATCGGCTCATAAGAATCCTGAATAGAATTAACACATGGGCACGTGAACACGTAGCATCTCTGGTCACCAGTGTTTGCTGGAGAATCTTCATTAATACATTCGTGATTTCTTTTGTCACTACCTGAGTTGCTTTCAGTGAAAAATACATATGTCCTGCTATATTTATTTCCCTCTTGCTGGTCTTCCTGTTCTCTCCCCTTAACCCCCCGTTCCTGTGGCCCCTTAGCAAAGCCACATCCAACCAGAACTTAATTTGGTCGGGGTTGCATGTCAGCCACAGAGCAGGGTGAGCGAAATCCCGTGATGCCAGCTCGCCGGGCAGAGTTTCCAAGGCAACCGCTGTTGTCTGTGTCTCCGCTCAGAGGGGAAACCTAGGAGAATCTAGTCCTGACGTGGCTCCAAAGAAAACCAGCGTGGAGTGAAACGACTTGTGAATAAGGCGACTTTGATTCCAGCCCTGTGTTTGTTTTATCTCTGTAAGGACAGGTCTTCTTCACATTGATTTTTCTCTCTCTCTGAAATGAGGATTTCAATTGAACTATTCAGGGATGGGCAGTTAAATCTCTATTTTATTTATTTTATTTTATTGTATTTTATTGTATTGTAATGTAATGTATTGTATTGTATTGTATTTATTTTCTCTTTTTAGGCCTGCACCTGCAGCATATGGAAGTTCCAGGCTAGCGGCTGAGTCATAGCTGTAGCCTCCAGCCTACACCACAGCCACCACAGCAACGCTGGATCCTTAACCCACTGAGCGAGGCCAGGGATCAAACCTGCAACCTCATGCATAGTCCCCTGAGCTACAACAGGAACTCCAAAAGCATATTTTAAATATATACAGGCTACCAGTCTGAGAATCACTGGATGCTCTTTTAATGATGAAGCAGAGACAGTCAGAATCTTCGCAGGACAAAGAAATAGTGTTTCCCATTCAATGAGGGAAGCACTGGTTTGGACCAAAATGCAGAATAAAGGACGGAGAACAGTCCCCAACCAGAAGAGCTCTCATCCTCAAGTTTTTCTCATTGTTAGTGAGACCATCATGTGGTGCAAGACAAGGCACGTTAGAGGCTGAAGGGGGACAGTTAATTAAGGGTCAGGCTGGGAGGACAGGCACATACCTTCCCAAGCAGCCCCTGCACACATCAGCTGTCTTGTGTGCAGCATGGGGAGAGGGCTTTGGAACAAAGATTAGCTGGATCTCCTCAGCTAATGGGGTTTGAAAACCGCTGGGTGCAAGTGATGAAGCTTCCGGGTCCTCTGATGAGATGCAGTCAGGCAGGAGCGGAAGAGACAAATGGAGACACATGGGAGGGTTTGGACAGCTGCTCAGGGGAACTTGACAGGGGATCCAATGAACAAATTTGATTTTGTTTTGTCAGAAATGAACAAAAAGCCTTGGAGGTCTTGGTTGTCTCTGAGGGAGCACCATTTGGAGTGACTCCCAGTCAGCAGATTTGTGACTTTGTCCAGTAAAGAAATTATGATTTACCTTAGAGCAGGCTTTTTGGGAAAAAAACAAAAAAACAAAAACAAAAACCCAACACAATAAACATGAACAGTGTTTGTGGTTTATGAGGCATCCTGTCTTGTATAAAGAAATTCACTTGGGAGTTCCCATTGTGGCTCAGCACGTTAAGGACCTGATGTCTCTATGAGGATTCAGGTTCAATCCCTGGCCTCGCTCAGTGGGTTAGGGATCTGGCTTTGCCACAAACTGCAGTGTAGATCGAAGCTGCAGTTTCCATTCGACCTCTGGTTTGGGAACTTCCATAAGTCCAAGCTTATGAAATATGTTTTTTGTTTTGTCTTTTTAGGGCCACACCCGCGGCATATGGGAGTTCCCAGGCTAAGGGTCAAATTGGAGCTACAGCTGCCGGCCTCCACCACAGCTACAGCAACACCACATCCGAGCCTCGTCTGTGACCTACACCACAGCTCACAGCAACACCAGATCCTTAACCCACTGATCGAGGCCAGCGATCGAACCCATGTCCTCATGGATGCTAGTCAAGTTCATTTCCACTGAGCCACGATGGGAACTCCCAAATATTTTTATTTTCATCCTCAAAGAAATAAACTGGGTTTATCATCTATTGTGAGTTAATGAGAAAATAAACTGGAAGGGCTGCCATCCTTTTATGTTAAATATATTTATTGTGGGTGCAAACTCATGTTTGTTTCACCAGATGCGATTTCTGGATGGAATAAACGTCAAAGTTTAAAAAGTATGTCTTAGTTCAAGCTGCTATGACAAAATACCACACACTGAGTGCCGATAAACAACAGAACATTGTTTCTCACAGTTCTGGAGGCTGGATGTCTAAGATTGGGGTGGGCAGGACAGTTGGGCTCTGGTGAGAACACCCTGCTAGGCTGCACACGGCTGTTTATCCTCACAGGGAGCACAGAGGGTCAGAGAGCTCTCGGGGGTCCCCTTTCCCAGGGCACTCATCTCATTTATGGAGGTTCCACCCTCCTGACTTCATAGACCTCACCCCTCAACACCATCTCGTTAGGAGTTAAGGTTTCAACATATGAATTTTGGGAGGACACAAACCTTCAGTCCCCTGAAAAGGAATCAAGAAACGTACCTTTACTGTAGAGCAGTTAGAAGGTACTGGTCACTGAAATGAAGACAATCAAATCACCTGTAATGGAAATACTGTTTTTTAATTTTTATTATTTATTTATTTATTTAGTCTTTTTAGGGCCTCACCTGCGGCATATGGAGGTTCCCGGGCTAGGGGTCGAATCGGAGCTGTAGCCGCTGACCTACGCCAGAGCCACAGCAACGCGGGATCCCAAGCTGCGTCTGCAACCTACATCAAAGCTCACGGCAATGCCAGATCCTTAACCCACTGAGCAAGGCCAGGGACCAAACGCACAACCTCATGGTTCCTAGTCGGATTCGTTTCCACTGCGCCATGATGGAAACTCCAGAAATACCATCAATATTTCAGTATATATCTGTCCACATTACTTCCTGTGCATTTCATTTATATGTATAAGTATGAAAAATGACAGCTACAATAGGAATTATTTTATTTTCTGAAGTTTTCCATGTTAGCAAACATGCTTTTACAATGCTGTTTTAATGACTGTGTAATAGTTTGCAGTATTGCTTAGTTCATGTAACCAAACTCCTGGCATTAAGTGTGAGTTTTTTCCCCAGACTTTTTGTATTATAAAAATTGTGGTGTTGAACATCTTCTAGGAAATCTTTGTGCACAGAGAACACACGAATCTGAGGTGTGTGACATAGTGGTAGGTCTGAGATCTGAGATCTGTTAGTCCTGGGCTCCGTTTACAATTTACTTGTGAGATGAACAGACAATAAGGATGGAAGAGGAGATGCGGGTTTTGGTTCCCAAGACACACAATCCCGAGCTAAACTCTTCATGGTTCATTTTTCTGATTTGTACCAACATTACAAAGAGCAGAGATAACGAGTGGACCTGCCCCTTGAACTGGATGCGTGTGAGCCTTAGATACGATAACAATGTGAAAAAAAAAATCATTTAAGGTTATAAAGCACTTTATAGATATTGCATATTTTCTTTTTTTCTTTTCAAAAGGCTATTTTAAAGTTTTCTCTTAAGTCAACTAAAAGGGTTTGCAATTTTTGAGATCCTCCAGGAAAAATGGATTTTTATGAGCCAGTCAACACATGTTGGGTAATTTGGAAGTTGTGGTGCCTGAATGGGGATTTCAGAGCAACACTACCGGGAGCATTTCAGGCTGATCAGACAGCCTGGCTGCCTCCTGGATTATCAAAGACCAAAGGCAGAGGGAGCCTGTGGCTTACAGAGGCGGGGACCCCTTGCTGTGTGATCCTGGGGGGTGGGTAGTTCTTGCCCTTGTCCCCTCCCCCTCCCTCTTGCTCCCATCAGCCAGGAAGCTGCTCGGAAGCCTGAGACTGATCTGAGCCTGATCCTGTCCAGCCTGAGAGAGACAGAGGCCAGCCTGCTGTCAGAGATAACAACAGCCGCTACAAAGGAAGTCTGGGGAAAATCTTTTAAAAAAGAATCCTAGGAATTCCAGTTCTAGTTGGGTGAGGGCCCCCAGGGGGCACGTAGGGAGCATGAATGGAAATGTGCAGCCTGAATTAACCCCAAAGGGACAAGCCTACAGCTGGAAACTGCATACCCCCTGTGAACTTGTCACTCATCCATAAGATGGAAAAGCCAGGGGGGCAACTCTATTCACCAAACATGAGGGAGTCTAGAACCTTCCTCCCCTCTGACCCTTGACCCCAGGGTACCAAACCCTGATGATGGGAAGGGCACTGAGAAATTGTATCCCCTGGTACTGGAGAGGCCCCAGGGACCGCTCTGCCTCTTTCCTCCTCCCCTGCCTTGGGGAAACGGGAGCACCTAATAGATGCTCATTGCGTGCCCACGGGATGGAGGAGTAAACAGTACAGAACACAGAGAGGTGAGGCTGAGGACCTCCTGCCCATCCATGGGAGATCTTGGCACTACCAGCCTGCAAGGACTGCACAGTAATTCTCCGGTCCCTAAAGAAAGTAACTTTTATTCCCATCCACTCAGGAAGATATCCCGGCTTAGCAGGAAAGGAATAAATGCAAAATTGCAAAGACAACAATTCTGAGTTCCCTGAAAGGTGCTGTGTAAAGCTCACATATTTTCCATCTCTGGAAAGATCCAAAACCCAGAACTCAGTGTGGTGGGAGGCTAAATTAGTTAAGTAAGAGAGAAAACAAAGGCTATTTCTGGTCACACGCTGGAGCTGGCGGACAAGGGTCCACTCGTTTTGCTAGAGCAGAGATGGACAAGGTTTATTTATTTATTTTTTATTTACCCAACACATTATTTTTTTCTACCGTACAGCATGGTGACCCAGTTACACATACATGTACACATTCTTTTTTCTCACATTATCATGCTCCATCATAAATGACCATAGTTTCCAGTGCTACACAGCAGGGTCCCATTGCTCATCCATTCCAAAAGCAATAGTGTGCATCTATTAACCCCAAGCGCCCAATCCATCTCACTCCCTCCCCCTCCCCCTTGGCAGCCACAAGTCTATTCTCCAAGTGCATGATTTTATTTTCTGTGGAAAGTTTCATTTGTGCCGTATATTAGATTCCAGATATGTGATATCATATGGTATTTGTCTTTCTCTTTCTGACTTAATTTACTTAGTATGAGAGTCTCTAGATCCATCCATGTTGCTGCAAATGGCATTATTTTGTTCTTTTTTATGGCTGAGTAGTACTCCATTGTGTATATATACCACATCTTCCCAATCCAATCATCTGTTGATGGACATTTGGGTTGTTATCATGTCTTGGCTATTGTGAATAGAGCTGCAATGAACACATGGGTGCATGTGTCTTTTTAAAGGAACATTCTGGACAAGGTTTTTTAAAGACTTTTCTTTGCTATAGATTTCTCTGTTGCAATTATTTTAAGTTCTCCTTTTTTGGGGGGGTGCTGCACCCACAGCATATGGAAATTCCCAAGCTAGGGGTTGGATTGGAGCTTCAGGTGCTGGCCTACACCATAGCCACAGCCATAGCAATGCCAGATCCAAGCTGAGTCTGTGAACTACACCACAGCTCACAGCAATACCAGATCCTTAACCCACTGAGAAAGGCCAGGGATCGAACCTGTGTCTGCATGGGGACAAATAAATAGGGTTTGATACTGCTGAACCACAACGGGAAATCCACTCTCCCAGTAATTTTAAGCGTGATATACAATGCTGACGAACTAAAGGTCCCATTTCCATCATAGTCCCCCAATTCCTTTAAACTATACTGGTTGTCAAAGGGGAGTCCTATTAGTAAAACTCATCTTTATTTTATTTGTTATTTATAAAGAGAGACTTATAGTAGCTGATAAATATGAGGCAGTGTCCTATTATAGACCATAAACCGCAAAACATGAAGGCTTCCTAGAGTCATTAATCCTTTGAACACACAGAAACAATCTCCTGCCTTTAGGAAATAGCCTGGAAAAAACCATTTGTTTGGAGTAAATAGCTCACTTTTGGGTGGCCTTCAAATATTGAGTTTCTATTTTTGTTTGGTGACTTCATTTTTTTTCCAATTGCTGACACACAATAAAAGGAGGGACGGATTGTCTATGGGTTTATTCTCTAAAATGTTAAGTTCATGAAGAGCTGTTCGGAAGCTCCATTTGGGGGCTGAGAGGTTAAAGGTTCCATCACTGTTTTGAGTGTCCCGGGCCCGGGCATAAAGTGCTTAAGGGGAATCATCTCTTTCTTCTTCTGTTTTTTAAAAGCTGAAGTGTAGTTAATTTACAATGTTATGTTAGTTTCTGATGTATAACAAAGTGATTCAGTTATATATATATATTATATGTACATTATTATATTACATATGTACATATATAAGATTGATTGATTGATTGATTGGTGGGTTGATTTACCATGGCCATGCCCACAGTGTGTGGAAAGCTCCCAGGCCAGGGATCAAAACTGCACTATAGCGATAACCAGAGCCACAGCAGTGACAACCCGAATCCTTAACCCACTGAGCCCTGAAGGAACTCTCTCTATACATTCTTTTTCATATTCTTTTCCATTATAGTTTATTATAAGATATTGAATATATTTCCCTGTGCTCTACAGGAGGTCCTTGATTTTTATCTATTTTATATATAGTAGGGTGTATCCGCAAATCCCAAACCCTTAATTTATGCCTCCCTCCTTTTCCCCTTTGGTACCCATAAGTTTGTTTTCTATGTCTGTGAATCTGGGTTGGATATTATATATACATGGATATTACTCAGCCATAAAAAAGAATAAATAAAATAATACCTTTTGCATATATATATTATTTTATTCTTTTTTATGGCTGAGTAATATCTGTATATATATATATATATATATATGCCACGTCTTTATTCATTCATCTATTGATGGACACTGAGTTTGCTTCCATGTCTTGGCTATCGTAAATAGTACAGCAATGAACGTAGGAGGTGCATATGTCTTTCTGAATTATAATTCTGTTCAGATATATGCCCAGGAGTGGCATTGCTGGATCATACTGTAGGTCTATTTTTGGTTTTCTGAGGAACCTCCATACTCTTTTCCATAATGTTTGCACCAATTTACAAATCTAAGGGGGTTCATTTCCTTTTTTTTTGGGGGGGGGTCTTTTCTAGGGCTGTACCCTCGGCATATGGAGGTACAGGGTTTAATCGGAGCTGTAGCTGCTGGCCTATGCCAGAGCCACAGGCTAAGGGTTTAATCGGAGCTGTAGCTGCTGGCCTATGCCAGAGCCACAGCAACGTGGGATCTGAGCTGCATCTGCAACCTACACCACAGCTCACAGCAATGCCGGATCCTTAACCCACTGAGCAATGCCAGGGATCGAACCTGCAACCTCATGGTTCCTAGTCAGATTTGTTAACCACTGAGCCACATGGGAACTCCGAGGAGGTTCATTTCTTAAGGGGAAGTGTTGGTTAGTGATCTAAAGATCTGGAGTTAGGCAACTTGAAAAGAGAGAGTATGAGAGAAGAGAAAAAAAGAGAGAAAGACAGACACTGTAAGTTGAATTGGTACCTTCAGGAGCCACAGAAATCATCCTGGAATCTTGTTTCCTCAAGGCTGTTTGCCCAGGTGAGAGAAAAATTCACTGATAACTTTGTTGCCTCCTAAGACACAGCCTTGGAAGAAATCTATTAAAAACCCTTCCAGAGTTCCGTCACGGCTCAGGGGCTTAAGGATCTGGTGTTGGCGCTGCTGTAGCTCTGCTTATAGCTGTAGCGCGGGTTTGATCCCTGACCCCAGGAATTTCTGCAGGCTGCAGGCACGGCCAAAAAACAAAAACAAAAACAAAACCCAAACCCTTCTTTCCTCTTCTTTGCCGTCTCCAGGGCTCACAATTCTATTGAACTTTCTGGACTGAGAAAGAAGAGAGAGAGTAGTACCAGAGTGATCCCCCCAAGTCGTCTGGGTGGTTGAACAGAATTAGACCTTACACCCTTGTTGGGAAAGTCAGACAGTCATATGTAAGTCAACGAAGTTAGGACACACCCTCACACAATACACTAAAGTACACTTAACATGGCTTAAAGACTTAAACATAAGACATGACATCATAAAACTCCTAGACAAGATCATAGGCAAAACATCCCTGAATTAAATCACACCAATGTCAGTCTCTTGAGGCAGTAGACATAAAAGCAAAAACAAACAAATGGGAGCCAATCAAATTTACTGGCTTTTGCACAACAAAGGAAACCATAAACAAAATGAAAAGACAGCCGACGGAATGGGAGAAAATATTTGCAAATGATGCAACAAACAAGGGCTTAATTTCCAAAATTTACAAACATTTCATACAACTCAACAAAAAACAACCCAATCAAAAAATGGGCAGAAGACCTAAATAGATGTTTTTCAAAGAAATACAGATGGTCAATAAGCACATGGAAAGATGCTTAACATTGGTAATTACTAGAGAAGTGCAAATCAAAACTATAATGAGGGGGAGTTCCCTTCGTGGTTCAGCGGTTAACGAACCTGACTAGGATCCATGAAGATGTGGGTTCCATCCCTGGCCTCGCTCAGTGGATTAAGGATTCAGCATTGCTGCAAGCTGTGGTGTAGGTCACAGATATGGCTTGGATCCCGTGTTGCTGTGGCTGTGGCATAGGCCAGCAGCTGTAGCTCTGATTTGACCCCTAGCCTGGGAACTTCCATATGCTGCAAGTGCAGCCCTAAAAAAAGCAAAAAAGCAAAAAACAAAAACTGCAATGTGGTACTATCTCACACCAGTCAGAATGGCCATCATTAAAAAGTCCACAAATAACAAATGCTGGAGAGGGTATGGAGAAAAGGGAACCCTCCTATGTTGGTGAGAATGTAAATTGGTGTAGCCACTGTGGAAAAGACTATGAAGTTTCCTCAGAAAACCCAAAATAGAATTACCTTATGATTCAGCAATCCTATTCCTAGGCATAGATCCAGAGAAAACTATAATTCAAAAAGATACATGCACCCCTATGTTCATAGCAACACTGTTCACAGTAGCCAAGACATGTTCACAAAACCTAAAAACATAAACCTAAATGTCCTTTCACAGATTAATGGATAAAGAAGATGTGGTACATATATACAATGGAATATTACTCAGCCATAAAAAAGAACAAAATAATGCCTTATGCAGCAACATGGATGGATCTAGAGATGATCATACTAAGTGAAGTAAGTCAGACCGAGAAAGACAAATAGCATGTGATATCGCTTACATGTGGAATCTAAAATATGACACAAAGGAACCTATGTATGAAACAGAAACAGACTCACAAACATGGAGAACAGACTTATGGTAGCCAACAGGGAGGAGTTTGGGGGAGGGAAGGACTGAGTTGTTGGGGCTAGCCGATGTAAACTATTATATATAGGATGATAAACTGTTATCTATTATATGTATCACATATATAACTATTATATATAGGATGGATAAACAACAAGGTCTTATTGTAGAGCACAGGGAACTATATTCAATGCCCTACGATAAACCGTAGTGGGAAAGAATGTTAAAAGGAATGCACACATATATACGCATATATGTGTATATAACTAAATCACTTTGCTGTACAGCAGCAATTAAAACAACACTGTAAACCCACTACACTTAAATTTAAAAAAGAAAAGGTTTTATACCAATGCAATCCACCTACAGGCCACCATGTTCCTTCTAGAAGCTCCCAGGGCTCCTCTGGACACACCCGGGGAAGCAGCACTGGAAAGGAAAGACAAGGGGCTGCATGTGAGCCCCTATGGAAATGGGAAGTGGCAGTGGGGTGGCGGGGGGGTGCATGGATTCTGTAGCACCAGGGCGGGCTCTGGGCTCAGGTGCTGGCACCCTGGATGGTCAGAGCAGGGTGGCCTGGTCCAGATCCTGGCTGGTCATCATGGGAAATGGCCAACATGCTGGTTACACATACGTGTCTCTTCAAAGATAATCAGCTGTCCTTAGGGATTTGCTATGGGGAGAGGAGGCTTGATTGGTACAAAACATCTGTATTTTTACTTGTATTTTTTAAAGATTTTTATTTTTTCCATTATAGTTGATTTACAGTGGTCTGTCCATTTCTACTGCCCAGCAAAGTGAGCCAGTCATACATATATACATGCATTCTTTTTCTCACATTATCCTCCATCATGTTCCATCACAAGTGACTGGATATAGTTCCCCGTGCTATATAGCAGGATCTCATTGCCCATTTGTGTGTATTTTATAGCTAGGAGAAAAAAATTCCGGTATAGATATTTTCACTTTGGGGGGTGGAATGGGGGTGTGAATGAAAGCTCCATTCAGGTTAACTGCTGGGGGCTGCTGGGCCCTACGCTATTGGTTGGCTCATGGGCTGGACCTAACGCTTGGGGAAAGGGTGTTGAGTTGGAGTCAGAAGATGGGGCTTTTGTTTCTTGTTCACTCCTTCCTTTCAGGAAGCAGCCGTCTTCTGAGCCTCAGTGTTTTCCTCTGTGAAATGGGTGGTTGAAAGGCTTAAGGGGCACCTCATAGAGTGTGTGAGAGGCTCAGATGAAAACTGCCCATAAACACCAAAGTTCTCACCAGCCAGTCAGTGTGTTTTTTCCCTGCTGAGGATGGAAAATTCACGGGGCCCCCCCCCTTCACCTCTACATCCGCCCCTAAGGCAGGGTCAACTATGGCTGACGTATGAGATATGTCCAAATGTTGTCCAGGAGAACCTGCCCACATTTTAACTGCCTTTAGGCTGTCTTCCTTCTCCCAGCGGTCCTGTTTTGGGGTGATGAGGAGATGTGGCAGATATGCAAGGCTCTGTGCAGAGCATGGCACCGAGGGGAAAAAGCCCCCACGCTTAGCCTCTCTCCTCTGGTCTGTGGAATGTCAGAGAATAATGAGCTGCTCCCTCACTGCCCTGAGAGGCTGTGGTATGAAGCTGAGGTCCCTCGCCCCAACTTCAGGCAACCATGTTGACCTGCAAGATGGCAAAGCCCAACCAACCAACATTTTCCCTGCCAGCACACCCTGGAGTCTTGCTCAGCCTGGGAAGTTTAATGACAGCCAAGCAAGTGATCTTGGATTTATGTTGGGGGCTTTCCAAAGCCAGAAGGGAAAAGTAATTTTATTTTTATAAAGAAGAAAAACAAACAAACAAAAAAACCAAAAAAAAAAAAAACCCACCCAGAAATCTTTTGCCAGCTGAGGCCTTTCTTCATCTTTTTTTTTCTTTCTTTCTTTCTAGCTCCTTGACTCCCACAGCTTCCTAAGTCTGATGGAAGGCGAGTTTACTGTCTCGAACAAAGGGTGGTTTATATCCTTTTGCTCTGACACCAGTGGGGGAGGGGGAGGAAGTAAGAGAGACTCGGGGGTTCGGATCTTTCTTTCTTTCTGGAGAGTAGGAAGTTGTGCTGGCGGAGTAGCTGCCCTGGTCCATAGGTTAAATAAACATCACACATATGGGAAGAGTTAGAGAAGACTTGTGAAGTCAGCAGGGCCAAAACTGTGTCTTATTGAGTTCCATTGAGAGCCTGGGTGAAGATCTCTGACCCCCTTAGGTCTGAAATGAAGAAAGGCAGAAAGAGGAATGACGTTCTGACACTAGTTTTATTTTCCCTTTGGCTCCAGTGGTTTGTCCACGTTCTGGCCTGCAAATGGAACCTGACTGCTTGGGTTCAATTCAATTCTGCAAGTGTCCTAGCTGAGTATCATAGGGGCACACCAAAGAGATGTCCCGTCAAGGACAGTGTGGAGAATAAGAAGAGCATGAGTTCGAATCCTAGGTCCAACCCTGTGGCCTTGGGCCAGCTAGTAATGGTGTGGGGTCTCAGTCTCCTGGTCTGCAGATGGGGAGAAACTAAACTGCATGAGGTACCATCTGTAAATGTCATGGTTAAAGCACTTCGGGTTGCAAGGAACAGAACCCACTTCAGACAAATTTAACCAAGAAAGGGAGTTGGGTGTTAGAAGGGTGTTGGGTGGGTGGGGGTGTCTCTCCTGGAATTCACTGAAGTGTGGGGGTCACAGGGAGGGCTCGACGGGGCTGTTCTGGGGTCTTAGCAGAGGATGGGGGGTGTCTTCCCCACTGTCCCCAGAATGAGCTTCTGTTCCAGTGCTGCTCCCTGTGCCTTGCTGAGCTCTGCCTCTTGTTCTGGTGAGTCTGCGTGGCTGAGTTAGCCCTAGCCAGAGCTGCAGGGTCCCTGTCTAGAAATACGGACAGGTGGAGAACAGACACCTACACTCGTTGACCAGGACCTCCATAACAAAGAATCACAGACCTGGGCTTACACAACAGAAATTGGTGTCTTGGAGTTTCCATCATGGTTCAGATGTAACCAACCCAACTAGTATCCACGAGGACGTGGGTTTGATCCCTGGTCTTGCTCAGTGGGTTAAAAGATCCGGCCTTGCCATGAGCTGTGGTGTAGCTCAACCCCTAGCCTGGGAACTTCCATGTGCCATAGGAGCAGCCCTGAAAAAAAAGAAAAGAAAGAAAAAGAAAAGAAAAGAAATTGATTTCCCCACATTCCTGGAGGCTGTAAGTCTGAGACTGCAGTCTGGCTCCTTCTGAGGCCCCTCTCCTTGGCTTGTTGATGGGAGCCTCTCGCCGTGGTCCCCACACGGTCTTCCCACTGTGTGGGTCTGAGCCCTAATCTCCTCTTCTGATAAGGACACCAGTCAGATTGGACTAGGGTCCTCTCTAATGACCATATTTTAACTTAAACACCTGTTTAAAGTCCTTCTAGCCAGATACAGTTGTTCTCGGGTGGCTATCAGGTGAGAATGCTGAACCCCAACCACTTGATGTAGGTCCCCAGAACTTTGTCCCTTTGGAGAAAGAATCCAGCAAAAAGACTGCGGGTAGTGAAGCAAATAGTGTTTCTTTAAAGGGAGAAGAGAGAGGATAGGTGTGGAGAAAGCAGGGGCAGGCTGGGGGTGGGGAGAGGGAGAAAGAAAGACAGAGAGAAGAAGCAAAAGAGCAAGAAAAAAAGAGAGGAAACGAGCAACACACGCATTAGCGGTCCTTTACGTCACTCATTTCCAGAAGGTCCTTCCGGGCTTCCTCCGGCCAATCGTCTTGCTCCGACTCAGGGCCCTCCTCTGCGCGTGCGCATCCTTCAGCCAGGATGGATTTTAGCAAGAGGGTCTCTGGGACGTTGATGCGATTGACGATGGTCTGGCGCCCTCCTTTCTGCGAGTATGTAGTTCCGGAGTCTCCCTGACCTCAAGGATGAGAAAAAGATGGTCTCTATCTTTTATTCAAGCAGGATGTGGCTCTCATCTTGAAGTTATCTGTCCACAGGGAACAGATGAGAGTTGCCCAGCCCGGGACCCATCTATCTCCTGTTTCGCATCACATTCCATAGTGCTGGGGTATAGAACTTGAAGTTTGAATTTTTTTTTTTTTGGTCTTTTTGGCATTTCTTGGGCTGCTCTGGCGGTATATGGAGGTTCCCAGGCTAGGGGTCTAATACAGCAAGGCGGGATCCGAGCCGCGTCTGCAATCTGCACCACAGTTCACGGCAACGCTGGATCCTTAACCCACTGAGCGAGGCCAGGGATCGAACCCGCAACCTTCTGGTTCCTAGTCGGATTCGTTAACCACTGCGCCATGATGGGAACTCCCTAAAGTTTGAATATTTTTGTGGTACAGGGTTCAGCCCATAACGATGCCAACAAAGAGGGTTGTGGGGGCGGGGAAGACCAGCCCACAGCCGCCTTCTGCTCTGGTCATGGTCCAGGGTCAGAGGTGGAAACGCAGGAGGTTCTTTTCAAAGGTGGGTTCTTCTCCTCTCCTCTCTGCGCAATACTCACTCAGTCATCAAGGCGCTCCTCCAGGGGAGAGGGTGCCTGGGACCCTGAAACAAATCTGGAGCCTGGGAGGGTGCAGACCTGGGATTCAGGTGTTCGGGTCTAGCTTGCTCACCGAGTGGGTAAGAGATGCCACTGTTGGAGACTTTGTCATGTGTAGAATGGGGAGGGTGGGTAGAGGGAGTGGGCTCAATGACCCAAGGGTTCAGTGATTCCAAGCCTTGAGTTGGTTAAGGGCAGGGCGCCAAAGTGACGGGTGAGGAATTGGTGCTGGCTTTCTCGGAAAAAGGTTTTGTGCTAGCACAGAATTGAGTTCCCATCGTGGCACAGTGGTTAACTAATCCGACTAGGAATCATGAGGTTGCCGGTTCCATCCCTGGCCTCGCTAAATGGGTTAAGGATCCGGCGTTGCTGTGAGTTGTGGTGTAGGTGGCAGACGCTGCTCGGATCTCCCGTTGCTGTGGCTCTGGCATAGGCCGGTGGCTACAGTTCTGATTAGACCCCTAGCCTGGGAACCTCCATATGTCGCCGGAGTGGCCCTAGAAAAGGCAAAAAAAAAAAAAAAGAATGGAGTGTTCCCACAGTCTTCGCTTGGGCTGGGGCCAGCCATCCTCCATGACTGACTGACTTTTTTGGTCAAAAGCAACTCATCTCTTTTTCCTTTGGCCAGAAAAACCAAACAAAAACCATCCCCCATCCCCCACCCCTCCCCTAACAAAGAAACGTCTGCCCTTCAGAGCCAAAGCAGCACATATTTTGGGAGGAATCCCAGAAAAAGGCACTTTCTGCTTGTTTCGTTCAGTCATCACCCTGTCTGCCAGGCTCCAGCTCTGGCTCCCACACTCCTGGGGGCCTCTGCACAGCTCCAGATGCTGCCCTGGAAATTCTGAAGGCCAGTTGGTGACACAGAAGGCTCTGGAATGGTCTGCCCGGACTCTGGTGACAAAGCAAGGGAGTTCGAACAAGAGACAAAGAGAAGGAAGATTTCCTCAGCACTGGTTCTGGAATGTTCCCTCAAGGAGCCCGTTCGCTTGAATGACCCTTGGGGCTTTTATTTTACACAGACACCCTTGAGGGGCTTGGGGCCTCCGCAAACCACACCGTCCCTCCTTGCCCGAATCCTGTGGTGACTGATGATCAGAGAAAAGGCAAAGAGGACGAACCCCAAGACACACTCTTGTTTCCTAACAGAAACCATGGAGTCACCCCCAGGCCGGTAAAACAGATGGTAAGATGGTACAGACCAAGCGATGTGTCTAGAAAAGACGAGGGAGGGAGTTCCCCAGTGGTCTGGTGGTTAGGACTCGTGCTCTCACCATTGCAGCCTGGGTTCGAGCCCTGGTCTGGGAACGGAGATTCCCACACCATCTCTTGCACGCTGCAGCCAGATAAATAAATAAATAAATAAAAATTAAATAAAAATAAAAGGGAGGGATTCAGGGACTGAGTGAGTGATGCTGGCTTGGTGATTCTTCCCAACAAATGAAGAGTCACTAGGATCTTTCCAGAGAGAGGCTGAGTGTTGTGCTAAGAGATGTTCTGCCTCGGGAAACGAAAGATAAGGACAGGGAATAAAAGATCCTTCTCCACACGGCTGTCTCCCCAACCCACACACCCCACTTCCATGTAAGAAGTTTGATTTGACAGAAGGGGGGATTCACCCTGCAGGACACCACCCACATTTTATTTTTTTATTTTTTTTTTTAATGGCTGATCACAAGGCATATGGAAGCTTCCAGGCCAGGGACTGAATCTGAGCCGCAGCTGCCACCTACGTACAGCACAGCTCTGGGAACACTGGATCCTTTAATCCACTGCTGCAGGCTGGGGATCAAACCTACACCTTCATAGAGGCCTGAGCAGCTGCAGTCAGATTTTATTTTATTTTTGCTTTTTAGGGCCACACCCGTGCCATCTGGAAGTTCCCAGGCCAGAGGTTGAATCAGAGCTATAGCTGCTGGCCTATGCCACAGCCATAGCACAGATCCTTAACCCACTGGAGTGAGGCCAGAGATTGAAGCTGCCTCCTCATGGATACTAGTCAAATTCATTTCCACTGCACCACAGTGGGAACTCCCTGCAGGCAGAGTTTTAACCCGGTGCCCCACAGCAGGAACTCCAGGACACCAACAGCTGAACACTGAGTATCAGCTGCTGGCCCTGCTTGTCCTTGGAAGTCCTCTGGCTGCCATCAGGAGTTCCTCCCCAGCCTTCTCCTTTCCAAACTGCGGACTCCTTGAGTTGCAGGATCCTTTGCTCCTTGAAGAATTTCTCACGCACAATCCTCCCTGTTAATGTTAGCAGTTCGCCCCTTCCACGGGACAGCCACGGGGCATTAGGGGCCTCTGCTGTCATCTACCTTGGCTTTCAGCCTTAAGCGTCTCAGAAGAGCCAGCAGGGCTTCTGCCATGTCTAGCTCCTTTGTCTGCGTAGGTGGAAGGGAGCAATTTAGATACTTACCTTCCCATCAGGATGGCAGATGCCACTTCCCAGAGTTCCCGTTGTGGCTGAGCAGTAACAAATCCAGCTAGTATCCATGAGGATGCAGGTTGGATCTCTGGCCCCACTCAGTGGGTTAAGAATCTGGCCTTGCTGTGAGCTGTGGTGTGGGTCATAGACGAGGCTCAGATCTGGCGTTGCTGAGGCTGTGGCCTAGGCTGGTGGCTACAGCTCCGATTGGACCCCTAGCCTGGGAACCTCCATATGGTGCAGGTGCAGCCCTAAAAAGACAAAAAAGAAAAGAAAAAGAGGCCACCTCCCATTAGAAGGCAGAAGTGACCACAATGAGTTTGGGTATTCAGTAGAATTCATTTACAGTCAGACCCTGCCATGTCATGCTAAGTGATCCCCTAAACACTAATCAGGGGAATTAAATCAATGGAATGAGCCTTCACAGCTAAGTCCATGGTCAGGTAACTGATTAAGATTTTACTTTTGAAGCATTTGACAAAGTCCAACATCCATTCATGATCAAGACCCTCTCCAAAGTGGGTATAGAGGGAACATTCCTGAATATAATCAAAGCCATTTATGATAAACCCACAGCAAATATAATCCTCAATGGGGAAAAACTGAAAGCCTTCTCACTCAAATCTGGAACAAGACAGGGATGCCCACTCTCACCACTGCTCTTCAACATAGTTTTGGAAGTCCTAGCCACAGCAATTAGACAAACAAAAGAAATAAAAGGCATCCATATAGCAAGAGAAGAGATCAAACTGTCACTGTATGCAGATGACATGATACTATACATAGAAAACCCGAAGGACTCAACCCCAAAACTACTTGAAATGATGAATAAATTCAGCATAGTAGCAGGCTATAAGATTAACATTCAGAAGTCAGTCACATTTCTGTATACCAGCAATGAAATATTAGAAAAGGAATACAAAAATACAATACCTTTTAAAGTTGCACCTCACAAAATCAAATACCTCGGAATACACCTGACCAAGGAGGTAAAGGACCTATATGCCGAGAACTATAAAACTTTAATCAAAGAAATCAAAGAAGATGTAAAGAAATGGAAAGATAGTCCATGTTCCTGGATTGGGAAAATCAATATTGTAAAAATGGCCATACTACCCAAAGCAATCTACAGATTCAATGCAATCCCTGTCAAATTACCCAGGACATTTTTCACAGAACTAGAACAAACAATCCAAACATTTATATGGAACAACGAAAGACCCAGAATCACCAAAGCAATCCTGAGAAACAAAAACCAAGCAGGAGGCATCACTCTCCCAGACTTCAAGAAATACTACAAAGACACAGTCATCAAAACAGTGTGGTACTGGTATCAAAACAGACAGACAGACCAATGGAACAGAATAGAGAATCCGGAAAGAAACCCTGACACCTATGGTCAATTAATCTTTGACAAGGGAGGCAAGAACATCAAATGGGAAAAAGAAAGTCTATTCAGCAAGCATTGCTGGGAAACCTGGACAGCTGCATGCAAAGCAATGAAACTAGAACACACCCGCACACCATGCACAAAAATACACTCAAAATGGCTGAAAGACTTAAATATACGACAGGACACCATCAAACTCCTAGAAGAAAACCTAGGCAAAACACTCTCGGACATCCACATCATGAATATTTTCTCAGGTCAGTCTCCCAAAACAATAGAAATTAGAGCAAAAATAAACCCATGGGACCTCATCAAACTGAAAAGCTTTTGCACAGCAAAGGAAACCCAAAAGAAAACAAAAAGACAACTTACAGAATGGGAGAAAGTAGTTTCAAATGATGCAACCGACAAGGGCTTAATCTCTAGAATATATAAACAACTTATACAACCCAGCAGCAAAAAAGCCAATGAATCCATGGAAAAATGGGCAAAAGACCTGAATAGACATTTCTCCGAAGAAGATATACAGATGGCCAACAAACACATGAAAAAATGCTCAACATCGCTGGTTATAAGAGAAATGCAAATCAAAACTACCATGAGATATCACCTCACACCAGTCAGAATGGCCATCATTAATAAATCCACAAATAACAAGTGCTGGAGGGGGTGTGGAGAAAAGGGAACCCTCCTGCACTGTTGGTGGGAATGTAAACTGGTACAGCCACTATGGAGAACATTCTGGAGATACCTTAGAAATCTATACATAGAACTTCCATATGACCCCACAATCCCACTCTTGGGCATCTATCCGGACAAAACTCCACTTAAAAGAGACACGTGCACCCGCATGTTCATTGCAGCACTATTCACAATAGCCAAGACATGGAAACAACCCAAATGTCCATCAACAGAGGATTGGATTCGGAAGAGGTGGTATATATACACAATGGAATACTACTCAGCCATAAAAAAGAACAAAATAATGCCATTTGCAGCAACATGGATGGAACTAGAGACTGTCATACTGAGTGAAATGAGCCAGAAAGACAAAGACAAATACCATATGATATCACTTATAAGTGGAATCTAATATCCAGCACAAATGAACATCTCCTCAGAAAAGAAAATCATGGACTTGGAGAAGAGACTAGTGGCTGCCTGATGGGAGGGGGAGGGAGTGGGAGGGATCGGGAGCTTGGGCTTATCAGACACAACTTAGAATAGATTTACAAGGAGATCCTGCTGAATAGCATTGAGAACTTTGTCTAGATACTCATGTTGCAACAGAACAAAGGCTGGGGGAAAAATGTAATTGTAATGTATACATGTAAGGATAACCTGACCCCCTTGCTGTACAGTGGGAAAATAAAAAAAAATAAAAAAAAAGATTTTACTTTTGAGAATGGCATGAATCACAGAGCTAACGTGATTCTTTTTCTGAATGGAATCTGGATTTCAGTGCCAGGGATTCAATAGTCCGTTCCTTCCCTATTAATTTAAATTGCTGCCTAAGTTATTTACTGAATATGTACGTTGATCTCTCTCTCTCTTTTTCTTTGTTTTGCTTTTTAGGGCTGAACCTGCGACATATGGAAGTTCCCAGGCTAGGGGTCAAATTGGAGCTATAGCTGCGCATCTGTGACCTACACCACAGCTCACAGCAATGTCAGATCCTTAACCCCCTGAGTGAGGCCAGGGATCAAACCCGAGTCCTCGTGGATACTAGTCAGGTTCATTTCTGCTGAGCCACAACAGGAACTCCTGGGACTCTCTTCTTATGTCAATTGATCTAGTTGTTGCTGTGCCCACAGTGCACTTTGGAAAGTATGATAACGTTATGGTATATTGTTGATATTTCCTAGAGCAAATCCTTCCATTGTTTTGCCTTTTCCAAAATTTCTTGGCTTCATGTATGGATTTTTACCTCTTGTTGATTTTTTAAAAATCACCTTTATTGAGGTGTAGTTTATGTAACATTAGTGGAAAATGAAGTTAGTGTCAATTTGATGAGTTATGACATTGGATGCAGTCACTTCCAATGAGGACCTAGAACATTTCCAACACCCCCCCAAAATTCCCTCGAGCCCTTTTGCAGCCAATCTCCTTCTCACCTCTGGCCCCTGGCACTGCTGCGCTTTCTTCTGTCACTATGGTTTTCCCTCTTCTAGAATTTTCTATGAAGGGGATCAGGCCGTGTGTCGTCTTCAGGATCTGACGTTTTTTCACTGAGCATCATGTTTTGAGATCATGCATGTTCTTGCAGGAATCAGGGGTTTGTTCCTCTTTATTGCCAGTGGGGATCCACTGTTTGGAGGTACAGCAATTTGTTGACCCAGTCGCCTGATGATGGGCATTTGGGTTGTTTCCAATTTTTTGTTTTTATCAAGAAAACTTTGAATGAATATTTGCATGCAAATCTTTCCGTGGACAAATGCTGACCTTTCCTTTGGGTAAATACCTAAGAGTGAGACAGTTGTGGTTGTAGGGTAAGTTTACGTTCACCTTTATAAGAAAAGTTGAGGTGTTCTGGTTTCTCTGCATCCTCACCAGCACTTTCTATTGTCAGATTTTTAATTTTAGCTATTCTGATGGGCGTGCAGCGGTACCTCATGGGCGTTTTAATTTGCATTTGCCTAAGGACTAATGATGAACCCCTGTTCATATGCTTGTCTGTCACCTATAGTGTTTTTTGGTAAAGTATGTCTGCTTAAGCTTTTTGATTTTTTTTTTTTAAGTGGGATTGATTTCTTACTGCTGATTTTTTGGAGTTCTTGATGTATTCTTTTTTTTTTTTAATTTGCTTTTTATGACTGTACCCACAGCATATGGAGGTTCCCAGGCTAGGGGTCAAATTGGAGCTGCATCTGCTGGCCTGCACCACAGCCACAGCAACTCAGGATCCGAGCTGCATCTGCGACCTACACCACAGCTCATGGCAATGCTGAATCCTCAACCTGCTGAGCAAGGCCAGGGATTGAACCTTCGTCCTCATGGATACTAGCTGTTTTTTAACGTACTGAGCCACAGTGGGAACTCTTGATATGTGATTTTCTTTACTTTTTTTTTTTTGTCTTTTGTCTTTTTTGTTGTTGTTGTTGTTGTTGTTGCTATTTCTTGGGCCGCTCCCGCGGCATATGGAGGTTCCCAGGCTAGGGGTTGAATCGGAGCTGTAGCTGCCGGCCTACGCCAGAGCCACAGCAACGCGGGATCCGAGCCTCGTCTGCAACCTACACCACAGCTCACGGCAACGCCGGATCGTTAACCCACTGAGCAAGGGCAGGGACCGAACCCGCAACCTCATGGTTCCTAGTCGGATTCGTTAACCACTGTGCCACGATGGGAACTCCCCGATATGTGATTTTCAAATATGTATCTTGTCTTTTTATTCTCTGTCTTTCTCTCTCTTTTTTTTGTCTTTTTAGCGCCGCACCCTTGGCATATGGAGTTTCCCAGGCTAGGGGTCAAATTGGAGCTGCAGCTGCCTACCTACACTATAGCTCATGGCAATGCTGGATCCTTAACCCACTGAGCAAGGCCAGGGATTGAACCTGCATCCTAATGGATCCTAGTCAGATTCGCTTCTGCTGAACCACGACGAGAACTCTGTCTTATTCTCTTAAGAGTGTTTTCACAGAGCAGACATTTTTAATGTGATGAAGTTCAATTTAACAGTTATCTTCTTTGAGCTCCTATATGTCCTTTGCTTAACTGCAGATCACACAGATTTTTCTCCTGTGTTCTAAAAAGGTTAAAGTTTTACATTTTTAATGTCAGTTTATGATCTATTTGTTGGTTTCATTAGTTTGTTTTGCCACAGTGTGCCACAGCTGGATGAGGAATCTTAGTTCTCAGACTAGGGTTTGAACCAGGATGCAGCAGTGTAAGTGCCCAGTCCTAACCATTAGACCACCAGGGAACTCCCTCCAATTATTTTTTGTAGAAAGTATGAGGTTTATGCGGACATTTGTTTTGTTTTCTTTTGTTTTGTCTGTGGATGTCCAGTTGCTCCAAGGTCATTTGTTGAAAAGGTTATCCATCTTTTACTGAACCATTTCTGAACCTTTGTGAAAAATTTGTTGGTCCGGAGTTCCTGTCGTGGCTCAGTGGTTAATGAATCTGACTAGGGACTATGAGGTTGTGGGTTCGGTCCCTGCCCTTGCTCAGTGGGTTAAGGATCCAGCATTGCTGTGAGCTGTGGTGTAGGTGGCAGACACGGCTCAGGTCTCCCATTGCTGTGGCTCTGGCGTAGGCTGGTGGCTACAGTTCTGATTAGACCCCTAGCCTGGGAACCTCCATATGCCGTGGGAGCAGCCCTAGAAAAGGCAAAAAGACAAAAATAAAATAAAATAGAATAAAATAAAAAATAAAATAAAATAAAATAAATTGGTTGGTCCTATTTGGATGGGTCTGTTCCTAGATGGAACTGTTTTGTTCCATGGATATCGCACTGTCCTGGGACAATGGATCAACAAATGAACAGAGAGTTCACGCATTTGTTGGGACTTAGCTCACCTTTTTGGAAAAATTCTCTTAAAACATGTCCAGGTAGAACTGGCCTCCCCACCTTGAATCCTTGAATCTTCACTTCACTGCCCTTTCCTTCTGTCACAGCCACGAAGCCCTGTGAGATTCCTTTTTTTTTTTTTTTGCTTTTTAGGACCACACCCAAGGCATATGGAAATTTCCGCTACAGTGGCCGGCCTACACCACAGCTGCAGCAACTCAGGATCAGAGCCACGTATGTGACCTACACCACAGCTCACAGCAAAGCCGGATCTTTAACTCACTGAGTGAGGCCAGGGATTGAACCCTCATCCTCATGGATCCTAGTTGGTTCATTAACTGCTGAGCCACGAAGGGAACTCCCAGCCCTGTGAGATTCATGATGGCAGGAATGGTGACGGTATTTTCTGTAAGCCCAGGACAGGGCCTGTCACATAGGGGTCGCTCAATAATGTTTGTTGAATAAAATGAATAACTATGGACCAGCTGTTCAAGAAGACACAAGAAGGCACATTTTGAGGAGTTCCCATTGTGGTTCGGCAGAAACAAATCTGGCTAGCATCCATGAGGATACAGGTTAAATCCATGGGTCTACTCAGTGGGTTAAGGATCCAGCGTTGCTGTGAGCTGTGGTGTAGGTTGCAGACATGGCTTGGATCTGACGTTGCTGTGGCTGTGATATAGGCCAGCGGCTACAGCTCTGATTCAACCCCCTAGCCTGAGAACCTCCAGATGCCGTAGGTGTGGCCCTAAAAAGACAAAAACAAAAACAAAAACAAAGTCACATTTTGAGGTAAGGATTTTTGCTCACAGAATAACTTTCACAAATGAGCAGAGATATTTTGCTGTGCTTTTGTGGTGAGAAACCATTTTTTTAGTCTAATTCAAGTGAAGAAATATGTTGATGTCACATGACTTCATGGTGACATTCCCTGGTAGCCTAGGGGTTAAGGATCAGGCGTTGTCACTGCTGTGACTCGGGTGCTGCTGTGGTGCGGGTTCGATCCCTGGCCTGGGAATTCTACATGCCACAGATGAAGCCAAAAAAAAAAAAAGGGAAATGACTATTTCCTGTGAAAAAAATTGATGATATGTTTTTATATCTAAGATGATGGATTTCATTCAATAGAAGAATGTGAATGAGAAGACCAGCACTGCTTACCAGCTTCTAGAATGTCTATATCCAGGTAAATTTGAGAAGTGACAGCTGCTAGAAGCTTGCTTATCTTCCTCCTTTCTTATCACGGCTGTTTCTTGCTGCTGTAAAGAGTTTGCTTGGGTTTTGCTATTGTTTCGTTGTTTTGCTTTTTTCATTTTTGGCTGCCCTACAGCATATGGAGTTTCCCGGCCAGGGATCAGATCAGAGCCACAGCTATGACCTACCCCACAGCTATGGCAACCCCAGATCCTTTAACCCACTGTGCCGGGCTGGGCATCAAACCTACATCCTGGTGCTACAGAGATGCTGCTGATCCTATTGTGCCACAGCAGGAACTCCAAGAGATTTTTTTGTTTTGTTTTAAGTAAGGAATTGGTTTTCAAGAGATTAACAAAGCAAAGTTGCTTTGACCCTTCAGAGAAACATGGACATAGCGGGCTAAGGCTGTCTTTCAAAATAGTGCACTTGATAATTACATTTTACCTGTGATGCCTCTGCGCTATTGAGGGCTGACATGTGCTCTCTTCTGCATGTCAGGGGAGGAAGGGCCTTCAGAAATCCAGCCTGAGAGTCCCTAGTCTCTGCTCTGAGGCTCCGTTTCTCATATCCTTGCTTCAGACAGCTGGGTCTAGCAGACAAGTGATAAGACTGGAGAAATGGGTTCTGAGTCTTTCTAAGTTTTCAAAGACTCTATGCCTCTTCCTTCTCAAAAGGGAAACACTCAGCATGTAACACATCCTACTATCACCCCATCCTCCTTGATGGAGAAGTGGGGGAGACTGACCCTTTTCAAGCTGCCAGGTGGTGTCGCATCTATGAATGCTGGCCCTCTTTCCTTCTTCTTTATTTTTATTTTATTTTTTTAGGGCTGCACTTGCAGCATGTGAAAGTTCCCAGGCTAAGGGTTGAATTGGAGCTGCAGCTGATGGTCTATACCACAGCCACAGCAACGCGGATCCAGTGGATTTGCATCTGCATCCTACACCGCACCTTGCGAAAATGCCGGATCCTTAACCCATTGAGCAAGACCAGGGGTTAAACTTGAATCCTCATGGATGCTAGTTGGTTTCATTATCTGCTGAGCCACAATGGGAACTCCGCCCTCGTCCCTTCTTGAGTGTTTCTGATTGTCAACTAGATACTTTGCTTCTTTAAATAAAGCAGTGCTTCGCTGGAAGTTTGCTTGGATTTTATTTTATTTTATTTTATTTTAATTTTTTGGTTGTTTTAGGGCAGCACCCACAGCATATGGAGTTTCTCAGGCTAGGGGTTGAATCAGAGCTGTAGCTGCTGGCCTACACCACAGCCACAGCAGTATCAGATCCGAGCCATGTCTGCGACCTACACCACAGCTCATGGCAATGCCAGACCCTTGACCCACTGAGCGAGGCCAGGGATTGAACCCACAACCTCATGGTTCCTAGTCAGATTCATTTTCACTGCACTATGACAGGAACTCCCAGATTTTATTTTTTTAATTTTATTTATTCATTTTGGTCTTTTTAGGACAGCACCCAAGGTATATGGAAGTTCCCAGGCTAGGGGTCGAAATGGAGCTGTAGCCACTGGTCTACACCACAGCCACAGCAACTCAGGATCTGAGCCGAGTCTGTGACCTACAACACAGCTCACAGCAACGCTGGATCCTTAACCCACTAAGTGGGGCCAGGGATCAAACCCGCATCCTCATGGATGCTAGTCAGGTTTGATAGCGCTAAGCCAGGATGGGAAATCTGGTTGCTTAGATTTTAACTGTGTTTTCTTTGGTTGGTGAAGAATTTGAAGTTTGTTCACAATAGCACACCACCTGATTTTGCTGGAATCTGACAGTGAACACTTAGAGCTGTGAAACTGTGTATGAAAGTTACAAGCGGGTAGGTACCCTCCAAAGGATACTTTGAAAAAAATATATAAATAAAAAATCACTCTGGCCTTTCTGAAAAATACTGAAAGCCAAATACAACCTTGACATTTAAAGGTGACTTTGAGGGGTAGGACCATAGTTCAGCAGCTTAAGCAGCCTCATTTTTAGCTCCCTTCTTGAAAAAGAAATATCTAAATATTTAACTAGCATCTGTCAAGTCTCCCAGAAAGGAGGCCTGAACAAGACTTTCTGTGTTATGGGGATTGTCGTGCCTGCTAGGAAAATAACCCACCAATAAAGGAATCTAGGGAGGAGGCATGTAAATAGACTCAGTTGTAATAGTTCACTGAGAAGTGAGCTCTGGACAAATTTTCTTTTCTTTTTTCTTTTTTTTTTGTGTGTGTCTTTTTACCATTTCTTGGGCCACTCCTGAGGCATATGGAGGTTCCCAGGCCAGGGGTCTAATCAGAGCTGTAGCCTCCGGCCTACACCAGAGCCACAGCAACGCGGGATCCGAGCTGCGTCTGCGACCTACACCGCAGCTCAAGGCAACGCTGGAGGGTTAACCCGCTGAGCAAGGCCAAGAATTGAACCTGCAACCTCATGGTTCCTAGTCGGATTCGTTAACCACTGCGCTATGACAGGAACTCCCCTGGACAAATTTTCTTGAGTAACTAAAAAGGAAAAAAAAAAAAAAAAAAAAGGCAAGCCTACCAGTGATCAAAACTTGCAATGAAAATGTGACCTAAATAAGCCTTTCGGATATGGCTGCTTGTTGCAGTTCGTGTGTATAAGCACGTGTCAAATGCAGATATGGAGACAGATGATTAGGGAGCTGTTGGGCTGCACCCTGAAAGCCTACATAAGGCTTGTACTTGCCCAGCTGCAAGGTCAAAGAAAGAGCTCGGAGTTGGCCATGGAGACATCAATGGTTTAATGGACCTCGGCTCTTCCATGTCTGAACAAGGTCCTGGGGTGACATCCCACACTGTGAGGCAGCCAGTGGGCAGGACAGGGCAGCAGTCTATGTTCCTGGGGGGGGCTGGGGTTGGGGGGGGAAGGGAAGGGAACTGATGTCAGGCTGGCTTATCGGTTACCAGGGAAACCAGCAGAGAGGCACGCCCCTCCCTACCCCTATGATAAGCGTAGTGGAGAGTTCTGATCTAAAGCTAGAACAGTCACAAACTGGAGCCCAGGGCAAGTATGTAGGAAGGTCACATAGGTAGGAAGGTCATTCATGTGAGTGGCTGTAGGTGAAGCCGGCTCTGGTCCAGCAGGGGAGGTACAGAGAGCGAGAGACCAGCCATCATGAGACCCTTGACCATACAGGAGCCAACGTTTATTGAGTATCCGAATCTTATCTCATCTTGATAACGATGTCGTGAGATGCTATTATCCCCATCTTACAGATGGAGAAACGGAGGCTGGCTAGATCCCTTGATTTTGCCCAGGGTGACATAGCCTTCCCAGCAGGACGACGCTGATGTTCGAGAGTGTCCCCTATGAGCCTGGGCCCATGATTCCCCCGTGGTGTTCAACAGCTAAGATCCAATTCTACTGATTTGTTTATTTACTTATTTATTTATTTATTCGGGCCACACCTGCAGCAGGTGGAAGTTTCCAGGCTAGAGGTTGAATTGGAGCTGCAGCTGCTGGCCTACACCACAGCCACAGCACCTGGGGATCCCAGCCGTGTCCTCGACCTACACTGCAGCTCACAGCAGTACTGGATCCTTAACCCAGTGAGCGAGGCCAGGGATCAAGCCTGTGACCTCATGCATACTAGTCGGGTTCATTATTGCTGAGTCACAATAGGAACGCCTAAGATCCAAGTCTTTTTTTTTTTTTAGCTATTTCTTGGGCCGCTCCCGCGGCATATGGAGGTTCCCAGGCTAGGGGTTGAATCGGAGCTGTAGCTGCCGGCCTACGCCAGAGCCACAGCAACTCGGGATCCCGAGCCGCGTCTGCAACCTACACCACAGCTCCTGGCAACGCCGGATCGTTAACCCACTGAGCAAGGGCAGGGACCGAACCCGCAACCTCATGGTTCCTAGTCGGTTTCGTTAACCACTGCGCCACGACGGGAACTCCATAAGATCCAATTCTAACATCAAATCTTCCTCTTTCTTTTGTTAGACCTTTTGTTTCTGCAGTGCCAAGAAGAAATAGAAATCTATGGTTTATGATATATAGTGGGGACTAACCCTGGAACCCCTTACAGTCAAATGGCAGCATTTTTTCCTTTGAAACCACTAAAGACTTTCTCCTTAGGAAAGTCCCTGAGCGTGTAGTTAATGTGCTATCCTGTAGCACTTTTTCTCGTGGAGGACTGGATAGAGTGGGAGGTTTCTTTATTAAAGAAATAGCAAATACCAAATGTGAAGACGGAAATCCGAGGAGACCTTTTCCCATTCTGTTTCTTCCTTGTGGCTTCTCTGTGGCCAAAGTACTATCAAAGATGCCAGGAACACATCCTGTTTGTGGCTCAGTGGGTTAAGAACCAGGCTAATATCCATAGGATGTGCCTTTGATCCCTGGCCTTGCCAAGTGGGTTAAGGATCCGGCATTGCTGCAAGCTGTGGTGTAAGTTGCAGATGTACCTTGGATCCTGAGTTTTTGTGGCTGTGTTGTAGGCCGGCAGCTGCAGCTCCAATCTGACCCCTAGCCTGGGAGTTTGCATAGGTTGCAGGTGCAGCCCTAAATTCTGCAAATTTTTCAGAGGTTTTTTTTTTTTTTCTTTTTAGGGTGGCACCTGCGGCATATGGAAGTTCCCAGACTAGAGGTCGAATAGGAGCTGCAGCTGCCAACCTATGCCACAGCCACAGCAACACAAGATGTGTGCCACGTCGGTGACCTACACCACAGCTCATGGCAATGCCAGATCCTTAACCCACTGAGCGAGGCCAGGGATCGAACCTGCATCCTCATGGATACTAGTCAGGTTCATTTCCACTGAGCCACAATGGGAACTCCCCTTTTCAGAGTCTTAAAAGAACAGACAGGGTGGCCCAGGAAAGAGTAATGATGAAATATTAACATTTCTGGGTGAAAATAATTGGAATTTTATTTTCTGTCGAAACTTATCAGTATCAGCTAGGCTCTGGTTTTTTTCTTTTTTTGGTGCGCCCTAGGTTACACAGAAGTTTTCAGGCCAGGAATGGGACCTGTGCTGCAGCATTTTCCCAGGAAATGCTGCAGTGACAGTGCTGGATACTTCACCCACTGCACCACAAGGGAATGTCAAAAGTTTTTTTTTTTTTTTTTTCTTCTTCAGGAGATCCCGTTGTAGTGCAGTGGAAATGAAGCCGACTAGTAACCATGAGGTTCCTGGTTCGATCCCTGGCCTCGCTCAGTGGGTTAAGGATCCAGCATTGCCGTGAGCTGTGGTATAGGTCGCAGATGTGGCTCTGATCTGGCATTGCTGTGGCTGTGGTGTAGGCTGGCAGCTGCAGCTCCTATTCGACCTCTAGTCTGGGAACCTCCATGTGCCGTGGGTGCAGCCCTAAAAAAAAAAAGCGAAAAAAATATATATTTTTTTTAAATGGGTTGGAAGACTGTTTCTGGGAACCAAAAACCACATAGATGGCTTCAACTTTGAGTTCAGATAAAATACTGCCTCCCCTGACCCCGATCCCTGGCTCCAGCCTCCGCACCAGAAAGTGAATCCCTGATCACGGTAATACTTGGTATCCAAGCTGGGGACCAGCTTCTCCTGGTCCTCCTGAAAGCAAAAGTAATGAAAGTAACTTTGGAGTTGTAGAAAAGCTTTTTCTTTTAGAAAGTCCCTCTCACATCCCTCCTGAAAGGGTTACACTTGTATGGTAAGAAGAGAGGAGAAATGACGTAGAGTCCCATTGCACAGCTAGAAGCACTATTCATATTTTGCTAAGACTTCTTTCTGGTGTACATAAATGATTTTTTAAAAACTACTGAAATTAAAAATTCAATCTTATGTCGACAGGAGGAATCTGCATTTCTAAGAGCTAAGAAAGGGGTTTTGTTTGTTTTGTTTTTCCCCAGGAAACGAATCCTCACAGTTTGAGGTTGGAATGATTATTTAGACATTTTGGGAAAAAGCAAACTGTGCCTTGACCTGGAGGACTCCTGACATCCTTCTTCCTTTATCCAAGGCCCCCTAGACTCCCCCCTCCCTCTTCTTCTTCTTCTTCTTCTTTTTTTTTTGTTCTGTTTTTTTTGTTTTTTTTAGGGCTGAACCCACAGCATATGGAGGTTCCCAGGCTAGGGGTCTAATCAGAGCTACGGCCGCTGGCCTACACCACAGCCACAGCAATGCCAGATCCAAGCCACATCTGCGACCTACCCCATAGCTCATGGCAACGCTGGATCCTTAACCTGCTGAGCGAGGCCAGGGATCGAACCTGCCTCCTCCTGGACGCTCGTCAGTTTCATTTTTTGCTGAGCCATGATAGGATCTCCCCTCACCCCCCCCACCCCTGCCTCCCTCTTCTTGACAGCAACAACTGGCAGAGGAAAGAACGCTTTTGACTTCATACAAGTCACTGGAGGTGGTGCCTTCATTCAGATGCAGGAGGTGTTACCTGAAAACTGGGTTTGCCTCTTGATGGATGTTGAGCCAAAAGACACAACCAAGCCCAAGATCCGGAGAGGGAAGGATTTATTATTATTTGCTTGAAGTGAGGAGAACATTGGGGATCTTTCTCAAAGCAGGGCTTCCTGATTAGCAAAACTGGGCGGGTTTTAAGCTAAGAGTACATGCATTTTCATGAAGGGGCTTGGGTGGTTTATGGAGTCCAAGCTTTAGGATTGGAGTCAGGAGGGTCAGCAAAGGTCAACACCAGAGCTCCCATGTGGATCAGCGGGTATGAACCTGACTGGTATCCACGAGGGTGCAGGTTTGATCCCTGGCCTCGCTCAGTGGGTTAAGGACCTGGCATTGCCCTGAGCTGTGGTGTAGGTTGCAGAGGAGGCTTGGACCCTGAGTTGCTGTGGCTGTGGCCAGCAACTGCAGCTCTGATTTGACCCCTAGCCTAGGAATTTTCATATGCGGCAGGTGCAGCGCCCCCGCCAATCAAAAAAAAAAAAAAATAAGAAAGAAAAAAAAAAAGAAAAGGAAAAAGAAAAAGAAAAAAAGAAAAGAAAAAAAGAAAAGAAAATCAGCATCATTATCCTTTAGGGTCCAGTTATCTGGTGGTTGAGGCTTCAGGCTAATCTTTGCCATCGAAACAGAATGGGGAATCTTTACAACTAATAGATTATCTTTGCTGTTGTTACTCCCCTTGCCTGAGATGGGTCAATTGTTTCTGCTTTCTTTTGTTCCCTTAAGATCATTAGTTACTGAGCCCTGTTCAGGGACAAGCATTGTGGCCAGATCACAAAGGGGCTTAGGCCGGAAATGGCTTCTCTTTTATCAAGAGAGACTTGCCTGCTTCTCTTTCCCTGGAGACCCTCTACGCTTTCTGGTTACAGAGGGACTTGGGGCCCGTGGATCCCACCCCTCTGATGAAATGAGGGGTGACAAGGGCTAGAAAAACAAGGGAGTAGTGGGGGTGGTATTGGGGTTGACCGAGGAAGGGGCTAGGGGATAACAGAGAGGGAGCTGTGATTATGGGGTGTTAAAGGGAAAACCAGGGAGTTCCCTTGTGGCACAATGGAAATGAATCTGACTAGTATTCATGAGGACTCAGGTTCGATCCCTGGCCTCGCTCAGTGGGTTAAGGATCTGGCATTGCCATGAGCTGTGGTGTAGGTCACAGATGCAGCTCAGATCTGGCGTTGCTGTGGCTGTCGGGTCCAATTAGACCCATAGCCTGGGAAACTTCATATGCTGAGGGTGCAGCCCTAAAAAGACAAGAAGAAAAAAAAAAAAAAAGGGAAAGCCACAGGCCCAAGTGGCGTCACTTGTGCTAAAGCCCATTATATCAAACCTAGATTTGTTCTTCCCAAGGAATGCAACCCTAATAGGCCAGTCTGGAATCTTCTGGTCAGAACCAGTGAGGTCATCTGTCAGGTGGGCCCTCTCTATCCAGCCCTTCCCCCCACCCACCCCACCCCAATCACCCCCCAAGAAAGCAGAGGTAATCTGCATGACAGACCCTCTCCCCATCCCCCAAGCAAGGAGACCTGGCCTGAAAACAATTCTTTATTTCCCCTTTTGCCAGTAGCTTCCTTCTTCCCCCCACACTCCTTCTGCCTATAAAATCCTTTGCTTTTGTACAACCCCTCAGAGTGCTCTTCTAGTTACTGGATGAGTTTCTGCTCCATTCATGAATAAACCAATTGGATCTTCAAATTTACTCTGTTGAATTGTGTGTGTGTGTGTGTGTGTGTGTGTTTTGGCCACACCCATGGCATGCTAAAGTCTCTGGTCCAGGGATCAAACCTGAGCTATGGCAGTGACCCAAGCCACAGCAGTAACAATGCTGGATCTTTAACCGCTAGGATCCACCAGGGAACCTCTGAATTGTGGGATTTTTTGGGGGGGGCGCTTTTTAGAGCCACACTTGCCGTGTATGGAGGTTCCCAGGCTAGGTGTTGAACTGGAGCTGCAGCCGCTGGCCTACACCACAGCCACAGTAATGCCAGATCCCATCCATGTCTGTGACCTACACCACAGCTCATGGCAACGTCAGATCCTTGACCCACTGAGGGAGGCCAGGGATTGAACCTGCATCCTCATGGATACTAGTCAGATTCATTTCCACTGAGCCACAATGGAAACTCCCTGAATTATGTTTTTCTAAGGGGAAAAGCCAGCCTGGCAGAGACCAGGGTTTCATCTCCCCCTGCATCCCTTCCAGCTGGCTCACAGAGGGCAGGGTCATGGGACAAGTTGTGATTAGAGCAGGTGGAGTAATGCCAGTTACTTCCAGGTTGACATAAAGAGGCGAGTCAGCCTCCAGCTGTCTCTTGCTTTGCTGCGGGGCTCATGTTATGAACGGTGTACTCTGGATCCCTGATGGACTCCATGGACTTTTTCTAGGAGAGTATAAAGCCACTGAGATTTGGGGGTGATTTTCACTGTAGCAGAACCTACCCTCTCCTAACTAATTTAGCCATGCACGTTGCCATCCACATCCTGCAGCATATGGAAGTTCCTGGGAAAGTGATCAAACTTATACCACAGCAGTCACAACGTGGGGTCCTTAACCCACTGAGCCACACGGGAACTCCTGAAGATTCTTGTTTTATAAAAGAATTCGGGACTTCCCAACATGGCTCAGTGGTAACAAACCCGACGAGTATCCATGAGGACTCGTTCCATTCCTGGGCCCCACTCAGTGGGTTAAGGATCTGGTGTTGCTGTGAGCTGTGGTATAGGTCCCAGATATGGCTTGGGTCCCACATTGCTGTGGCTGCGGTGTAGGCTGGCAGCTACAGCTCCTATTCGACCCTTAGCCTTGGAACTTCCATATGCTGTGAGTGGGGCCCCCCTAAAAGACAAAAAAAACCCAAAGACCCAAAATACAAAGAAAAAACCCATCAGGTAGTGTTGTTTCAAAATGCAGCAACCTGTGTGCCATTCAGTGATGAATTATAGAGTGAAATCATTAAGAACCATCTGTTCTTGATTATCAAACCCAAGTGAAGTTTAATGATAATGAAATTATTAGGGCTTAGCTCTTTGTAAGTGTTGCAGAGAAGGCAACCATTAGTATCATTATGCTTATGGCAATGAGCTATACTTTTTGAACAAAGATGCTACTGGCAGGAAGATAGGAACGCTGAATCTGCCAGGCTAGGTGCTATATATATAGCAACAACCTGGCAACCTCAGCGGCTTACAACAACATCAAAGTTTATTTCTTGTGCTGCAAGCTCATCTTGGGTCACCTGGGGCTCTGCTCACATCCTCTGGGATTTGGAAGCTGATGGAACAGCCTCTGTCTGGAACACCACGGGTCTTTCTCAGCGAAGGGACCAGCGAGCCCAGGCATCAAGTGCAGACCTTTAATCTTCTGCTTGGAAAGGGACACACAGCTCTTTTGCCCACATTTCATTGGCCAAAGAAGCTGATGGGGAAGGAACACCACAAAGGGAAGATGACATTTGGTGAACAGTAATACAATCTAGTGGAGGCACCAAATGTGTTTGAGATTTTTAAGTCAGCCTCATGTCCCTAAGAAGGACAGTATCCTTCTCAGGCTGTTACTTGCATTCCTGCCATCTCATCTCTCCAGTAACTGTCTCCCAACATCCATTCGATTTTCTCAGAAACAGAATGCTCAATTTGTGGTCCAGATTGTCCTCTTTATTTTTTTTTAGAGTTGGAATGTATTTATTTATTTATTGACAGAAACTGACACTGGAGCCAGTCATCTATAGATAGATGAAAATACAGACATGGATCCTCTCTCTCTTTTTTTTTTTAAGTTTATTTTCATTAACCCACTGAGTGAGGCCAGGGATCCAACCTGCCTCCTCATGGATACTAGTTGGATTTGTTTCTGCTGCGTCACAACTGAAACTCCCACTTTTTAAAATTTTTCTCAGGGTGTAGTTGACTGACAGTGTTGAGTCAATTTCTGCTGTACAGCATAGTTATGCAGTCATTCATATATATATTTTTTCTGATATTATCTTCCATCATAGTCTATCTCAAGAGATTGGATATAGTTCCCTGTGCTGTGCAGCAGGCTCTCATTGCTTATTCATTCTAAATGGAATAATTTACACCTACTAACCCCAAACTCCCAGTCTATCCCAGTCTCTCCCTCTCCCCCTTGGCAACCACAAGTCTGTTCTCCATGTCTGTGAGTCTGTTTCTGTTTTGTAGACAGGTTCGTTTATGCCATATTTTAGATTCCACATATATGTGATATCAGATGGTATTTGTCTTCTCTTTAGGACTTACTTTCCTTTCCTTAAAAGGAAAGGGTGAATCCCTCCTCCTCTACCCCTTCCTACCTCCAGGAAGCTGAAATTGAGAACCATGCTGGACCACCCATGGACAAGAGTGACAAATTAACTAAGGATCCAACTCAGGGTGACAAATCAACAAGGAGTTTGTATCCCTTTGAGATCTATGCCACTGAGCCACCCTACCAGCCTGGACTGTATATGAGAGATAAATAGATTTTGATTTATTTGCCACTATTTTTTTTTATGGTCACACCCAGGGCATATGGAAGTTCCTGGGCCAGGGACTTCTGTGGCAACACTGGGTCCTTTAACCCACTGTGCTGGGTGAGGGATGGAATCCATGCCTCCATAGCAACCTGAGCCCCTCCAGTTGGATTCTTAACCCACTGTGCCACAGTGTGAACTCCTGCCACTGTTATTTTGATTTCATGTTAGCAGTCTTATCTCAATACATTCCTGTTGTTTGTAAAACTCAGCTGGCATTAAATAACAGGATGCAAAAAAAGCAAGGTTATATTTAGTAGAGAAGTTGCCCAACTGTAGATCGTTCCCTGATGCTACGTGTAAGGACGCACCTGCTCTTTAACTACATCAACCAGCCAAGGAGAGCGAGAAATGCCTTCAGCTATTAGACATGACAGCTGCAGGGAGTAAAGACGTACTTTTAAAATTTTTATTATTATTATTATTATTTTTTTGCTTTTTAGGGCGGCACCCTTGGCTTATGGAAGTTCCCAGGCTAGGGGCTGAATCAGAGCTATAGCCCCTGGCCTATGTTGTAGCCACTGGCCCGTGCCACAGCCACAGCAATGCCAGATCTGAGCCATGTCTGCGACCCACACTGTGGCTCACAGCAACGGCAGATCCTTAACCCACTGAGGGAGGCCAGGGATTGAACCCGAATCCTCGTGAATCCTAGTCGGGTTCATTAACTGCTGAACCATGAAGGGAACTCCAAGATGTACTTTTTAAACTTCACCTTTCCCTCTTTGTCCTGCAGACATCCTTCCTGTAGAAACTCTTATCCTAAATGATGGACTGGGGAAGAACTACGGACAGACAGGTCTCCAAGCCATATCCAGAACCTGTGTCTCAACAAAGGATCACAAGGTTCTTTACTCCCCTTTGCCTTTGTAGAGGCCAATGGACTGGTCAGCTAGGCTTCCAACCTCTGGGTTGATGTTTCCCTTTGTGCTGGTGTCATCTCTCCTTCCGGTAGCATCGTTCCCAGCAGAAATGTCACCTAGGTTTCACCTCACGTATTAACTCATATTGGGAGTGGCTGCATGGCCACTGTGTTGAGTGAGAGCACCGCCCATCCTGAAGCAGATGCTGAGGCCGGGGTTCTGGTGCTCTGGGTTTATTGAGGGAAGACTTGTTGAAGACAGGAAGTAAGGGGAGCCATATGGGGCAGGGGAAGGGGCCACAGAAGAAAGTGATCTCAGCACAGCCTGGCTTCAGCCTGATCCCATGGGGCCCCTGGAGCATGGAGCACATATGTCTCCAAGTGGCTCCCATCTCCGGGCAAGAGGGTCAGACTTTTGCAGCCTCTAATTAGTCGGGTATAGGTTGTAGGCTGCCTTAGAGGGGGACACCTTTCATTTCCTTGAGGGCAATTCTCTGGAAAGGAGAGCAGCTATGAGCCCCTGGCAGCTGGTATTCATAGCAACTGAGAGAACGAGGAGCTGGTAAAGGGGATCTGAATGAGACACCAACAGCATCTATTTCTCTGCAATCCTGCTCAGGGAGTGAGTATTGTGATCCACAAGCAATGTCTGCCATGGGCTTGGGCCCCATCTCCTTAGAGACACAGGCTATGAGAAGAGAAAGGGCTGAAATTGGCTGACCTTAGTGTCTGCTTCAGGACGGGCCTTGCTCACGCTCTCTCAACACGGTGGCCATGCAGCCACTCCCAATACATGAGTTGATACATGAAAGGGACAGCTGGTTGACACCTCTACTGGGAATAATTCCCACCAGACAGGAGAAATGACACCAGCACATCAATACCTCTGCTATGAAGTTTGGTTAGAAAGGGTGTGAAAATTATGAAAAAGATTTGTGTTATGTGCCCAACCATTGCCTTATCAATTGAAAGCCGGCACGACCTATTTCCTGAGGGCTTAGAGGTAGAACTTGCTGTTAAGGTCCTTTGGCTGCAAGCAACAGAATTCACCTCTGGGTAACTTCAGCACATTGGGACCCTGGGAAGGAAACTGGGAGAATTGATGAAATCAAAAAAAGCTGAACAAGAATTAAGACTACTTCAGGAACCCCAGCAGGCAAATCATGGACTGCTTCCTAGGGTGGCTCCATATTACCCAGTTCCAACCACTTTTGGTCTCTGTGTTTCTGTTTCTCTCACTCTTTTCAGTCAGCTGTTTTATTTTATTTTATTTTATTTTATTTTATTTTAT
Source organism: Phacochoerus africanus (assembly GCF_016906955.1). Taxonomy (NCBI): domain Eukaryota; kingdom Metazoa; phylum Chordata; class Mammalia; order Artiodactyla; family Suidae; genus Phacochoerus; species Phacochoerus africanus. Next base: position 275,898,266 of record NC_062544.1, on the reverse strand, counting down.
TTTATTTTATTTTATTTTATTTTATTTTATTTTATTTTATTATCTTTCTCTCTTTTCAGGGCTGCAGCCACACCTGTGGCATATGGAGGTTCCCAGGCTAGGGGCCCAATCAGAGCTGTAGCTGCCAGCCTACACCACAGCCACAGCAACACAGGATCCGAGCCGTGTCTGTGACCTACACCACAGCTCACAGCAAAACACCGGATCCTTAACCCACTGAGCAAGGCCAAGGATAGATCCTGCATCCTCATGGATGCCAGACAGGTTCGTTAACCACTGAGCCATGATGGGAACTCCATCAGCTGTTAATTTTAGAATAGTTTTGGATTTACTGAAAAGTTGCAAAAATGTTAGAAAGAATCCCTACCCTCAGTTTCCCCATTTTAACACTACTGGGCCCCTTTGTCACAACCAGTGAACTGATACTGACACCTCATTGCTAACTAAACTCCATAGTTTATTCAGATTTCCCTAGATTTTAGGCAATGTCCCTTTCTGTCCCAGGATTCCATCCTGGACAATCATGACTCCTTAGGCTCCTTTAGACTGTGACTTTCCAGATGTCCCTTATTTTTGATGACCTTGACAGCTTTGAAGAGTGTTGGCCAGGTATTTAGTAGAATATACTTCACTTGTGTTTCTTTTCTTTCTTTCTTTCTTTCTTTCTTTCTTTCTTTCTTTCTTTCTTTCTTTCTTTCTTTCTTTCTTTCTTTCTTTCTTTCTTTCTTTCTTTTTGGGGGTGGTGGGCTGCACCCATGGCAGAGGAAGTTTCTGGGACAGGGATTAAACCCACACCACAGCAGCAACCCAAGCCATTGCAGTGACAACACAGGATCCTTAACCCATTGAGCCACCAGGGTACTCCTGTGTTTCTTTTAATGCTGGCCCAGTTTGAGTCCAGCAGTCCAGCATCTCCCTCTTTGGATCAAACGACCATTCCCAGGGGCAAGGTGGGGCCAGAGCAAGGACACGGGGCATTGTGAACTCCAGCCACTTTAGTTGATGCCCACAATCCCAGAGATAAGACCAGGGGACCTTCCCTGCAGGATTAGATGACTTGAGTTTCAATTCCCAGCAAAATGATTACATGTGCCCAAAATAATAAAATAAGAAGTAATACAGAACTGATGGTTAAGGTCAAGCAATTATAGAAAGGAAGCCTCAGTGATTCTATCCAGAACTACATATGTGACTGCTACATACTTTATCCTTTTGGCCTAAGCTTAAAACGAGCCAGGAAGCCTGAAATTCCTTTTCCATTGTTAGTCATTTTGAAAACAGTATTACTGCACAGAGCAATTTTTTTTTTTCATCAACAAAATAGCAAATCTTCAAACAATAGTTTCCTACAAGATACAATTAATTTATTTCTTTTGTTTCTCTCTCCCACCCCTAACCTGAAGATTACAGAACAGTTGATGGGCAAGACCTTTGGTTAAAAAACAACTGCTGAGGAAAATTCAGAAATTCGATTCATCTCTAAATAGGTCATTTGCAAAGCAAAGAACTGGAGTGCTCACTGAACTGAGCTGAACCCGTAGGAGTCATTGACTTGGGCCTTTATTTAGAAAACAAAGAATTCATCCAGGAAAGCAATTAAATTCTGGCCTATTTAAAGAAACCTGTTGCTCTTTTGTAAACAGAACTATTACTTGTTTGCATGGGATATAAAGGTTCAGGGAACTTAGACAATTGCCTCTTTGTAGCTACATTTCAGTTTTCAAATTGAAATGACCTTGTTGTGTAGGTCAAAGCTGGACAAGATAAAATGATTTCCAGGTTCCTAATGATTCTTCTAACCTCTGCTCCTCACTGCTAATAAATATTCTGTGAAGAAGGAAGGAGGAAAGGCAAATTTTAAGGCTGCCTTTTTTTTTTTTTTTTTTGGTAACAGCTTTATGAGGTGTAATTGACATACCATACCATTTACCCATTTAAAGTATATAACTCAATGGCTTTGACTACTTCATGGGCTTGTGGTACCATCACCAAAATCAATTTTAGAAACATCTTGTCACTTGATCAAAAAGAAACCCAGCCAGAGACAACCACCAATCTATTTTCTATCTCGATGAATTTGCCTATTCTGGACATTTTGTATAAAGAGAACTGTATAGTATGTGATTTTTTGTGACTGGCTTCTTTCCCTTAGCATGTATTCATGGTTAATCTATGTTGTAGCATATTTCAGTACTCCATTCCTTTTTATTGACAATAGTATTTCATAATAATTTTATACCGTATTTTATTTATCAATCATCTACTGATGGAAGTTCCCAAGCCAGGGGTTGAATCAGAGCCACGTTTGGTAGCCTACCCCACAGACATAGCAACGCCAGATCTGAGCCATGTCTGTGACCGACACCATAGCTCACAGGAATGCCAGATCCTTAACCTGCTAAGCAAGGCCAGGGATCCCACCCACATCCCCATGGATACTAGTTGGGTTCATAATTGCTAAGCCACAAGGGGAACTCCCTCCTTTTTTTTTTTTTTTTGGCTATTTTGAGTAGACTTCTAGGAATATTTGTGTATATATTTTTGAGTGAATGTATGTTTTTATTTCCCTTGGATATATACCTGGGGTTGAAATGTTAGGTAATAGGTTAAACTGGGTCTTTTAAATAATATAATGTGCCAAGTCTGGGAATCAGATCCTTTTTCTCTCCAGAGTTTGTTATTATTTGTTTAGTGAATTTTCTGAATTAATTCTGTAGAGTCAGTGTTCCTCTTCATGGGTAGCCATGAAGTCTCTGCTCATTTAGCTTAAATGGTATCCTAATGATTACATAGAAGTTCCTTAAATGCCAGGAACCAGTAAGTCTCTAAATCTTTGTAAGGGGCTCTATGTGTGTATTGAGGGTACACCTTCAACACTTAGACAAGTAGTTTATGACTTTGCCTTCACCTTTACTTCCTGCTTGCACAAGGTCAGTCAGAGTTGAGAGCTTGAGACCCTCTCAGGTCTTGCCTGAGCATGACACACAATCATGAAAACCCTAGCCCACAATCCTATGTATGTGTGTGGCTTTCCAGATTCCCAGGAATATGTCAGAGCTTTGCAAATTCCCATCTAAATAACTCATTCTTTTAAGCTTTTTGGTCGGCTTATTGCTTACCAGTTAGCAACTGCTATGCACTGTCTCAGGCAGCCATGATGTTAAACAACTACCTCTGATTGTTTTAGACAAACGTCTTGAGGAACTTGTAGAGCTGTGAGTTACATGAAATAAAGTCTGTCTTGCTAATGAGTTCTTTCAGGGAACCCCCAGACTGGTAATATAATGACAGTTTTCTGGAAATAGGGCTTTGAAGATGCTCCAAACCTGTTCTGCCCTTCCCAGTGTCTTCCAGGTTGCTGGTTTTCACCATGATTGTGGGCTCTTGGTTTTCATGAGTACTACAAATCTGAAAGTAAGTAGAAGGGACTAGAGCAAGTTAAAATGCTATGAAGCTCTCTGTTCTTACAATTCAGCTTTTTTTTTTTTTTTTTGTCTTTTTAGGGTCACATCCACAGCATATGGCAGTTCCTGGGCTAGGGACTGAATCAGAGTTTCAGCTACTAGCCTACACCACAACCATAGCAATGCAGGATCCAATCTGTGTCTGTGACCTACACCACAGCTCATGGAAATGTCAGATCATTAGCCCACTAAGCGAGGCCAGGGATCGAACCCACATCCTCATGGATAAAAACAGTTGAACAGCTGAACCACAATGGGAACTCCGGCCATTTTTCTTTAATAAGAGTACCTTGGATTGCTGCTAGCCTTTAGCTAATTTCTATATTTCTGAAATATTTGATTCTGACTTTTTTTTTTCTTTTTAGGTCCACACTTGTGGTATATGGAAATTCCTGGGCTAGGGGTTGAATTGGAGTTACAGCTTCCAGCCTATGCCACAGCCACAGCAACAAAGGATCCAATCCATATCTGCAACCTACACCACAGCTCACAGCAATGCCAGATCCTTTAACCCACTGAACAGGGCCAGAGATTGAACCTACATCTACATGGATAATAGTTGGGTTCATTAGCACTGAGCCACAGTGGAAATCCCTGACAACTTTTTTTTTTTTAATGGAGGAGTGGTATTGCAGAGATTTTGGCCTACCATTTTTTCTGACATCCCACAGAATGCATTGTTATGGTGATGGATTCCACAAAATCTTGGAATTTCCTTAGAATCTTAGATTTCTCATCATCAGTCTAAATTTCAATATTCTATCTTATTTTTTTTTTCACATAAAGTTGCAAATAATGGGAAGACCTACCATCAAACAACTTATTCTTAACTGTGTCTTTCCATTTTTGATTCAGATATCTAGGTTACTCTAATCATAAAACAAATCATCACATGCCATAGAAACAGGTGACTAATAGCTAATCAAAATAAGCCATGAGTCTCCTTCTAATCCTCTATAGGAGAAATGGCAAAGAGAAAGGCAGCAGTTTACTTAAGGTCTCAACAAGAAGAGGCCTAAATTCAGCCAGCCTCTGCCTTACCTCTAGAGCTAGCGTGATACATCCCGCCCTATCCTGGCCTCCTCTAAGTCCTGGAGTATTCCCTAGTAGATGTTATTAGGACATGCTTCCCTGCTCCCACACACACCTCTGTCCCTTGCCTCTTTGTTAGTGGACCTTGACCAAAACTGTCCACCTTGGCCAGGCATGATAATAACTTCTTGCATCAGTTGTTTCACAACAGGAGGTCCCAATAAGGAACATGTGCTGCCATGGAAAACTAACAGGGAGAATTCATGAAATTTCTGCCAGAAAGGGCCCTGAGTCAGACCAAATATGGGACAAGCAAGGTGATTGACTAGAGACAACTGAGAAACTAACCCCACCTCCATAAAACCTGAGGCTTCAAGGCATGTGGCAGAGAAGATCTCCTGGGTTCCTTCTTTTTTTTTTTTTTTTTGGTCTTTTCTATGGCTGTACCCACGGCATATGGAGATTCCCAAGCTAGGGGTCCAATTGGAGCTACAGCTGCTGGCCTCTGCCACAGCCACAGCAATGCGGGATCCGAGCCATGTCTGCAACCTACACCACAGCTCAAGGCAATGCCAGATCCTTAACCCACTGAGCAAGGCCAGGGATCGAACCTGCAACCTCATGGTTCCTAGTCAGATTCGTTAACCACTGCACCACGATGGGAACTCCCTGGGTTCCTTTATTTTTCTGCTCTCTTCCTTGGGACCCCCTTCCCAATAAAGTCTTTTGCTTTGTCAGTACATGTGTCTCTTCAGACAATTCATTTCTGAGTGTTAGACAAGAACCAACTCTTGAGCCCTGGAAGGGGTCCCCTCTTCCTGCAACATCCTGGCCTACCAGAGCACCATTTTCTAGGAAATCAGCCTTCTTGGGAAGCCACCAAATTTCCTGTTTAGGAATAGCTAGTGGAAAAACTTTTAACAGCTAGGCGAGAGCCAGAGATATTTCCCAAATGTTGCCCCATAATGCCACTTCTGGACGTTTTGGTGAGAAAATGACTCAGCCCATGCAAGGTGAGTGAGGGGGAAGACGCCCCCTGGGACAGTGCAGGAAAGAAAAGTGAGCAAGCCTGGGCAGCAGACTGCTGACTGGCTCTGGCCATGACCCTGATCTGCAATGTCTCTTTCAGAGGCTTTCAAATCATGTTAGGCTCTGGCTGTCACTGATGTGATTAGCAGTGTCAGAATTGCCAAGAGCTCTTCCACTTGGCTTCACCAGGTGGCCCAAGACTCTTGAGAGTCAATGTTTGCAGCCTCTAGGCCTCTAGGCCTCTAGGCATTGCTTGGCCTGCTTCCCTCCCCTAGACTGCGACTCCTCTCCCCTCCTGCAGCTGCCTTTCCTCTCATGGAGTCCCAGGTATTCCCTCTCAGCATCCTGGACTCAACTATCAGACACAAGCCAGGGGTGTGCTCTGGTGTGGCTAGATTCTGTCCAACCAGTGGTCTCAGCCCTGGCTTCATGTTAGATCATCTGAGAAATTTTAAAAATAATGAGACCTGAATCCCACTCTAGGCCAATTCAGTAAGAAACTCCGGGAGGGGCCTGTGAATTTCAGAGGAGAAGACTGGGGCCATGATCAGGTAAGTGACTCCCCAATTCTGCATGACTAGCACTCGGACTGGATTCCTGGATCCCAACTCTCAAGCCAGTGCTCCCTGTACTGCTATTAATAGTGCCGTTGTCTCTACTACTGTTTTTTAACCAAGGTTTCCACACCTAGATTTTGCAGACTATTGACTTTATTCCTACGTATAGTTATAGGGGTTTACGTTTTCAGCATTTTTTTAATTTATTTTTTAACTCTTGGAAAAATTTTTTATTAAAATATAGTTGATTTACAATGTTGTGCCAATTTCTGCTGTATAGCTATACATACACACACACACACCTTTTTTTTTTTTTTTCTTTTTATGGCCACACCCGTGGCATATGGAGGTTCCCAGGCTAGGGGTCAAATCGGAGCTGCAGCCGCCAGCCTACACCACAGCCACAGCCACGCAGAATCCGAGCCTCATCTGCGACCTACACCACAGCTCACGGCAACACCAGATCCTTAACCCACTGAGTGAGGCCAGGGATCGAACCCAAAACCTCATGGTTCCTAGTCAGATTCATTTCCGCTGTGCCACGACGGGAACCCCACACGTCTTTTTTTTTAAATATCATTTTCCATCATGGTCTGTCCCAGGAGATTGAATATAGTTCCCTGTGCTATACAGGAGGACTTATGGTCTATCCATTCTAAATATAATAGTTTGCATCTCAGTATTTTTAAAAGCTTAATAAAAATTGTGCTTTGTCTGTGATTAGAACATACAGGGTTCTGCTTAGGAAGTATAAATTGTTTGGAACACAAAAAGAGGTTTTAAAAACCCAAGTGTTTATAGAAGAAAATTAGAAAAGGGGTCACTGGTCCACCTTTTGTTAAAAAAAAAAGGTTGTAAGTCTGGCACACAACCTCCCTAACAAGGAAGCCAGCGATCTGGTCTAAATCCAGCTCTGTAACCATCCAAGGTTCCGGCTGGTGGGTCTGGCACTGTGGGAAACATCAATGGGTTAAATGCAATGCACTATCTAGGGAAAGCCTCACCAGTGGCCAAGATGTGGAGCTCCCAGGAATCGGCCAGGGGAATGTGGCGGAGCCTCGAGCCCCATCCCAGGGTGGAGGCTCCAAGGTGGACCTGATTGCTATGCTCATCAGAGAAGAAAGGTGGAGGGGTGCAGGGTCAAGAGCAGGGCCCTCCAGAGAGTGAGGGGGTATGGTCTTTCTTGCAGTGACTCCCTCCCACTGGGGAGCTATGATGGGTGAAAGTTTACACCTGTTTCCTGGAGGACCAGAGAAAAAGGAATGAAAGAGAACACAAGTGTTTCCTTCTATACCCCCTGTGATAGGCTGAATAATGTCCACGTCCTAGTCCCCAGAATCTACTAATCACCCAGCTTCTCCAGGTAATCACAAGGGCCCTTGTCAGAGGGAGTCAGGAGGGTCTGGGTCAGAGAGGAGATGTGACCATGGATGCAGAGGTCAGAGTGACATGGCCATATGCCACCAAATGCAGGCATCCTCTTGAAGCTGGAAAAAAGCAAGGAACTGGATCCTTCTCTAGAGATTCCAAAGAGAACAGGTCCTGCAGATACCTTGACTGTAGCCCAGTGAGACCGATTTTGGACTTCTGACCTCAAGAACATTAGAAGAGCTCCTGGCAGCAGTCATAATAGTCATATAGCTAATTTTTTTTTCAGTTAAAAAAATTAATACATGAATACAGTCCATGCTTGACAGATAGAAAAGGGTATATAATGCCAAGAGACTCTCTCCTCTCCTGTCTCCCAGCCACCAGCTTCTTCTCCTCCCTAGAAGGAACTGTAGTTAACCACTTTCTTCTGGCTACTTCCAGGGCAATTCTATACATACTAGCATATATGTATGGAAAAGTGCACTTTGGGCAAATAGCAGCATGTTATACATAGTATCATGCACTTTCTTCACTTCATATTATCACGGGGATAATTCTGAATCGGAATGTACAGTGCTGATTCTTGTTTTTGATGGTAATGTTGATTTCCTTTGTATGTAGGTGTCATCCTTTTTGCAACCAGTCATTTAGTGATAAGCATTTGGGTTGTTTCCAATCTCTTTCCAGTTCAAACACTACTGCTATGAATGTCCTAGTACCACTGCCTGTTGTGCGTGTACGAGATACTCATGGGATAAAATCCTAGAAGGGAGATGACTCTGCCAAAGGGCAAATGCACTTTGTTTATCTGGCTAGAGATTTTATTTGCCAAGGTGCCCATGTCAGAGATTGTACCAGTTCACACCTCGAGCAGTAAGGTTTGAAATTGTACATTCCCCAGTCCCTGGCAACGCAGTGTGCGACCTGACTTCATCTCTAACAGTTTGACAGGTGAAAACTTGGAGACTTGATCAGCTTTGCAAATGGAGTCTGGAGAAGTACTGGGTCTCAGGGTGGGTCACTGGTTTCCCTCTTGCCCCTTGTTCTCAGCAGCGCACCCCATCTCAGCCGGTGCGTGTCTGAACCCAGACCAGCACCCCCTCTTTCCCACGTGGTCCTGGGCTCTTCGGGACATGCTGGAGTCTGACTTCTCCATCTCCTTCTTGAGCAGCATCCTTCATGGCTGGATGATGGGGCCTTGCAGCTGAGAAAGCAAAGTCTGGGGCATTCAGGGACAGGACAGCAGCAGCGAGAGGCTGCGTGTTCCTGCAACCCCGGGAAGTTGAAGGATGAAGGCATGACTGCATTTTCAGGACACATTACAGTCATGCCTTCTGATTGCTCTGCGTTTGACACTTATCAGGCCTCTCTGACTAATCTGAATAACAACTTTATATAAGGGGAAGTCATCCGGCCGCTCAAACAAGAACCACACAGGCCACCTTGACGTTAGCCTTTCGTCTCCCACTTGACCTGCCTCTGTCCCCTCTCCCTCCACCAGGTTGATTTCACCAGCCTAAACACATGCTCTGGTTAAAAGGCATTATTAATTTTAGATTTCCTCTCTTCCAAAAGCTTCTTATTTACCAAATTTCCCCCACAGGTAGCTATAAAGCTAAAATCAGCATGTGGCGGGGAGGAATGGAGCACAGCCCAGGAGTCTCTGTAGATATTGAGATAGAGGCTGGGTGAGGAGAAAATGGAGTTTGGGGTCTTATCAGATATTTGGTCTCTGAAAACTGAAAAAGACTCTCTCAGTGTAGCTGGGGATTAAATCGCATAGTTTGGGCCATGCTCTTTGTACATAGTATTTTGGTCATCTTTATTTATTTAACATTTTAACATTTTTTTTTTTTGGCTGTGCCCATGGCATACAGAAGTTCCCAGGGCCAGATATTGACTCCAAGCCATGGCAAAATCCTTCACCCACTGTGCCGCCAGGGAACTCCATCTGAACCATGAAAAAACTGAAGTACAGCTGATTTACAACGCTGCGTTAGTTTCAGGTGTACAGCAAAGTGATTCAGTTATACATATATATATACATGGATATACATATATGCATATTCTTTTTCATACTCTTTTGCTTTATAGGTTACTGTAAGATATTTTTATAATTTTTAAATTTAAAATTTTTTTTTCTTTTTAGGGCTGCACCCTATTTTTTTCTTTTTAGGGAACTGCATATCATATGGAAGTTCCCAGGCTAGGGGTTGAATCAGAGCTGCAGCTGCCAGCCTACACCACAGCCACAGCCATAGCCACAGTCACAGCAATGCCAGATCTGAGCTGCATCTGCAACCCACACCGCAGCTCACAGCGATGCTGGATCCTTAACCCACTGAGTGAGGGCAGGGATCCAACCTGCATCCTCACGGAGACTAGTCTTAACCCACTGAGCCACAAAGGGAACTCCAACAAAATACTGAATACAGTTCCCTGTGCAATGCACAGGTCCTTGTTGTTTATCTGTTTTATATACAGTAGTGTATATCTGTTAACCCCAAACTCCTAATTTAGCCCCCCCACCACTGGTCATCTTTCTCTTCCTTCTAGTTTTTGCTGTTGCAGCTCGTGTTATGAAATCCATTGGGAAAAAGCTTTGGCCAAAGCGTCAGCAATGGAAACAGGGAGCTCCTTAATATTCCAACCCCCCCGTCCAAAATAGATCCTCGCCTAAGATCTATTTTCTGACTTCTGCCATGGTTGCTTGCCTAGGATTGCCCTCTGCGTACAGCTCCAAGTTGGTAGGGAGAGGGCTTGAGTTGGCCTGTCTCTTTTGCACCTTGCGAGCAGGATGGTAGGGAAGGGTTAGCCTCCAAAAACCAACTCTGTCGTTAGGAGGTGGTGTCTGAGGTGTCAGCTAAAGAACACAGCTGGCAGGGGAGCAGATAATTTCCTGACTGGAATGGAGAAAGAAGAGAACGGTGTGATCTGGTGGAACAGCTGCCATTTCTTCCGCCTTCATTTCTGCAGTTGAAAATCCTGCCCATTGGTTGACTTGTGTGGGCTGGGTTGTTGACTGGCTGGGCAAAGAAAGATCTTGCATGTGAATTTTAAAGTTATCTTTAGGAGTTCCCATTGTGGCTCAGTGGGTTAAGAACCCAACATAGTGTCTGTGAGGATGCGAATTCGATCCCTGGCCTCACTCAATGGGTTAAGGATCTGGTGTTGCCAGAAGCTACGTTGCAGCTCAGATCTGGTGTTGCTGTGGCTGTGGTATAGGCCAGCAACTGCAATTACCATTAGACCCATAGCCCAGGAATGTACATATGCTGCAGTCCAGCTTTAAAAAAAAAAAGTCATCTTTAAAGAAATAGCACTAGATCTCCTTTTAATGCCCTTATTAAAAATGAATAGATCACATCGTTCATCTTTTCCCCAACAACCAGGAAGTTGTTCTGATTTATCAGCAAAAACATCTCTGCTCCCCAAACTTTGTTCCAAGTGAAAAATGAAATTAATTTTCAGGGAACATCTGTGCTCATGACGTCATAGTGTTCACTGCATGGATGTAGGGGTGGAGCACGAGCCACCTAAAAATATACTATTTTCTCACCGACAGGCACTGTCAGCCCAAAGCCCTTCTTGATGCTATGTCAGAAATGCATCAGAGAGTGGAATCTACAAAAACAGTAAAAACGAACTTAATTACAAAACAAAAACAGACCCACAGACATAGAAAACAAATCTATGGTTAACCAAAGGGGAAATGGGGGGAGGAACAAATTAGGAGTAAGGGATTAATAGATGCCCACAGTCGTGTATAAAATAGACAAACAGGAGTTCCCGTCGTGGCGCAGTTGACGAATCCGACTAGGAACCATGAACCATGAGGTTGCGGGTTCGGTCCCTGCCCTTGCTCAGTGGGTTGGCGATCCGGCGTCGCCGTGAGCTGTGGTGTAGGTTGCAGACGCGGCTCGGATTCCGCGTTGCTGTGGCTCTGGCGTAGGCCAGTGGCTGTGGCTCCGATTCGACTCCTAGCCTGGGAGCTTCCATATGCCGAGGGAGCGGCCCAAAGAAATAGCAAAAAGACAAAAAAAAAAAATAGACAAACAACAAGGATTTACTGTATATCACAGGGAACTATATTCAATACCTTATCATAGCATGTAATGGAAAATAATTAATATATATACATATATTATATATTTTTTATATATTATGTTTATATATATGGAGTTCCCTTATGGCTCGGTGGGTTAAAGATCTGGTGTTGTCACTCCTGTGGCTCTGGTTATAGCTGTGGCATAGGTTCCATCCCTGGCCCAGGAACTTCTGCATGCAGGAGGCAAGGCCAAAAAAACAAAAACAAAAACAAAAAACTGAATCACTTTGCTGTACACCTGAAACTAACACAATATTATGAAGCACCTGTACTTCAAGTATAAAATGCACAAAGACATGGCGAGGCAATGCACAAAGGCTAAAGAAGAAGAATTTGCCTTTTGCAGGTATCGAAGTACGCGAATCCAAACAACCCCAAGATTCTTCTTTTTTGTCTCCTGGTTGTTCTTGTCTTCAAACTGTTGAAGCTATTTAAAAAATACTTTTCAATACTGGTGAGATGTAAATATAATCATATCATTAATAAGAATAATAACAATAAACACCAGGGAGCTCACTAGGAGCTAGGGCTAAAAAAAAAATCATTTTTATAAGTAATAACTCATTTCATTCTCACTACAGTTCTATTTTTATTGCCAGGGTAAGCTCACAGAAATAGCACAGAGAGGTTATGTGACCTGCCTAAGATGACACAACTCAGAAGTGTGTGCCAGTGCCTCCCCTTACAGCCATTGGAGCCACCCAGTCCTCGACTTGCAATCTGGAAGCCTGAGACTTTGCAGAGAACCCATTTGGGGAAGCCTTTCCTTTCCAAGGCTGGAGAGGCAGTTGAAGGAGAGCTGGATTAGGAATCAACCCGTTCCTTAAGTCTTTGGCGTTGAGCGCATTATGCAACTACTCTCGAGTTTTGGTTTCTTTTTTCTTTTTAGGGCCATACTTGCAGCATATGGAAGTTCCCGGGCAAGGGTTGAATCGGAGCTGCAGTTGTCAGATTATGTCGCAGCCACTGTAACACTGGATTCAAGACACATCTGCCATCTACACCTCACTTAACCCTGAGCAAGGCCAAGGATCAAACCCGAATGCTCACAGACACTATGTCAGGTTCTTAACCCACTGAGCCACAACAGAAATGCTGAGTTTTGATTTCTTTACCAGGACAATGGGGATGCTGTTACCCAAATATACTAATATACTAATTTGGGGGTCTAGAAGCCCTTTACTCACCCTAGAGTCCTGGGCACGATGAAAGCAAAGACTGGACCCCCTGCTCTTCTGGGACTCTGTTAATTAAGCAAGCAAGCCAGTGTGTTTGAGGAAGAAAGATCTCAGAGGGTCCATTTAACCTGTCCAAATCACAAGACTAAATAAACTCTGGCAAATTGTCCCTAAAATACTTTAACATACGCTAAGCTTTTTGTGAGAACAGTCCTCACCCGTCTCTAGGAACCCATCCAGGTTTAACACGCTTTGATTCTATTTTTTCGGAGTTTATTATTATCTGGAGGATTCCATGAAAGGCAAGGACCTCTTAAAGCCACACTGTATCAAATGAATTGTCCTTTTGATGCGCTGCCTTCTGTCAATGGAATGACTCCTTCGAGACGGAGAGCCACAGCCAGTACTTGGCTTGCAAGCACCTGAGTTTTTGTCTAAGAAGAGAATCCGACTACCAGCTGTGCCATTTCAAACAAGGGGCGTTTGCCCATCACCTGGTTCTGTCTCTCTCATTGGAAGGGAGGCCTGGTGACAAGAAATTCAAGTGCATGGATCAGCCTCTACAGAACAACACGTGGTGTTGTTATACTCTGCCTGCCACCTATGACCAACAGGCGTTAGGGTCAACTTAGACTGAAATACACATTTACGCAGAGTTGTTCAAAAGGAGCTAGATGGTCAAAGCTCATGTAAATTGGATGGGGTTGGGTGGTCACAGAACTTTTGAGAACTTGATAAAACAAGGACTTTCTGGAAAAACACATGTCCATATGTCCACAGAAAATTTTGTGTGCAGGAGACCCTAGATTAAGAATCTCTGATGGAGGGAGTTCCTGTTCTGGCTCAGTAGGTTAAGAACCCAACTTGGATCCATGAGGATGTGAGTTTGATCCCTGGCTTCACTCAGTGGGCTAAGGATACAGTGTTGCTGTGGCTGTGGTGTAGGCTGGCAGCTACAGCTCCAATTCAACCCCTAGCCTGGGGACTTCCATATGCTGCGGGTGCAGCCCTAAAAAGAAAACAACCAAACACAGAAACAAATCTCTGATGGGGAGAGAGGAAGAGAGGGAAAGGGAGGGATGGAGAATAGAAATACAGTTAAACCTTGATGTATGTTTTTTGCTAGAGCCTGGACTTTGAGGTGCACACAGGATGGGTTATCAAGTTTGCAGGACCCAGTGCCAGATGATAATGCAGGGGCCCCTTGCTCAAATAATATTAAGAATTTTGAGACAGCTATAGCAGAGCAGTAAACCAAGAATGGGGGCCCTCTGCCCAGGGCCCAAGCCTGGGATGGACCCCTGGCCACAGGGGCTCTTCTGATCTGCTTTTGAAACATAACCTTGTAAAATGTAAGACCCTGTTTTGAGAACTGTTTGGTGAACTTGATGTTATCATTTTCTTTTCAACTTCAACACGATCTGCATATTTATAGTGGAACCCCCCCCTTCAAAATTAAAAAAACACAGTAACAACAGAAAAATCCACTCAAAACCAATCTTTGCTCCTCTTTATGCCAATGTCGTCGTTTTAGCAAGAGATGCAGCAACTCCCCTCCACAGCAGACAGCTATGGGCAGATCAGCAGAAAACATATTATTTGACAGGGTGCCAAGTACGAAGGCCAGGGGCTCTATCAGGCCAGCTGCACTGGGGTAGCTGGGAGGCATCACCTTTGAAGTCTGATGCTTATGAAATGTGACCCCTTTAACAGGTTTATATTTATCAGAGTATCAGATACACCGGTGTAAAAAAATGAACATTTCCCAACAACTTATATGAAAAAAATTTATGTGAAAAAAACAGCCACTCCTCTCTACCTTTCATCCTTCTTTCCAGGCCTTTAATTCTGAAGGCATTTCTGGCGGTATTTACCAACATTTTTCTACATAAGATGCCTATCTGCAATTTTTGGATTTATTGGTTTCATCATTATCTGCTGACTTCTGGAAATAGACATTTGTTATTTGTAGAGTTTTGATATTCCTTGAACGCTTCTCCTATTCTGGTCATTTCCTGTGTGCCCAAGATAGAAACCATAAAAATTGCATTTTCAGCCTCCCCTACAGCTGGGGTGTAGGAATGTAATTTAGACTTCATCAATCAGATGCACCTGCTCAAGCTCTTTTTTTTTTTTTTTTTTTGGCTTTTCAGCGCCACACCCACAGCATATGGAAATTCCCAGGCTAGGGGTGAAATCAGAGCTGCAGTTGCCAGCCTACACCACAGCCACAGCAATATGGGATCTGAGCTGCATCTGTTACCTACACCGCAGCTCACGACAATGCCAGGTCCTTAACCCACTGATGGAGGCCAGGGATCGAACCCACATCCTCATGGATACTAGTTGGGTTCATTACTGCTGAGCCAGGACACAAACTCTGATTTTCAAGTGAGCACAGGAGGAAAGGGGCACGTAGGCAGAGGAGTGCCCTGGCAGTCACAGTGGTGGAGGGTCTGGCTTTTGTGAGTTTCTGATGCGTGGTCCTGGGTGTCAGTGGTGTGATTGTTGGCTCCAGCCTGGGTGCCAGGGAGGCACCCAGCAGTGCAGCCCATAGTGAGTCAGGCATTGTTCCAGGAGATTCTGGAATGCCATCCAATTCACCAACCCCACTCCCTGCTTTAACAAGCCAGAGTGGAGTCTGTTGCTTGCAACTAGGAGCCTTGGCTTACACACTGGGTGGATGAAGCTGAGGCTCTCTCACCCTGCTCCCTATCCTGTGATGGCTCCATCATTATTTTTGGTTAAATCAGTCTTCAATATTTTATTTGTTTTTTTAATTAATTAATTTTTCATTGAAGTATAGTTGATTTACAATGTTGTATTAGTTTCAGGTGTAGAGCAAAGCGATTAAGTCATAAACACACACACACACACATATATCCTTTTCCAGGTTCTTTTCTTTCATAGGTTATTACAAAATATTGAGTATAGTTCCCTGTGCTACACAGGAGATCCTTGTTGTTTACCTATTTTATACATAGGAGTATGTATATGATACCTCTAAATTCCTAATTTATTCCCCCTCCCCTTTCCCCTCTGGTAACCACAAGTTTGTTTTCTATGTCTGTGAGTTTCTTTTTTGTTTTGGAAATAATTTCATTTGCATTCTTTTATTAATTAATTAATTTATTTATTTATTTTAGATCCCATATATAAGCAACATCATATGATATGTCTTTCTATGCCTGGCATACTTCACTTAGCATGATACCCTCTAGGTCCATCCATGCCATTTGCAGCAACATGGATGGACCTCGAGATTACCATGCTCAGTCTTCCTTGTTTACATTGTTAACACCCTAGACATGTGGCTTATTGCTAAGTTAAGCTGCATATAATGTGTAAAATGCTGTTAAAATGGGACCTCTCTTTTTTTTTCCCCTCTCAATTTAGGCTGAATCTCCAAGATGCCAGATGCTGCTGATTCCCACATTCCACAGAGAGGCATGAGGCTGTCCCAGCAGGATTTGCAATGGAGAATCCAATGACTGGATTCTGCTCTTAGCAGACCATTCACTCCAGCCTATGAAGAAAGGCTGTAGAGGACCAAGGAATTGTAGGTGAGAGCCATCCATCCGAGTGCTGGGGATCCAGACACCAATGCTCTCCCACCCTGACACCAACATACACCAGAGGAGGGTGTGAGACACTTCCCCCTCACTTCCAGCCTAGGGAAAGGGGCTTCATTGGGTCCCCTCACCTGATCCAAATCTCCAAAAGCTGGATGGGACTTAGTAGGTGGTGTCTGAATCCCTCCTGAAAAGTCTAAAAGTGAGACCCTGTGGCTCTGACAGGAGACAAAAGAGGTGGCAGCACTGGGGATGCCCTGCACTCCCAGAGTTTGTCAGCACAAAGGTGAGGGACAGCATCCCCTGGGCCAGATGGCCCACATGAGAAAGATCACCTTATGTCCAGGTGGTCACCATGGAGGGCCATAGTGACCCCAAGAGGTGGGTAGACCACTGGATTTCGGGAGCCAAAGGGGAAACAATAGATGGGCAGCCAGGGAGAGGTATTTGCTTCTGCCAAGAGAATTACAGGTGAGAAATCTCCAAGAATTGTCGGGGTGGGGGTAATTCCAATAACTGCCCAGAAGTATCCTACAAGAAAAAGCATCATCTTTAAATACACACTCAGCTCAGCTTTGCCATTTCATGACATCATATAAGGTCTTTTTTGCCCTCTTTACCTCTCTTTTCTTCCTTCTGCTCCCACCCTGAAGGGGCCAGAACCCTTGCTTAGCAAGTTGAGAGTAGAGAGTGGAAACACAAGGCTGAGCTGCCCATTCTCCGTGGCAGCCAAACTGCCATAGACCTACATAGTCAGAGGACATTCAGGAGGTCTGGAGATCTTAATTACTAAAACAAGACATTTTTACAGTATCTGATTGACAAGGGAGCTTTTAAATTATTTAAAAAAGACCATCATATACATATACAAATTGAAGAATTTGCTCTAATTTCTTTCAAATATTGGGGCAAAACCTAACTTTGTAGAGTGAATTTAAATAGAAAGAAAGAAATATAAAGGAGGGTTTGTTTTCAGTGCAGGTAGTTTACTTGAGTTGCAGTCTCAGAAACTAGGTGTCATGGAGCTGAGAGAATGACACAGAGGAGGTCAAACACATTTAAAGGTGTATTAGTTAAGTTACAGAGGTAGGCAAGGGTGGCTCAATCCTGCCAGGACTTTTGAGAAGTGTACTGACTGACTCTCAGAATTGGCCATCCAGTGCATGGAAGGCTGTGCCATTTACCTATCAATGTCAAGTCTCTTTTGTTGAAAATTTTACTTTAGGGTTGTTGTTGTTTTTTTAAATTTTTAATTATTTTTTATTTTTTTAGGGCCATACCCACAGCATATGGAGGTTCCCAGGCTAGAGGTTGAGTTGGAGCTATAGCTGCCGGCCTACACCACAGCCACAGCAATGCCAGATCCAAGCCACGTCTGCAACCTACACCACAGCTCATGACAACACCAGATCCTTAACCCACTGAGTGAGGCCAGGGATCAAACCCGCAACTTCATTGTTCCTAGTCAGATTCACTTCCCAACGCAACAATGGGAACTCATAGGGTTGTTGTTTTAAATCACATCTATGTTTTTATATCTCTTTCAGTGTCATAATTACAGACATTTCTATTTCTTTTCTTGGGCAATTTTTGGATTTTTTCCAGAGTTAATGATTGCTTCATATTTTCATTTGCTTCGTATTTAATCAACCCCTCTAATTGCCCATGAGAAATTTATTTTACAAATGTACAAACATGTTCTGTAATTAATTTGTTTCCTCTTTCTGCTGACCTCCTTCCTAGGGGCTCTACACCTTCAGCAGGATGGTTGTTCTCATCCTTCCCTTAACTTTCTTCCTGAGATTTTCTTGGGCCTTTCCCTGAATTGAATTCATGAGTCCCATGAGTCACTTGTTTCCGGTATTTTCAACCCCATTGCTCCATTTCCCTCTTGCTTGCTTAGTTCCTTGAGTTGAGAGCTTCTTCAGTTAATTTCTCTAGAGAACAGATTTCCTATCTCAGGTCTAAGAGATGGGGATGGGAAAAAAAGAGATTCAACTGTCTCACGTATGCTTTTAAACTGTTCCCCTCTTTCAGCCTTGAGACCCATCTCACGTCCTCTGTACCTGGTGTCTCTGTTTCCTGGGCTTTTGCCTGGTTCTGTGGAATACGGACTGGCTCACTTCTCTCTGTTTTCCCCTCTGGGATTCCCTTAGTTCTATTAGTCACTTATCACCTCTCCATCTTTGTAATCTGGGCTCCTGCTCCATTCTTTTTGTCCTCACGGACTTAAAATTTTTCCTTTGCTGTCATTTTTCTAGAGTTTTGGGAGGAAGAGGAGAATAAATATGCAAGACTAATCAGTTTAACTGGGAGTCACAACTGTTGACTTAAAAAAAAACAACTCCTCACATTATTAGAGAAATGCCATTCTTGCTTCTTAATCATCAGTGTGGTTTCCTCACACACCATCTCACAGAAACTAGACACCTTTATTCAAATTGGGCCAGACTTGCAAAATAACCAATTCATTTGAGTGACCAAAAAAAATCACATGGCCTCTGCAATGACAAATCCTATTGAGTTAGCTGTCTGTCCTAAAGAAGTTTTGTCTTGCTTAGATTAGGTTTCCTTCTCTTTATCCTCCGTCCCAAATTTCTGTTATGTAGTGAAGTGTTTTCTAGAATATGGTTAGCTGCATATACATGTTTTCTGCTCAACTTGTCAATGTGTCAAGTCAAAGTGTCTATATCAGAGGAAAACTTTTGTGGTAGAAACCATTAATTTTCTACCCAACACCTGACATCTACATCTTTTCCAACAGAACTCCATTTTTTTTTTTCCCCATGGCATATGGAGTTCCCTGGCCAGGGATCAGATCCCAGCCACAGTTGTGACCTATGCTGCAGCTGCTGGCAACACTAGATTCTTAACCCACTGTGCCAGGCCAGGCATCAAACCTGCATCCCAGTGCTCTGAGACACCACCATGGGAACAGTGCACCATGTGCCACAGAGGGAACTCCAGAACTCCGTTTTGTTTGGGGCAGTAATGGGCCCATGCTTAAAATAAATCTCCATCTCCCAGTCTTCTCTACATATAAGAGACTTCTGACCAATGGGATGCAAGATGAGTGGGACTTCTGAGAAAGCCATTTTAAATGGAGCTCACTCAGCTGGCCTGAGATATCAGGCTCTCCCTTTCCCCTGATTTTTGCCTAGGCCCTGGGCAGGGTGCTAAGGCTAGAGCAGCCTTCTTACAGCAATTAGTTGACCAACTTGAGGATCAAAACCGCACAGAAAAGGAGTTCCTGTTGTGGCTCAGTGGTAACGAACCCAACTAGTATTCATGAGGATGCAGGTTCAATCCCTGGCCTCACTCAGTGGGTTAGAGATCCGGCGTTGCTGTGAGCTGTGGTGTAGGCTGGCATCTGCAGCTCTGATTGGACCCTTAGCCTGGGAAATTCCATATGCTGTGGGTGAGGCCCTAAAAAGCAAGAAAACAAACAAAAAAACACACCTAAAGATGGCTGATGCCAAGACAGAAGGAGGCTGCATCTCTGTGGTATTACAGGAGCCACCATGGCAGATCTGGTTGGCTTCCCTCTGAATTTGTTGTTTTGTAAGTAAACAAAACATGTATATATACATCGAAACCACTATTTAGTCATATTTTCGGTTGCTTGCAACTGAATGTAGCCCACACTGATACAGATGTCCTTTATATCTTTGTCGTTGTTGTTGTTGTCTTTTTAGGGCCACATCTGCAGCATGTGGAGTTCCAAGGCTAGATGTCTAATCAGCAGATGTCTGTCCTAGCAGATTCTGTGACCTACACCACAGCTCATGGCAACACTGGATCCTTAACCCACTGAGCAAGGTCAGGGATCGAACCTGCATCCTCATGGATACTAGTTGGGTTTGTTAATGTTAATGTCTTTTTAGGGCCACATCTGCAGCATGTGGAGTTCCAAGGCTAGACGTCTAATCAGAGCTGCAGCTGCTGGCCTATGCCACAGCCACAGCAGCACAGGATCTGAATTGCATCTGTGACCTACACCACAGCTGGAGGGATTGCTGGATCCTTAACTCCCTGCAAGGCCAGGGATCAAACCCACATCCTCATGGATACTAGTCAGGTTCTTTACCCACTGGGACTTCATGTCCTTCATTTTTTAATTTTTATTTATTTACATATGTATGTATGTATGTATTGATTGTCTCTTTAAGGCCGCACATTTGGCATATAGAAGCTTCCAGGCGAGGGGTCCAATCGGAGCTGCAAATGCCGGCCTACACCACAGCCACAGCAACTCGGGGTCCTAGCAGATTCTGTGACCTACACCACAGCTCATGGCAACACTGGATCCTTAACCCACTGAGCAAGGTCAGGGATCGAACCTGCATCCTCATGGATACTAGTTGGGTTTGTTAATGCTGAGCCATAATGGGGACTCCAGTCACTAATTTTTTCTTAAAAAGCCCTGATTTAAAGTATTTTGCCTAATTTTCAGACATGGGTTAAGAAATTAGTGAGACCCAGAGTCTTGGCATCGGATGCAATCAAACCCAGTCTAGAATTTTCCACACTGTATGAAGATACATATTTCCCCTTAGACCAGGGGTGAGCAAACTACTGCCCAATAGCCAAATTGGGCTCAATGCCTATTTTTGTCAATAAGATTTCACCAGATGCAGACATGTCCAGTTGTTTTCAGATGCTGTGGCTGCAGTGCTGCAAGGATATAGGTGACTAGTTGTGACAGTGGCTACATCGCTATTGACCGCCTGGACCTTTACAGAAAAAGTTTGCCAACCCCTGCATTAGGCAACCTCCAAGTACCCCATCCAAACCTGCCCCTTCAAGGAACACCTCCCTCAGCCTTACCCTCCCCCCGCCCGCCCCATCCCACTGCAGCGGCCAGTTCATCCAATTCAATTCCTAGGATGACGCTGCTGAAACTTCAATGTTTAATGGCACTTGGTGGTTGGAAATACAGGTTCTGATTCACTCGCTCTGGGATGGTGCCCAAGACTGTATTTCTAATAAGCTCTGGATGGGCGGGTGGGGGGCAGTTGCTGATGCTGCTGGCCTGAGGACCCCGCTATGAGGAGCAAGATTCTAGAAGACTGGATTTTTCTCACCAGGAGAAGCATCATCTTATCACTGTTTCTCATGGGTTGGCATTGTCAGGCAATAACACCCCCTCCCTGACCCTCTTCCTCCCCTTACACCCCCCCCCACACAAACATTCCTAAATACTGGGTCGCCTCCCCTTTTCCTTGAGTTTTGCTCTTCAGTCTAAACAGCAATTTCAAGAGTTAAAGAGCTGTGAAGCCGGCAGCAGGAGAGATGCCAGAACTCTAATTAGTCTCTCTTTTTATATTTAGTTTGCTATTAGATAATGCTCGGCACCTGTTCTCTAGACAGATCTGTTTTTAATCTCTTCGATTTCGCTTTCTTGGACATGTGGCCTCACAGACGTGTTGCACCGCATGAGTAATGCAACGAAAGCCAAACAAAATAGCCGTTTCTCTGGAATTAGAAGCACGACGAGGCACGAAAAACAACCAAAGCCAGGTTTGGGCCAACAGTGGGGTGCTGGTGGAAAAAACAGCTCTGGGGCTGGAGTTCACCCCCTACGATTCCGCTGTGGATTGTTTTCCTTTCCTTGAAGCTCCAGGGAGTCTGAGAGGTCTTTCCCACCCTCAGGATGGAAAGGAAGGAGATGACAAGGAAACGCCTCTCCTGTGCTTTCACTGGAGAGCAGGCAGGAGGTGTTTTTCCCCCGAAGTGATCTAAACGGGTTCTAATTCTGATTTGATCATTTCACGTGCATGGAGTTGCCCAAAACATGCAATTTCAGCCTTAGGGATCCTGAGACCTTTCTCCCAGATGCTGCAAGTGAACCAGAACTATTGAATCCATTTAAAAACCTTTCTCCTTGGGCCTCTAGGCTTTGTTATCTGTTTGGCTGGGCCTGGAATGAATGGACAGATGTGGAGATTCAAATCATGCCACACTTGTAGGTGGATAGCCATACCTAAATGCCAACCTCCCCCCCCCCCCATTGGGGGCAGGGTGGGGAGGAAATGAGTAGCAAAACCTCAGAGAGCCACAGCTCTGAAGGCAGAGTTGATCACGAGACATACAGAGCCACCACAGGGCACCGTTCTTGAAATAATGGAGACAGACACTGTGAAGGGAGTGCTTGGCTTAGATGTTATCGTCTTTCTGAAAAGCTATCCTGAGCCCACACTTCCCTGAAGCCTAACACGTTGAAGAGAGGCTTATCCTGGATACTAACAGAAAAATGTGCCTGGTCTTTTTTTTTTTTTTTTTTTTTTTTGTCCTTTGTCTTTTTAGGGCTGCACCTGCAGCATATGGAGGTTCCCAGGCTAGGGGTCAAATCAGAGCTGCAGCTGCCGTCCCACGCCACAGCCGCAGCAACGGGGATCCAAGCTTCCTCTGTGACCTGCACCGCAGCTCATGGCAATGCTGGATCCTTAACCCACTAAGCGAGGCCAGGCATCCAACGTACATCCTCATGGATACTAGTCGGTTTCATAACCCACTGAGCTACAGCAGGAACTCCCTCATACCACCTTAAATGGGGACTTTCCTGCCTAACTCTCCTGAAACATTTTGCAACTTTCTTTTCACTGATGAAATGAAAATGCAGTGTTGGGTAACTGAGGCAAAGTTTGCAATGTTTGATTTTTTTTTTTAGTTGAAGTATAGTTGATTTACAATGTTTTGTTTGTTTCTGCTGTATAGCAAAGTGATCCAGTTATACTATGTGTGTATATATATGTATTCTTTTTCATATTCATTTCTGTATGGCTTATTACAGGGTATTGCACATAGTTCTCTGAGCCATGTAAGATTTTTGTTGTTTATCTCTTTTATATACAGTAGTTTGTATCTGCTAATCCCCAACTCCTAATTTATCATTGTTTGATTTTATTTTGATTTTTCAGCATTATGATTTGGACAGAGGCAAGGCCATACCCCAGTGCTCTGAGGGCACAGATCTGTGTGGTCGGGACCATCGAGCTGCCTGGAGCTGTAGAAACACAGCAGGTGATGAGCCTGTGCCTTGGAGTCTGAATGTGGATTTGTTACCAACAGAGAGACCAGGCGTCTCTGCTATCAGCCTTGCAATCCCGAGAGAAGAAGGGCTGGATCCTGAATTGACTCCAGGTAAGGGCCCTGGGTGATGCCAAATGCCCCCAGTGCCTGGCCCTTAAGTCCAGCCATCTACCCACCTGCTCACTGTGCTGGGGCCATGCATGACACCCAGCCAGCAACTTCATCCGAGGACCTCACCAGACCCTCCCACTGGCTCTCCCCAGCATCCCTGAGCCTTCTCTCCAGCATCCCTGAGCTTTCTCTCAGCATCCCTGACCCTTCTCTCCAGCATCCCTGAGCCTTCTCTCAGCATCCCTGTACCTTCTCCCCAGCATCCCTGAGCCTTCTCTCAGCATCCCTGAGCCTTCTCTCAGCATCCCTGTACCTTCTCCCCAGCATCCCTGAGCCTTCTCTCCAGCATCCCTGAGCCTTCTCTCAGCATCCCTGAGCTTTCTCTCAGCATCCCTGAACCTTCTCCCCAGCGTCCCTGAGCCTTCTCTCCAGCATCCCTGAGCCTTCTCTCCAGCGTCCCTGAGCCTCCTCTCCAGCGTCCCTGAGCCTTCTCTCAGCATCCCTGACCCTTCTCTCCAGCATCCCTGAGCCTTCTCTCAGCATCCCTGAACCTTCTCCCCAGCGTCCCTGAGCCTTCTCCCCAGCGTCTCTGAGCCTTCTCCCCAGCATCCCTGAGCCTTCTCCCCAGCATCCCTGAGCCTTCTCTCCAGCATCTCTGAGCCTTCAGCCCTGACTCTACGCTCAGATTTGAGTCACCTGCTTCCAGCCTTTTTCTTCCCCTCACCTGGGGTACCAGCCTTGGCTCTCTACATACAAGACACACACCCTCCCTGGACCCCTGCAGGGGCCAGGAAGTCAGCAATCAGAGGATGAGAGAAGCAAGGGATCCATCTAGAAACAGGCTGTCCCTTCGTTACCTCTGACTGAGGTGTGTTTCAGGACCACAGTGTGAAGGGGTTGGAACTTAACCCCAGGACCACTCGGTATGTTATTCTGTTTATGGGATTAGTATTTGCTATGGAGTAAATTAGTTCATTCCATAGGGTGGGCTCAGTTATTCTCAGTCTATTATTTTTAAAAATCCTACTGCCCTGGGGTTAAGATATTATACAACAGGGGTCTCCGTCTTGGGAAGTGGATACTGCAGGCCGCTTCTGCCTGCACCACATCACACACAAGACATTTTGTACCATGGACTTCAGGCTTAGATGGCGTATTAGTCAGAGGTCTCCAGAGAAGCAGAATCAATGCAAGATAATATAGAGATTTATTATAAGGAGGAGGCTCCCGTGATTATGGAGGCTGAGGAGTTCTAAGGTCTGCAGTTGGCGAGCCGGGGGCCAGGAGAGCTGATGTGGGGTTCTAGTCTGACCTGTTTGGCAGGTACTGAAACCCCCACCAGCTGGAAGAGGTGAATGACATGATGACCAGACTGCAGCCATGGACAGAAGCTGCCACAGCTCCGAGACCTGGCCTCAAAGAAGTGGGAACAAACTGACCCTGAAGCTGGAGACGAATCGTACTGAAAACAATCGATATGATGCTGATCAGACCACGTGACCCATTTCAAGATGACCTGTCAGAGCTGACTGCTGTTCTGCACGTCGCTCCCTCCCTCCACCTGTGCACCCCTGAAACTCCCCTTTAAAAGCTCTTCTCCCCCCCCCATGCTCCCCCCCGCCTTGGGAGTTGGGGAGTCAGTTGTTGGACAAGCCTTCTTTCTCCCCAGGTTGCTGACCTTTCCTACCAGTATTTGTTTCTCAATTCTGGGCTTTCGAGCAGCAAGCAGCTACCCCTGAATTCGGTCACACCCCCATTTTTGCCTGCACCTCTGGCCATAGCGCTGATCTCAGCGGTTGCTGAATGAATGTGCCCTGCTTCCCTCAAACTCTTGAATGTGGACTGAGGCATCAAGCACTTTCCACGTAGAGGGTTTATCCTTACGTATGTGTGTGCCTCCAGGGTCTTGCTCTTGCTCTGCGGAGAGCATGGCCAGGGCTGCAAGGGCTTGATGGGTTGAGTCTTCACCTTGAGGTAGAAAACGGAAGCCTGAAAGGCTTAAATGACTCAAGGGTGCAGTGTGTTGTCACTGATCATTTCAAATTTTTTTTTTTTCCTGAAAGCTTTCCTCAATTCCTTTATTCTGGCCCCACAGAAGGACTTGTGAGGCAATGGTTATTTTCCCATTTTCTGCACAGGTACAAGGACGGGCATGAAAAGGCACAGGTGTGACTCCTCCCAACGTCTAGAGTTTAAAAATACAGCGTCCACCTGACCTTGGGAGACTGAGGTTCCCCACTGCCACGACTCTCTTGTTTCAGAACGTGGTTCTAAGGGTAATTTTGTCCTCAGAATCGGGGACAATGGACAATGTCCGAAGACATTTTTTGGTATGTCACAATTAGCCTCTAGTAGATAGAGGTGACAGATGCCACTTAAACAGCTCACCATGACAACGGATTCTCAAACCACTCCCAAGATATCAGGAGGGCTGACCCTGAGAACCCATTTCAGAATTGTCATCTAACCTTTCGTGGCCCGAAAACTAAAATAAAACCAAGGCAGTGACAAATCTGCTGTTTCCAAAAAAGGACGAGTTTAACAGGTTACAGTTGAAAGCAGTGGCCCTCTTAAGTAAAAGATATTTCTTAGAGAAAGAGAATAGCTTTCAGGGAAAGAAGGGAAAAAGAAACAGAAAACTTTTTTTTTTTCTTACCTTAAGATTTATTCTCTTGAAGTTATTGATGCAATTCCAGAGCTCCTTATGGTTTCACCTTGATTGGCTATTTACCTATCTATGTATCTACGTATCTATGTATCCGTGTATCTAATATCTATATCTATCTATCTGTCTGTCTGTCTATTATATATTATCTATCATCTGTTTAAGCATCATCTGTTTATCTATCATCTATCTTTTCTACCTTAATTATTATGATTTTTATTATCTACCTATCATCCACCATCTAGTTATCGAGTCGAGAACAAATTGTTTGAACTTTGGTAAAATGGAATGAGATCATTTCCCTTTGGGCCAAAACACTCGAGTTCCTGTTTCTGTTGCTGCTGCGGGGATCTGGCCATGGATTTCTGATTCTAATCTGAAGTGGCTGGAAGTACCGACCAACACAGACCTTTGCGTGACCTCTTCAGGATTTGGGAGAGCTTTCTCCTTACTCTTAAGGGCGGCACAGCACATGGAGCCCCAGCCTGGGCCCGCTCACACCCTCCCCCTTACTGTGCTGACCGCCCTGGGGTGGCTTCCAGGGACAGAGGAGGGATCCTTTCAGCTCATGATAAAATGAAACAAAACAGAATTAACATCTGAGACAGATTCTGGGCATAGAATCTTTGCCATCTTCCTTCATATTTCATTATCATGAAAAGTAAGGGTTGCCCCTCTGCTTTTCTTCTGTGCCCTGGGACAGCCTTTGATGTTGATTTCATCTGATTTAATCAGGTAGATGAGACAGGGACGGGGCCTACCTCCAAGCCCAGAGCGGTTGTCAACTTGTGGCTCCTGGTAGCCGGGGATGCTCTGAGTGGGAGAGACCTCCAGCTGCGCAGGTAAGCTGACAGGTGTTGCGCCTCCCTTCTAAGTGGCCGCCCCTGCCAGTGTTTTTTCAGCTTTCATGCTTCTTCTTTTTTTTTTTTTAATGGCTGCACCTGCAGCATACGGACGCTCCCAGGTGAGGGGTCGAGTTGGAGCTGCAGCTGCCAGCCCTACACCATAGCCACAGCAACACAGGATCTGAGCCACATCTGTGACCTACTCCGAAGCTTGTGGCCAATGCCAGATTCTTAACCACTAATTGAAGCCAGGGATGGAACCCACATCCTCCTGGACACTATTTTGTGTTCTTAATCCACTGAGCCACAGTGGGAACTCCTCAACTTTCTTGTTTCAACTTGCACATCTGGATTAAAGGAGGAAGGTGGAGTTTGGAGGAGCCTGAGCTGGGGAGGGTGGGGAGATGGGAGAGCGTGGAGGTGCCCAGGTGAAGGAGTGACATTTCTGCCACACCCTCCGCTCCCCACTAATGGATAATTTGACCTCCCTAAGAGGGCAGGGCTCAGACAAGAAGCTGAAAGGTGAATCCGTGAGAGGCCGTCTGAGGCTATAGCACGTCCAGATGACAGAGCTGTGAGGGCGGGAGTGGGGATGAGAGGCTGCCCGTCTCCATCCTTTCCCCATAGCTCCACTGTGGCTTCAGAGCCCTGGGGGGTCAGGGCCCCCCAGCAGAACTGGCCAATCGCTGAACCAGGGAGAGGGAGACCAGACACGAAGGAGGCCTGACATGGAGACCAGAGGGAGATCTGAGTGGAATTGTCCCTGAGCGGAAGTGAGACACCCCTGGGGAGACCCCAGGGCAGGCTTGGGGTGGGAGCTGCCCTCCTGCAGTCAGGTGGAGGGTTCGGATGCCATCACTAGGACCACATGTGCATCTCAGACTGATGACCAACTCTGGGGACATGCAGGTGTGCATGTCTCATCCTGTCCTGAGGCTGACCTGTAGGATGGGGGACTCACAGGATCAGTGATTGATTAGTGGAGTCTGGGACAGGAGTCAACTGAGCCCAGAAAGCTGAATACAAACTAAGTTCAATTAATGCTATTATTCTTAGTCCATTCAGGCTGCTATAACAAAATACCATGGATTGGCCAACAGGGTCCTGCCATGTAGCACAGAGAACTCTACCCAATATTCTATGATAATCTGTATGGGAAAAGAATCTGAAAGGATGAATTGTGTATATGTATATATATAAAGCTGAATCACTTTGTATAGTGATTATATACAAATTCTGTTGTATAGCAGAAATTACCACAACATTGAAAATCAACTATACTTCAACAACATTTTTAAAAAATGAAAAAAAAAAACACATTACTATATGATCCAGCAATCCCACTCCTGGGCATGTATCTGGAGAAAGCCATAGTTTGAAAAGATTCATTGCAGCATTATTTACAATAGTCAAGAAGTTCCCACTGTGGTGCAGCAGAAACAAATCCAACTAGTAACCATGAGGTTGTGGGTTTGATCCCTGGCCTCACTCAGTGGGTTAAGGACCAGGCATTGCCATGAGGTTTGGTGTAGTTTGCAGACACGACTGGATCCTACATTGCTGTGACTGTGGCTTAGGCTGGCAGCTATAGCTCCGATTGGACCCCTGGCTGGGATCCTCCATACGCCCTAAAAAGCGAAAATAAACAAACAAACAATAATCAAGACACAGAAGCAACCTAAATGTCCATCAACAGAGGAATGGATAAAGATGTTGTACAAACATACAATGGAATATTACTCAGCCATAAAAAGAATGAAATGACGTCATTTGCAACAACATAGATGGACCTAGAGATGATCATACTAAGTAAAGTCAGTCCAAAAAAGACAAATATCGTATGACATCACCTTTTTGTGGAACTTAAAAAAATGATACAAATGCACTTATTCACAAAATAGAAATAGACTCAACAGATTTTGACATCAAGTTTATGGTTACCAAAAGGAAAAGGTGGTTGGGGAAGGGAGGGATAAATTAGGAGTTTGGGATTAACATATACATACTACTATAAATAAAATAGATAACTGACAAGGATCTACTGTATAGTACAAGGAAACCTCAATATTCTATAATAACCTATGTGGGGAAAGAATCTTAAAAGGAGTGGACATAGGTACATGTATAACTTATTCACTTTGCTGTACTCTTGGAACTAACACAACATTTTAAGTCAGCTATACTCCAATAAAGTTTAAAAAGCAAATAAATAAAACAAAATAATTAAAAAACATCAAAGAACAAAATACCATAGACTGGGTGGCTCATAAATGACAGAAGTTTATTTCGCACAGTTCTGTAGGCTGGGACATCCAAGTTCAAGGTTCTGGTAGATTGGTGTCCGGTGAGAGTTTCCTGGTTCATAGACGGCTGATTTCTCACTCTATCCTCACACCATGGAAGGGGTGATGGAGATTTTGGGGTCTCTATTATAAGGGCCCTATTACCGTCAAAAGGACCTGGCCCTCAAGCCCTAATCACTAACCCAAAGTTCCCACTTTTTAATACCATCATACTGGGGGTTAGGATTTAACAATGAATGGACATTTAGTCCATAATATCCATGGTTGAGGCTGTCAGTTCCCTCTGATGAATTTCATTTTCCTCTGGTCCCCAAATATTTAAGATCCCCTTAAATTGAGGGAGAAAGCATAGGTAAAAAGGTAGCATGAATTTTATGCTGGAAACTGGAGATGGATTTGGGCTGTGGGGCAACAACAATTGATTGTGAACTTCAGACTAAACATCCTTTCACTCATTTATTTGTTTATCAGGCCATTTACCTTAATGCACCTATTATATATTGAGTCTGGGGATGCAGGCAATCTTGTTCCTACGTTCAAAGGGCACACAGCCCTGTGGGCTAAACAGGTGCATATGGCTGAAGTCAGATTATAAATTCAACATATAAGATACCTTGTTCCTTTCATTTTAGTATGGACCATAGATGTTATTTACGTATTTATTTATTTTGGTCATGGAAGGCAATGGCTTGATGTAGGATCTCAGTTCCCAGACCTGGGCCATAGAGTGAAAACACCAAGTCCTAACCAGTGGATCATCAGGGAACTCTCAAGATGTTCTTTCTTTCTACACTTCTGTTTTATTTTCAGGGAAACCTGTGTGCCTTGGATGATGAGGGCCATGGGGAATGTATCTGACACATGACTCGGTTTTGCCAGTTCAGTAAGACTTGCAGCAGCAGAAGGTCCTCAAAATGGCCAGGGGCAGGAGGAGGTAGCATTAAAAGATGCAGAATTTCTAGATCAAACTGAACTTCCACAGGTCTAAAGATGATTGGAAGTTATTTTCATGGATTCTCTGCCTATTTATCACTGCCTTGCAGTGAGGCCCATGTCATCAAACAGTCATGGTCACACACCATCTGCTCCTCAGTCGCCTTTATCATATCTGATGGTTGGTTCACTTTACAAAGAGGTACAGGAGCTCACCCTCTTCTGAGAAGGTGTGCACTCTCACTGCAGAAGCTGAGGACTTAGAAAAATTAAAGTAGCAAAGGGACATATTTTGGGTGCCTTGTTTAGTGATTTAAAAAAAAAACTTAAGAGACAGTGGTCTTCTATCAACCTCAAAAATTGTCTGCAAAATTTTGTGGGCAGGTGGGTGGGAGAAGGGGGATGTTCAGGGGTGTCTGTCACCAATGCTTATTGCCAACTCTCAAAACAAAATCAGATTTAAAACCATCTGGTGTTTAGGCCTCTTCCATTTCTCATTTTTCCTCTGTATAACAGAGATGGGTGGCACCTTTAAGCCACCAGGGAGGTTTTGCAATACCGTTGCCTGCAACTGGCATGATGATATCCCAAGCAGGGAAGAAGGAAATAAAGGGAAAAGAGAGAGACAGAGGCTGATGCAGTTGATGATTGCATTTCAGGAGAGGATGAAGGGGAAAATAGTAAAAGAATAATGGTGGAGAAAAATAACTAAATTTCACTTCCTCAAGAGCCTTTGGGGGATACTTGAAAATTACTGAGTTTTCTGTGGCACGTGGTTGAGTCTTCTGTAATTATCACATTCGCTAATGGATCTTTTGACCTTTGTAGACTGACTTATGATGTCAAGGATGGGATGGAAGAGAAGGCAGGAGTCATTCATCTAGCAAATACTGGTTGGGTAAAAACCAGGTGCTGTTATGGGGACACAATGAGGAAAATTCATTGCTCCAGGAACCCCAGGGTCTAGTGGAGAAAAAAACACACACAGATAGCTAAGAATTTGTGGAAGGGCAGTGAGAGAGTTGGGCAAAGAGTGTTACAGGAAGCCCAGAAAAGAGCACTTCACCCAGCCTGAGGTGATCTAGGAGGGCTGCCTGCAGGTGACAATATTTGAGCCAGGTCTTAAAGGATGAGCAGTTAGTTAGGTGTAGTGAATTTGAGGGTAAAAGGCAAAAGATAAAGGGATGAGGGGAATATCAAGGTATAGAAACAAGGCCATAGCAGCTGGAGGCTTTGGAAGTAAAGTATGAGGCAGGAAGCTGGCAGACACAAGGCTGGAGACCTGGATGAAAACCAGACCACAAAAGGCCTGGAATGTCTCTTTCTGCCTCACATCTGATGCACCTGCACACTGAACCCCATGGCTTTCTGCATGTAGACTGCTTCCCAGGGCTTCTTCTGTTCTTCAGTGATGTTACAGCTCCTTAGCTGTTTATCCAGGAAGTAGATTTTATTTTAAGGGGATCCTATAGATAGCCTGATCTGAGAGAAATTAACCCTTGAGAAACTTTCTTTCTTTGAGTGTGTCTTGGGCTTTAAAACATCCTTTGATGGGGCTCTGACATTCATTGGTTTGATGGAAGCCAGTTCTCTGTGGGAGAATTCTTGTATAGTTTTGCACATCTGTGAACAGAGGCACTCCTGTCTTTGATCTAGACTCTCTTTTGTCTAACAAACAGTCTGGAAGACAGAGTCAATGTCTTCCTTCAGGGTGAAGGACGGACATGTTGACTGCCCACTATAACAGATCTGAGTTCTCTAGGCTGAGGGTCTCTCTCTGTATGAACAGGGAATACCTGGCCTTCTTTGGGTATTTGGGAATTGGACCTGGGGACACTGCCCAAATGTTGACACTGCCAGCTGCTCTTGCTGTGAGTCATAACGTCCTTTGTCTCTGTTTCAGGAGTCTTGGGTCTTCTGGAAGCATCAGTGAACTTGTGACCCACATCTTCGTCAGCTTAGACCACTATGACAAAATGCCATAGACTTGGGTGGCATAAAAAATGAGCATCTATTTCTCATAGTTCTAGAGTCTGGAAGTCCAAGATCAGGGTGCCACCATGGTTGGGTGCTGGTGAGAGCTTTATAAAACAATTTTTTAAAATTGAAGTATAGTTGATTTATAATGTGTTAATTTCAGGTCTACATCAAAGTGATTCAGTTGTACATATGTACATTTTATATATTTTTTTCAGATTCTTTCCCACTGTAGGTTATTATCAGATATTGAATATAGGTCCGTGTGCTATACAATAGGCCCTTGTTGTTTATTTATTTTATATGTAGGGGTATGCATCTACTAATCCCAAATTCCTAATTTATTCCTCCCCCTGTCTTTCCTCTTTGGTAGCCTTAAGATTGTTTTCTATGTCTGTGTGTCTATTTCTGTTTCGTAAATAAGTTCTTTTGTTATCTTTCTATTTTTTTTAGATTCCACATATAAATGATATCATATGGTATTTGTCTGTCTTTGACTTATTTCACTTAGTGTGATCATCTCTAGGTCTGGCCATGCTGCTGCAAATGGCATTATTTCATTCCTTTTTGTGTAAACAGTCTTTTTTTGGCTGCACCCATGTCAGGGGTTCCCAGGCTAGGGGTCGAATTGGAGTTGTAGCCTCTGGCCTACACCACAGACACAGCAACGCAGGATCTGAGCTGGGTCTTTGACCTATAGCACAGCTCATGGCAATGCCCAATCCTTAACCCACTGAGCAAGGCCAGGGATCAAACCTGCGTCCTCATGGATAATAGTCAGATTTGTTTCTGCTCACACAGTCTTATTTTTATAGCCCCAGAACCTATATTATGGGGGCACATATTAGGTGCTCACTAAATATGTGGGATTCAGTTGAGGCAGAAACTCTCCCTACTGATTCTGAAAAGAGATGATAGTAATCAAGAGGTGAATTTCCTCCACTCCATTAGTGGACCTCAAACTCAAGACCCCCTGGTAAAACCTCCCATTTTCTGCAGACCTGACTCCTGAGTCACTTCCCAGCAGCTCCTTCCCTAGCCCTTGAATCGGCTTCAAAATATGACACTGGCAGAAGGCAAACTTTTCAAGTTCAGGTTCCAGGAAAATAAAAATAAATAAGTAAGACTGCGACACCAGATGGCCTGAAAGGACAGAGCTGGTGTGGAGGATTAGCTGGCTGGTAATAAAAGCCGTCATTACAGAGTGTCATCGTTGGTGGGTTATTTATTAGCGCTCCCCTTTAGATACCAAATGTCAAATGTGTTAATGTGCAGAAACCCAGCCTTCCCCTCCCAGCTGCTCTGGTGTCAGGCTGCCAGCTGCATGGTCTCCCTTGCAGGACCTGCCAGGAGTTCAGCATTCATATGTCACTTTATGCATACGGTATTGCACTTAAGAAAGGCCAGATGAGGCTAACTCAGCCTAATAATCAGCCCGTCAATCATGGTGCTGCATTGTGCATGGAATTGCTTTTCCCAAAACCTTTGTTCTTGGTTTGAATGGATTCTCTCTGAGCTCTGTGCATCAGACAGGAACGTTTATTTCGCCTGGAATCAGACGTATATCTATCAATTCCCTGCTCATGGGGGCTTGGGGAATCACAAATGTCTGAAATGAGAAATATTTTGCCCGTGTGAATGGTAATTTGTTTAAAGACTGTCCTTAGGCAATCTCTGTGTGTCTCTTGTGTTCTTTCTCTCTCTCTTTCACATACACATGCACCCTAAGTTAGTTTTATATATGTCACTCCTTTCTTTATTGAATTTGCAATTAAAGTGTAACATTGAACCTCAAGTAACCAGATACTACATTACATAATTTAAGAACAAACGTGACCCTGATGACTAGAGTTTGGAGATGATTCTCATTGTTGAGAAACAATGTGTCTCAGGCTAACAAGTGTCCCCTGAGCATCCCTCCCTTTATTCAGCCCCAGCACCACTGGGGAGGCCAGAACGGAAGTTCTGAAGGAGCCTACAGGTGCCTGGGAGATACATGTAAATGTCCCCTTGTTAAGACCTTGCTATCTCATATTTTGCTTATTATTCAAGATAAAATTATTTGGGGCAGAAGTGCTGTGTGGTCAGAGAAGAGGGTCTCTGAAAGTTGCCTGCCCCCCCCCTCCCATCAGGCGGCCACAAGTCTCTTCTCCAAGTCCATGATTTTCTTTTCTGAGGAGATGTTCATTTGTGCTGGATATTAGATTCAGAGGGGGAGGGAGTGGAAGGGATCGGGAGCTTGGGCTTATCAGACACAACTTAGAATAGATCTACAAGGAGATCCTGCTGAATAGCATTGAGAACTTTGTCTAGATACTCATGTTGCAACAGAAGAAAGGGTGGGGGAAAAATGTAATTGTAATGTATACATGTAAGGATAACCTGACCCCCTTGCTGTACAGTGGGAAAATAAAAAAAGTATTTAAAAAAAAAAAAGAAATTTGCCTGGATAATAGTGATTGTTGCTCCCATTTTGTGGGGGGGTGGTTTCTGCCTGAGGCTACAAAGTGTCAGAAATTGAAAGGGACTTTGATGGTGTGGCTCTGAAACCACACTCTGGGGTCTCCACGGCATGTGGGGCTGAGGTGAGGAGGCAGGAAGCTACCTGTGCTCTGTTGGTGGCTAAGTTAAAATGCCCCAGGAGTTCCCGTTGTGGCTCAGCTGTTAATGACCTGACGTTGTCTCCATGAGGACAACCTCTGGCCTCGATCAGTGGGTTAAGGATCTGGCATTGCCACAAGCTGTGGCGTAAGTCATAGATGCTCCTCAGATCGAGTGTTGCTCTGTCTGTGGAGTAGGCTGCAGCTGCAGCTCTGATTGGACCTCTAGCCTGGGAACTTCCACGTGTTGGAGGTGCAGTTGTAAGAAGAAAAAAAAATTTTTTTTAATTCCCCAGCTGCCTGGAGGTTACCTCGAACAGGGCCCTGTGCAGTTGCCATGAAAGGTAAAAGTGTAAGGAGCTGAAGGGAAGGTACCTGCCCTCGGGTATAATTCACCAGGGAGACAAAACACAAACGGGTGAGAACTTCCAGGAGGGTGCAAGACAAGGTGTCCAGGAATGCTATGGAGTGGTGCACCACTGCTGGGCAGGGCGTGTAGCCTGGGGCTATGGGTGCAGAGGAAGGAGAGAGGCAGGGCCCAGGGAGCATCGCGGTACGAGGGAACTTCAGTAGGGTGTTGACGATGGTAAGAACTAGGTGGCCAGAGAGAAGCAGCCAGTGTTCCTAAGGAGCGGGGAGGGATAGGAGCCGGATGCAGCGGCAGCAAAATGGCTGTATCATTGGGAGGAAAAGGGACCAAGTAAGAACGCCTCTCTTGCTTTCCTTTTTTTCTACACTACCTGGGAAGTAGGAGAGGGAATGAAGCAGATGGGAGGCAAAAAATGCATGTCACTTTTATTACGGAAAAACCTGGTATTGGAGGATGTGGGCAGCACAGACACATAGTGAGGCTGGCTTCCTAGCACCTTCGCAAGCAGCCGGGGACCCCCACAGGCCTCCCTGTGGGAGCGGCTGACTCTGAGAACATGGGTCTGAGTTGGCAGCATGGCTTCCAGGATAAAGAGGGAAGAGAAAGGCGCTGGGCTGTGAGGCTCTGTTCCTTCTCCCAAACCAACCAGGCAGAGAAGTCTCTCTTCCCCCAGGGGGAGCCTCCCCCTAATGGAAACCAGTTGCCGGAGAGATGGGACCCCCTTGAATAACCAGGTCCAGGGAATAGCAAAGAGACCCTCCTGAGATGGCCAGGTCAGATAGAGGCAAATGAAGTCTCCTGACTGACAAGCAAAGATGATGGTGTTGGCTTTGATCAAAGGGAACTACTGAAAATTTCAG
The DNA here is from genome assembly GCF_016906955.1 of Phacochoerus africanus. Lineage (NCBI taxonomy): Eukaryota > Metazoa > Chordata > Mammalia > Artiodactyla > Suidae > Phacochoerus > Phacochoerus africanus. Next base: position 275,862,259 of record NC_062544.1, on the reverse strand, counting down.
AAGCTGATTTAAGCCCCTTTTGGGGAGAGATTCATCTATGACTGAAATGTGGGCTGGGTTTCCCCAGAGAAGAGGCAGGAGGAGGGTTTGGCAGGAGCTGGTCCAGAGCTTATGCAGGAAGTGCCAAACTAGCAGGTCTGCTGTGGGTGGCCCAGGAGCTCCGTGAAGGGACAGAATGGCTGAGATCTGTCCCTTGTGAGGGACAAGCAGAGGGAGCAACCAGAGGAGCTGAGGTTTTGTGCCCAGATGACTGAGAGCATGATGCAATGTGACTAGCAATAGAGGCGTCTACAGAGGGAGCCCAACCTGCTACGGTGGCGGAGAGGAGTTCCCCTTTAATGCATGTTGAGCTGGAGGCAAAGGTGGGACATCCAAATGGTCCTGTGGGACTGGGATGCAGGAGAGAAGGGGGAGAGGTGTGAGTCTAAGGGAGGAGGCAGAAGGGGGTGGGAAGGTGTCAGATGCCACAGAAGTCAGGTCGAAAGAGGACAGATTGGCAACCACTGTGTGGCTGGTGACCTTTTCACAGTCAACACAAGAACAGAGATTGAGAAATGATGTCAAATGTTCTATTTCCCAAAGAGGAATCCACGAAACCTGCATCTGGCTTTTTCCACTCAAGCTGGTGGCAGAATTATGAATGAGTAAGAAGACGGCATTTGGACATTTTGTAACTTCCTCTTTTTTTTTTTAAATTAAAGTGTAGTTGGTTTACAATGTTGTGACAATTTCTACTGTACAGCATAGTGACCCAGTCATATATATGACTATACATATATGTATATATACACATTCTTTTTCTGATATTATCTTCCATCATGTCATTTCCTCTTTTACCTGTTCAATACAGAAATGAAATCCCAGGGTTTTTTTTTGTTTTTTGTTTTTTTTTTGGTCTTTTTGCTATTTCTTTGGGCCGCTCCCGCAGCATATGGAGGTTCCCAGGCTAGGGGTCGAATCGGAGCTGTAGCCACTGGCCTACGCCAGAGCCACAGCAACGTGGGATCCGAGCCGTGTCTGCAACCTACACCACAACTCACGGCAACGCCGGATCGTTAACCCACTGAGCAAGGGCAGGGACCGAACCCGCAACCTCATGGTTCCTAGTCGGATTCGTTAACCACTGCGCCACGATGGGAACTCCGAAATCCCAGTTTTTAAGCTTCCCCCGATGACGCCTTTGAAAATGTCCTGTCTCGTGGTCTCATCTTGGGAGAGAATGAAAACAAGCAAATCATGTCTGGGGGGCAGTGTCAGATGAACAGCATCTCTTGACCCAAGATGATGAGCTGATGGAATCCCAGATGTTCTCATGCTGCACTTATGATGCTGGGGACCTTCTCTAATGGCTATTTTGACACAGCCATTTAGATGGAAGTAAGAAAGAGGGTGAGACTCAGAAATGAGTATAGACAGAAAGGGGATTCAGAGATCTAGTTGGAAATGCTTGATACTCATAGAATTTGGACATTTAAGAAACCCAAGTGAATGTCATTCCCTTACACACAGCCCTAAAGGACATTGTATTAGTCAAGGTTTTCTAGGGTAACAGAAACTATAGGATGGATAGATAGCAAATGAGGTTTACTATCAGGATGGTCCACACGGTTATGGAAGCTGAGAAGACCCACGATGTGACATCTGCAAGCTGGAGCCCCAGGAAGGCAGGGGGTGGAACTTCAGTCCAAGCCTGCACGTCTGAGGACCAGGGGTGACAGGGTCCAGCTCAAGCGAAGAGAGTGCCTTTGCCCTTCTGTTGCTTTTTGTTCTATTGAGCCCTGCAGGGGGTTACAAACTGCCTTCCTGCCTTGATGAAAGTGATCTTCTTTATTCAGTCAACTGATCCAAATAGTCCAGAAACCCCCTCTTAGACACTCCCGGAAATAATGTTTTTCCAGTTCTCTGGGCATCCCTTAGCCCAGTCATGGTGACACGCAAAATTCATCAAGTTGACACATTAAATTAACTACAACAAAATTACAAACATGTTCTGTGGGTGTCGTCAAGTATAAAATATTTTGTATATAGTTCATGAGGAATTGCCTTCAGATCCTTTCCATTAAATCTCCAGTAACTTTGACAATGGTCAGTTTTCCTCAATAAAAGGTAGATTTGGGTTTTGAAAAACAGCAAAGAGTAATTCAGAGCCAAGTCTCTGTAGATGACTTTTGAAACTTGAAAGCGCTTGTGTAATGTGAACGACAGACCTGGGAAATACTCTTTTGGATCTGAGATGAGGTATGATGACAGGTGATGCAATTTCCTTCCAACACTCTTTCACTGGCCCAGCAATGCAGGGTTTTTGTTTTTTGTTTTTTTTCTTTTTTTTTTTTTTAGGGCCACAGCTAAAAGTGTGGCACATGGAAGTTCCCAGGCTAGGGGTTGCCAGATCCAAGCCACATCTGCGAATTATGCTGCAGCTTAAGGCAACATCGAATCCTTAACCCACTGAGCAAGGCCAGGCATCGAACCTCCATCCTCATGGAGATTATGTTGGATTCTTAACCCACTGAGCCACAATGGGAACTCCAAGAAAAGCAATTTCTAAGGAGAAAAACCCACAGGTTTCTCATCACCACAATCGTGACAGTCACTCCCAAAGTGGCCATTGTGAAAAGGGACACGTCTTCCTGACAATTAGGAGACCTGGATGGTTATGGAAAGTCACACTCATGTGTTTATGTTGGTAAGTCATTTCATATGATAGTTTTTGTCCATAAGAAAAGACAAGTGCAAAACTCACTATGGTTTGAAAAAGTTGTGATTTTTTTTTTCCAGTTTACAGCTATTGGAAAAAGAAATCACACGTTTTCTTACTTAATTTTCTTGATGCCATATGGGAAAACACTCCAGAGCAATGGTTTCCTGGGTGCTTTATGTAATCCGAATGCAATGGACCCTCATGGTGGTGGATTTCACAGCTGTAGTTTCAATATCGGAAGTCCGTGGCACATGTGGATTTGTAATTTTGCTGAAGTAGGATTTCGGTTTAATGGGTTAAAAAGTTTGTGTCAATGTGTGTGGGATAGGGTGGCTGGGGGAAGGGTACCAATGCAAGACATAATGGATCTTGAATCTTTGCTTCCATGTAGTATCATCAAATACTAATAAACCCTATTTTCGTTGGAAAAAACTCTTCGCCAGGAGAAGCAAGGGCAGTTGCACCATTTGGGAATCTAGGGACATTTTGGAAGGTGTCCTTTGAGAAGGTGAGGACTTACTATCGAGCCTCTGCACGCTTCTTGTTTCTAAAGCATAGTCAATACAAGAGATGTCTTCCTTTCCTTAGAATAGAATCACCATATTAGATGGGATCTTAGAGATTATTTACCTTATTTTAGAGGCAAGAAACCAGGTCACTGAGAAGTCATGTGATCCACCTAGCACCACACTGTGGGTTTCTGCCCCAGCTGGAATCTAGGTCTGCAAATCCCTCTGCTTTTTCCATTGCAATGTGTTCTCTTGAGTCAATCCATTCCCCACCAGGGCTTTCTGCCTTTTTTTTCCTTTATTTTTTAGGGTTGCACCTGCAGCATATGGAATTTCCCAGGCTAGGGGTCGAATGGGAGCTACCGCTTCTGGACTACACTACAGCCACAGTAATGTAGGATCTGAGCTGCGACCTATATATACCAGAGCTCACAGCAACGCTGGATCTTTAACCCACTGAGTGGGACCAGGGATCTTCATGGATACTAGTTGGATTCGTTTCTGCTGCACTACAGCAGGAGCTCCCAGGACTCTCTGCTTTGTGGCAGCATCTGTGGAAAGCTAAGCGCTAGCTCTGCTTCTAATGAGCCCACCTGAGGCTCACTCACTGGTGCAGGCATCAGTGCCCTGAGCAGCCCCTAATGCTAACATGGAAATTCTCTGCAGAGCTCAGAACTGAGAAGGAGGCAGTGGCTGCTTTCTCTTTATCTCTGTATATACGTGTGTGTGTGTGTGTGTGTGTGTGTGTGTGTGTGTGTGTATTAAAGAGTCATGTGCAGTTGGTCTCATTTAAATATTGGTGCTTTTTTGGTGCGTTTATAGGTCCTCTCTTAGAAACTTGAGATGGGAACATTCCTGAATCAGTATTTCCTACCTGATAAGAGCAGAAATGCAGACTACAGGGAAGCAAGTGCTTGAGATGTCCTTACTACTCGGCCTCTTGAACCATGGCAGACATGGCTAGTTGATCACAGCCTGCTGCTCCTTTCCAAGAGCCCAAGAGTGACCTTGGAATCCTTTTCAATAGGTAGCCCTGAGCAATCAATCAGGATAGATGCCCCAGACAAAAACCAGCTTGCTCCATCAGAGCTGGTCGTTGGAGAATTTCTTTCTTTTCTTTCTTTCTTTCTTTCTTTCTTTCTTTCTTTCTTTCTTTCTTTCTTTCTCTCTTTTTTCTTATATAAATATATCTATATATTTATATAGAAATATACATATAATTACAAATTATATTACATGTTATAATATAAATATATTATATTTATATAGCAATATATTATACATTTATAAATTACATATTATAATATGAATAAATATATACATTTATATAGCAAAATGTTGGTGATCAGAATAACAACTAACATTTACTGAGACCTTAATATTCACCAGACACCTGCTAAGTACTTTACTCAATATCTCATTTCTTTTTAAGACAACTTTATAAATATGTACGGATATTCTCATTTTACAGATGAGGAATGCAAGGCAGGGAGAGGTTAAGTAAAGTGCCTAAGATCTTGGGCCTGTCCTTTGAAGACCTTCCTTGGGGCATCAACTTCCTGAGGCTGTGCTCTTCATCATTCAGCTACCTCGGCAGCCTCTTGATGCCGATGAGGGAAATGACAAACAAGCCCTTGTCCCACATCCAGATCTGCACAGAGATCTCCCAGGACCTCATCTGCATCCTTTCTGTTTCCCTGTTCCCTCCTGCTGCCTTTGCCTGACCTCCCCTGGTCGGCCACCTGTCATCTAAAAGCCAGATGTCTCTCGGCCCTTTGGCTCTGGGACATGAGGTCCCCATTATCCTGGCCCCTCCTTCAGTAAAAGACCTGCTGGAGGCAGCAGGCAGGCTGGTTTCACGGGCTCAAGGGTCAGGGTTTGCTGACTTCACCTCGGAGATCTATTCTCATAGGCAGCATAGTGACTGGCACAGACCCCTGGCTCTCAGAAGTGCAACTCTCCTTGTTCTGCTCACTGGCTGGTGATCTCACTCAAGATAAGTTAGAGGCTGACCCCCTTCTCCCCATCATCTATCGAGAAGGATCCATGGACCCTAGTCTACTCTTCAGGAAGAGCTGTGGACACCTGCTCCAAGACCCAACGTCCAAAACAACATAAACGTGTTCCTTGCCACCCATCAGTAGGTCCGAGGGAGGAGTTCATTGGGTTGCTTTGTAGAAAGAAGGTCCTTAGAATTAAAATTTGGCACTACATGTGTTGGCATAGTTATGGAGCGCCAGGAATCACCCATACCCTGCAGGAGAGCCCTTTGGTGACATCTAGGAGTGGGAACAATTGCCTACTCTATGATCCACCAGTTCTACTCTTTGGTATTTTTCCTGCAGAAACATGCCTGTGGGCACAAGAATGTTCACTGCAGCACTTATGTGATAGTGAAAAATCAGGAAAAAAGGTTAATGCATAAAGAAGGTCAAGGAAAAGAGGGCTGGGAGTGAGGGACTCTGGGGAGGTTTGTTGGGAAAAGAAGGTCAGCTGTGGGTGGAGAGGAGGGTGGGAAGCAGAGGGAAGCACTGGCAGATGAAGGGGACACAATGGGATCTGGCAGAAGAGGCCCTAGGAGCTGGCTTCTGCCTTGTTCTGTAGAGGAAGGGGGCTTTTACCTTAGTAGAACTAGAGCTTGATCATGGATGCTGGTCTGAAATTGACCCTAAAGAAGATGACGCCATATTTTCACTGTAGGTTCACCTGCCTAGAAGCAAAGACTAGCCTAGGTGAGTCTGATACATCAAGTTCTTTGAAGAGGGGACATGACTGGTTAATTTCTCCATTACACTTTGCGTCCTCTGTTGAATGTAGAAATTTCTGATTTCTTGATGTTGCTAAGCCAATTCTGGATTTCTCAGCAACACATCCCTGTTCACTAGGCTGTTGGTGTTGTCAGCTCCGTTGTTGTCTCTTGTGGGTACAGTACTGATTTTTGCTCTCTGAAGAAAGAGCTGTCAGCAAGCCTAGGCCAAGGACCAACTCTGGAAATCAGGAGATGATGATTTCATTCTAACTCCATCAATAGGCTCTGTGTATCCAGCTTCACAGGACCCCTCCCACCCTACATCCCACCCATGCTCCTTCTTGGGTCTAAGTTATCCTCTACCCCTTGGTAAGTCATCTTGCCTAAACTTGAGAAAGTCATTGTTACAAAGTGAATGTTTGTGTACCCCCCAAATGTATACATTGAAAGCCTATTCTCCAGTGTGATGGTATTAGGAGGTGGGACCTTTAGAAGGTACTTGGGATTAGTGCCCTTATAAGAATCACAAGAAGGCATGCTTGCTCTCTCTGCTCTCTGCCATGTGGGGATTCAAGAAGTAGGCAGTTTGCAACCCAGAAGAGGGTCCTCACTGGAACATGACCATGCTGTCACCCTGATCTTGGACTTCCAGCCACCAGAACTGTGAGAAATAAATTTCCATTTTTTATAAGCCACCCTGTGCATGGAGCTTTGTTATAGCAGCACAAACTGACTGAGACAGCCATTCGACTTGACAGTGTACTATTCCTCATTTCTTATAGGAAAGCCTTATGCCTGCATTTCCTTCTCCAGAAAGTTGGTGAAATTCTTTAATTTTCAGTTTTTGTTTTGTTTTGTTTTTTTGGTTGGTTTTTTTGGCCGCACCTCTGGCAAAAGGAAGTTCCTGGGCCAGAGGTGGAATCTGAGCTGCAGCTGCAACCTATGCCACAGCCACAGCAATGTCAGTTCCTTGCCCACTGCACCAGGCTGAGGATCAACCCCTCACCTCTGCAGTGACCCATGCTGCTGCAGAGAGGATGCTGGAACCTTAACCCATGGCACCCATAGCAGGAACTCCAGATACCCAGAGCACTAAAAACACTGAGTCAAATAGAAGAAAAATTAGCACATAAGTGACCTGGCAGTAAAGTGAGAGAAATCCTTCAAAGTCGGATATGAATCCAGAAGAGCAAATAAGTGCTATAGCTGCCAGTTACTGGAGGATCTCTGCAGGTTCTTGGGGATCTAGGGTGTGGACGTGTGTGTGTGTGGGGGGGGGTGTCCATGAGGGAGGACAGAGGAGATGACCTTCGGCCCATATAATGTTTGAGGGTGAATCAGAGACCACCCTCCCCCACTAAACCCAAGACCTCCCCCAAAGAAAGCCAAGACCTCCAGAAGCCAGCAACCAAGGAGAAAGCCCATCTCACTGAATTAAAAGCCGGAGATTCTTAACTATATTGGCTTTGACACTGAACATGGGGAAAAGGAAGATAAAGGTCTCAAGCATTCCTAATTTCAAGCCTTCTCTCGTGTGAATTTAAAACTGGAATTCACACTATGTATGATCACTGGGAACCATATCCCAGATACTGAAATCAGCGAGGAGAAATATAAAATATGTATTGAATATATTTAAGGAAATAAAGGAGAGTTTTGAAAGTTAAACAACGGGATAAGGCATAAACAAAAGATCAGAAAAATTAATAATATTCTGGATATACAAAAATAATGATTAAGAGTTCTCTTGTGGCTTGGTGGGTTAAGGACCCAGTGTTGTCACTGCAGTGGCCTGGGTTGCCGCTTGGCACAGGTTCAACCCCTGGCCTGGGAAATTCCATAGGTTCTGGGAGCGGCCAAAAAATATAAATAAATAAACAAAATTTAAAAAATAAAAATACAATAATTGAGATTAAGAACTCAAACGGTTGGGTTAAACAGTAAATTATGCAGCTGAAGATAGAAATTGAGAAATTATTATAATACAGTAGAGAGAAACAAAGGATGAAAATAAGAAAGATGAGTTAAGGATATGGAAGGCAGAGTGAAAAGGTCTTATGTGGGTTAATCAAAAGGAGAGACCAACTACTCAGCCATAAAAAAACAAAATAACACCATTTGCAGAAACATGGATGGAACTAGAGACTCCCATACTAGATGAAGTAAGTCAGAAAGAGGAAGACAAATACCATATGATATCACTTATATCTGGAATCTAATATATGGCACAAATGAACCTTTCCACTGAAAGGAAAATTATGGACGTGGAACTGACTTGTGGTTGCCAAGGGGGAGAGTGAGGGATTGGGATGGACTGGGACTTCGGGGTTAATAGATGCAGACTATTGCCTTTGGAGTGGATAAGCAATGAGGGCCTGCTGTGTATCCCCTACAGGAGAAAGAAGATGTACCTTGATCCTGATAGAACACAAAGACAGAAAAAAGATTTTTATTGTTTAATTTGTATTTATTTATTTATTTTTACTTTTTAGGGCCACACCCATGCCACATGGAGGTTCCCAGGCTAGGGGTCCAGTCAGAGCTAGAGCTGCCAGCCTATGCCACAGCCACAGCAATGTAGGATCTGAGCTGTGGCTTCAACCTACACCACAGCTCACAGCAACACCAGATCCTTAACCCACTGAGCGAAGCCAGGGATTGAACCTGAAACCTATTGTTCCCAGTCAGATTCATTTCTGCTGCACCACGACAGGAACTCCCAGAGGGGAATAAAAAGATGTTCTAGGTGTTCCCATTGTGGCTCAGCGGAAGCGAATCCGACCGGAAACCATGAGGTTGCGGGTTCGATCCCTCATCTTGCTCAGTGGGTTAAGGATCTGGTCGGTGTTGCCGTGAGCTGTGGTATAGGTTGCAGACCTGGCTTGAATCTGGCGTTTTTGTGGCTGTGGCGTAGGCTGGTGGCTATAGCTCTGATTTGACACCTAGCCTGGGAACCTCCATGTGCTGCGGGTGCAGCCCTAAAAAGACAAAAAAAAAAAAAAGAGAGAGAATTTTAAATGAGAAAAGACCGATTACCCATAAGGGAATAACAATTAGATTGCTAACTTCTCAAAATCAGCAACAGAAATAGAGCCCAGGTAATATAGTACTAGTACCTTGAAAGAATATAATGCAGGAAAACAAGAAATGAACCCAGGAGGAAAATTTAAGGTACAGTAAGAAACAGGGAAAAACAAAAATGTAAACATTTGGATAAACCTGAGGAAACAATGACTACATAAAACAACAAAATTAATAAGGTCTAATTTCTTCTTCAAAAATGTCTTGACTTTTTTGTCCCTCTTCATCTCCATACAAATTTTAGAATAGCTTGTTAATTTCCAGGGAAAAAATTTGCTGGGATTTTTGTTGGATCCATTTGGAGATAATTGACGTTGTTACAATGATATATCTTTCCTTTCATGGCCATGATCTATCTTTTCATTTATTAATAATTATTAATTAATAATATAATGTTAACATTGTTTTACAGCTTACGTGTAAAATTTTTTCTAGATTTATTCCTACAATTTTGATTTTTTGATGTTGTAAATGATGTTTTAAATTTTTCATTTTATAATTGTTCACCCCTTTTGAATAGAAATACAATTGATTTTTCTAAGGTCACCTTTTATCCAATAACCTTGCAAAAGTCACTTAATAGTCTGATTGCAAGGTCTTTGGAGTTTTCTACACACATAATCATGTAAGCATGCTATGTGGGAATAATGACAAATTTAATTTCCTCCTTTCTAATTCCTACATTTTTTTTCCATGCTTTTTTGCAATGCCTACGACCACCAGTACAATGTAAAGAGACATGCTGAGGAGTTCCTGTCATGGCTCAGTGGTAAGGAACCTGATTAGTATCTGAGAGGATGCAGGTTCCCTGGCCTCACTCAGTGGTTTAAGGATCCCACATTGCCCATGAGCTGTGGTATATATATGGTCGCAGACACAACTCAGATCCCACCTTGCTGTGGCTGTGGTGTAGGCTGGCAGCTGCAGCTCTGATTCAAACCTTAGCCTGGGCACTTCCATATGCCGTGGGTGTGGCCCTAAAAATACAAAAAAAGAGAGACACACTGAAAGTAGCTGTTCTTTTATTTTTTATCTCAGGAAGGTTGTTTCCAATTATTCATTATCAAATCATATTTGATGTAAGATTTTTTTGAAAATATACTCATCAGACCGAGAAAGTTCTATTCCTAGTTTGTTAAAATTTTGATCATGGATATGAAATTTATCAGATACTTTCCTGTATCCATCAAATGGCCATATAATTTGCCTCATTTAATCTGTTAATATTGTAAGTCCAATAATAGATTTTTAAATTTTAAACTAGCAGCACAGTTTATTTGGAATAAATACAAATTGGTCATGAAGAACTAGCACTTTTATTTATCATCTGGATCTGACTTGCTAATATTTGGTTTAGGATGTTTGCATGTGTGTGTGTGTGTGTGTGTGTGTGTGTGTGTGTGTGTGTTTTTCCCCTCTCAAACCAGGGCAACAGATTTACTGCAGAAATAATCTAAATATTTCTGATATTTCATAAAATAATCTGATATTTTAGTTACAATTTCTTTTTTCTTGGGATGAGAACTTCTAAGATCTACTCTCTTAGCAACTTTCAAATGTGCAGTACAGTGCCATTAACTAATTACATTCCCGGAACTTGGTTATTTTATGACTGGAAGTTTGTACCTTTTGACTCCTGTCACTCATTTCAGCCACACCTCCTCCCCTGCTTCTGGCAAACTTACCAGTCTATTCCCTAGGAGTTCTTTGTTTTTGTTTTTGCTTTGAGAGTCCACGTATAAGTGGTATGTGGTAATTATCATTCTCTGTCTGACTTATCCCATTAGCAGAATGCCCTCCATGTTGTCACAAATTGCAACATTTCACTCTTTTTTTAATACACCAAAGTTCTTTTATCTACGTATCCACTGATGGACATTTAGGTGGTTTCCAAGTCTCGGCTATTGTAAATAGTATTGCAATAAACATGGGGGTGCAGCTATCTTTTCAAATTAGTGTTTTGTTCTTTGAATAAATACCCCAAAGTGGAATTCCTGGGTCATATGGTAGTTCTCTTTTTAATTTTTTGAGGAACCTCCATATCTCACAGTGGCTGCTCCAATTTACATTCCTGCGAACAATGTATGAGGGGTCCCTTTTCTCCACGTCTTCACCTGTTATTTCTTTTTTTTTTCTTTTGATAATAATCATTCTGACAGGTGTAAGGTGACGTAATGATTTTGATTTGCCTGTCCCTGATGATTGATAATATTAAGCATCTTTCCATGTACTTGTTGCCCGTCTCTGTGTCTTTTGGGGAAAAAATGTGTATTTATCTATTTATTTGTGTGTGTGTTCTTTTTAGGGCCGCACCCGAGGCATATGGAGGTTCCCAGGCTAGAGGTCAAATCTGAGCTACAGCTACCAGCCTATGCCACAGCCACAGCAAATGCCAGATCCAAGCTGTTTCTGTGACCTATACCACAGCTCACAGCAACGCCGGATCCTTAACCCACTAGTGAGGCCAGAGATTGAACTTGCAAACTCATGCTCCTAGTCGGATTCATTTCCACTGTGTCATGTGGGAACTCCGAGAAAAATGTCGATCTAGGTCCTGTCTACTTTTTACTTGCTATTGAGTTGCATGGGTTCCTTTTATATTGTGGATATTAACCCCTTATTAGGTATATATGCAAGTTTTTACTGGCATTGATTGATTGCCTGATTGTCTTTTTGCCTTTCTCTAAGGCCGCTCCCGTGGCATATGGAGGTTCCCAGGCTAGGGGTTGAGTCTGAATTGGAGTCACCGTCCTACGCCAGAGCCACAGCAACAAGGGCTCCAAGCCGCGTCTGCAACCTACACCACAGCTCACGGCAACGCCAGATCCTTAACCCACGGAGCAAGGCCAGGGATCGAACCCGCAACCTCATGGTTCCTAGTCAGATGCCTTAACCACTGAGCCACGACGGGAACTCCTTTACTGGCATTTAGTAGGTTGCCTTTTCATTTGTTGAGGGTTTCCTTCGCTGTGTAGATCTTTTTCGTTTGATGTAATCCTACTTGTATATTTTTTCTTTTGTTGCCTTTAGTGTCAAATCCAAAAAAATAATTGCCAAGAATGATGTCAAGGAGCTTAGAGCCTGTGTTTCCTTCTGGGAATTTTATGGTTTCAGGTCTTACATTCAAGTCTTTCTAATCTATTTTGAGTTAATTTTTGTGCGTGGTGTGAGATAGGGGTCCAGTTTCATTCTTTTGCGTGTGACCGTCCAATTTTCCCAACATCATTTTTGGAAAAAACTGTCCTTTTCCCATTGTACATTCCTGACTCCTTTGTTGTAAAGGAATTGACTTTTTATCATTGACAAATGTTCCTCTTCCTCTCTAGTAATGTTTCTTTACTGAAAGTCTACCTGGCTTGACAGCTACCAGTATTCTTTTTTTAAGCCAGTATTCCTTTAGTTAGTGTTTTCATAGTGTGTATTTTTCATCCTTTTACTCTCAACATTCTTATATTTAAGGCATCTTGTAAGCAACATAAATCTTTTTAAAAATCCGGTATGGTAATCTTTGCTATTTTAAAATAACATCTTTATTCAGATTTAATTCACATACTATAAAATTTATCATTTTAAACTGTAAAATTCAGTGGTTTTTAGTATATCCACAGAGTTTTGCAACCATCACAAGTACCTAATTTTAGATCATATTTATTAATCCCAAAAGAAACCCATTAACAGCCACTCTTCATTACCCCCGTCTTCCACCCTTGGCAAGCACTGATCTGCTTTCTGTCTCTATGGATTTGTCTATTCTGAACATTTCCTTGGAATCTTACAATATGTGGTATTTTGTGACTGGCTTCTTTCACTTAATGTTTTCAAGATGTATCATCAAGACTTCATTCTTTTTATTGCCAAATCATATTCCAGATATGAATATACCACATTTTGTTTATTCATTTATCCATTGATGGACATTTGGGATATTTCTACTTTTTGGCTCTTACTAAAAATGCTGCTAGGAGCATTTAAGTACAAATTTTTGTATAAACATATGTTTTCATTTCTCTTGGAAAATAGGTAGGAGTAGAACTACTGGGTCATATGGTAACTATATGTTTAATATTTTGAGGAGCTGCCAAACAGTTTTCCAAAATTACTGCATCATTTTAAAATCTCACTGGCAATGCATGAGACTTCCAAATTCTCCACATCCTTGCCCACACTTGTTATGGTCTATCTTGTAGCCATCTTAGTGGATGGGAAGTGGTATCTTATTGTGTTTTGGATTTACATTTCTCTAGTTATTAATGATATTGAGTATCTCTTCATGTACTGATTGGTCACTGATATATCTTTTCAAGAAATGTCTATTTGAACCCTTTACTCATTTTAAATTTTGGATATTTGTTTTTTTATAGCTGTAGGTATTATTTATAAATTCTGAATACAAGTACCTTATAAGGTATATGATTTGCAAATATTTTCTCCAATTCTATCAGTTGTCTTCTATCTTTCTTGATGCTATTCTTTGAAGCACGAATGCTTTTAATTTTGATAAGGTCTTATTTATCTATTTTTTTCCTTTGTTGATTGAGTTTTTTGTGTCATATGTAAAAAAATATTGCTTAACTGAAGGTCATGAAGATTTACCTGTATGTTTTCTTCTAAGTGTTTTATAATTTTAGATCTTAAAATCAGATCTCTGATCTATTTTTATTTATTTGACCATAAATGTGAGAGTTCATTTCTGATGCTCGATTCTATTCCATCTATTTATTTGTCTATCCTTATGTCAGTACACATTGTGTTGTTGTTAAGTTTCGAAGTTGGGAAGTGTAAGTTCTCCAACTTTGTTCTTTTTCAAAATTGCTTTGACTATTCTCGATTCCTTGTATTTCCACATGAACTTTGAGATCATCTTATTGCTTTCTGTAAAAATAAAAAGGCATCTGGGATTTTGATGGGATTGCATGGAATCTGTAGATCATTTTGGTGGAATATTGCCCTACTAGAAGTAGAGAGTCTTCTGATCTATGAACATGGGAGGTCTTTGCATGTGTTTGTGTTAGGAATTCTTTTTTTTAATGTTAACAGTGTTTTATGGTTTTCTTGTGCTTGTTTTATTAAATTTATCCCAAAGTATTTTACTCTTTTTGATGTTATTGTAAATAAAATTTCTTAATGTCATTTTCATATTATTTTTTGTTAGCACATAGCAATGTAATTGATTTTTGTATCTTCCTAAAAACTTGCTGAATTCATTTATTAGTTTGTATAGTTTTTTTGTGTTATCCTTAGGAATTTTTTATGCATATATTTTTTTGGTGCACAAGATCATGTCCTGTGTCAATAGAAATAATTCATTCCTTCTTTTCCTATCTGAATTATTGGATTATTCCAGTTTCTTGCCTAATCACCCTAAAATCTCCAGTACATTGCTAAGTACAAGTGGCAAGAACAAACATCCTTGTCTTCTTCCTGATCTTAGGAGAAAACATTCAGTCTTTTGCAATCGAGTATGATGTTAACTGTGTACTTTTCCTAGATGCCCTTTCTCAGGTTGAAGAAATTCCTTCCTTTTCTTAGTTTATTGAATTTTTTTTTTAACCATGAAAAGGTATTGGATTTTTTACAGATGCTTTTTCTGTGTCTGTCGAAATAATCACATTTCCCCTCCCTTTATTTTTGGAATATTACATTGACTTTTAAATGTTAAATCAACCCTGGATTCCTGGGCTAAATCCCAGTCCATCATGATGTATTATCCTTTTATATGCTGCTGACTTTGCCAGGATTTTATCGAAGGTGTGTGCATCTCTATTCCTTCTGGGACTCACATTAGCATCCGTTGGTGAATTTGATATTGTCCTACAGGTCCTCAAATCTCTGTTAACTTTTCTTTATTCTTTTCCCTTTTTGTTCTTTATGTTATCTCAATAGACATATTTTCAACTTTGCTAATTCTTTCTTCTGCCAGATCAGATCTGTTGTTGAACCCCTCTAGTGAATTTCCCATTTCATTTATTCTACTTTCCTACTCTATTGGTTGTTTTATTCTACTTTCCTACTCTTATTTTCTACTTGCTTGTTTTAAATAATTTATATTTCTTTATATTACCTGTTTGGTGAGATAACTGATCTCATGCTTTTAATTAATTCTCTGGATATGATTTATTTTAGTTCTTTGAACATATTTACAGTCACTGATTCAAAGTCTTTGTGTTGTATGATCAACATCTGTGCTAAATAAGAAGTAGTTTTTATTGACAGATTATTTTTCAGTATATGGGCCATACTTGTTTCTTTACATGTGTTGTCACTTTTTGTTGAATATTGGACATTTAAAATAATATAATATGGCAACTCTGGAAATCAGATTCATCCCTGCCCTTCAAGATTTGCTTCTGTTTATTGTTTTTGTTTGTTTGTTTAGTGACTCTCCTGGACTTTTTCTGTAAAGATATATTCTTTGTTGTGGTTGACTACTGGAGCTTCATCTTGGTTAGCTTAATGTTAATCTAATTATTAGATAAAGATTTTCTTAAATGCCTTGGATTATTAAGTATCCCACCATTTGCCAAGGAGCTCTGTGAATGTGTTGGGGTATACTTTCAATGTTCTGGTGATTTAAAACTCTGCTGCTCTCTTCATTTCCTGCTTGTACCAGGCTCTGACAGCAACCATAGGTTAGGGTCTTCTCAGATATCTCCTAGGCATGCATGCAGTCCTGCCCATGAGCATGGTCTTCTAGATTTAAGGAATATGTTGGAGTTTTTCAAAGCCCCCCATGGACATCTCATTCCCCATATTTTCCTTTTTTGCTTTTGGCCAACCTCTTCTTTGGCTCAACTAGTCTTGCCAACTGAGGCAGCTGTGATGTTAATTAATTGCCTCTGACTGCTTTTGATAAATGCTCACTGAGCAAGCTCTGAGTCAGGTCAATTAAGAGAAGGTTTATGAATGAGGTTTTCCAGGGACCTGCCAGAAATGTCAGACAGTGATAATTCTCTGAGAATATGTACTTGGGAGGAGCTTCAAATGTATTCTTCCTCTTCCAGTGGCTGCCAAGAGGCTATTTTTCACAATTTATGTGGTTGTGAGGCTGCTGGTTTGTAAGGCTACCACATAGCTATAGAGAGGATGTGGGGGTGGGAAGGTACTTTAAAACACCACAAAGCTTACTGTCCTTACCAAGATTTAGATATGTTTCTTGAATAAATACTTTCCTTTGATTAATTTCTAGAGTTCTGGAAAGTTCATTTTAACAAATTTTTTTTGCCAGTGTACTTTTTGTGCTTATGAAGAAGTGAAATTTTGGAAGTCTTTATTCTGCCAACCCAATCTTTGATTTTTTAAATTGGCATATTTAAACTATTTACATTGAATGAATTACTCTAACATATTTGTGTTTATATCTACTATTCTACTATTTATATTCTATTTGTTGTATCTACTTTATTTTTCTTTCCCCTTAATTTTATACTTAAAAAAAAAAGATTATGTTTTACTATTTTACCACTATTATCTCATTAACCACACACACACAATATGTATACATATATCTAATATATGTATTACTATTGTATATACTACTATTACATATAGCAGTATATACATTAATATATACATACGCACATACACACACATATACTATTCTTTTAGGGGTAATAGTACAAATCCCATTTTAAAGAATCTTTTATTAGTTAGTTCCTTTACCACTTCCCAGTAATATTAGGGACTTCAAATTTTTGACTCGATTTCCCTCTGTCTTACATTTTGTATTACTATTGTACGCATTTTTATTTACATATACAGGAAGTCACACAATACCTATATTTTCCAGTCAATAGACATTTTATTTTACCCATATATTTATCTTTTCTGTTGCCCTTAATTCCTTCATACATTTCAATCTGCCTGAAGAAATCCCTTTAGTAGTTCCTTAATGCAAGTCTGCCAACAACAATACCTGAAAATTTTCTTCATTTCTCTCTCTTTCATGAGATATTTTTTTTCTGGCTGTAGATTTCTATGTTGGCATTTATTTTCTCTTAGCACTTTAAATATGGCATCTGGCTTAGTCTGCTCAGGCTGCTATAACAAAACATCATAAACTGGGTGGCTTAAGCAGCAGATATTTATTTCTCGTAGTTCTGAGGCTAGGGAATCCAAGATCAAGGTGCTGTTTAATTTGGCTCCTGGTAAGAACTCTTTTCCTAGCTTGCAGATGACCATCTTCTTGTGACATCACATGGTAGAGAAAGAGAGCATCTCATATCTCTTCTTATAAGACACTAACCCTGAATGGTTGTCCTTTAGATCCTGATTTTTGGTATCCTGATGATCTTAAATTGAATGCTGGGTATTATGTGTGATAAATTATAGAGCTCTGGATGAAGTTATGTACCTCCACAGGGGATTCATCCTACACACTGGCAGACAACAGAAGGAAGATCAACGCAATCTAATCAGGGGCTGGGAAGACTCAAGCCTGATTTGTGGTTTGTGTTAGTCTTGGTCTGAGAACTGGGAAGCTTCTTAGGGCTTCTGCTCCTTGGTGAGCCTTGAGGTTGAATTTTAACTTCTCAGCACTGTGAAACCACTTTGCTTTGTTTTTCAGCTATTTCTACATGACTTTTTAGTATCTTAAGTCCTAAGAAGAAATAACTTCAATTGGAAAACTAATGTCAAGTGTCAGGCTCACCTCTCTGGGCTTTTTTTCTCTCCCAAACCTTGACCTCTCAAGTCCTGCCTGTTTTGGCATCCACGATCTTCATTTTTTGTCTCTCTCACCTTGTGAGATTTTTATCTAGCTCTGCTGCTTTACAGGCCACCCCCCCCCCCAAAGTTGGCAAATGCCTCAAGAGGGAAAGCTTCCTGTAAAAATTTGGGCTTCTTCGATGCAGTGTCCTTCTCTCTGGGATCTGAAGTCTCGAGTCTTGGCATCCTTGAAAGCTTTTTAATGCTTTCAAACAGGTTCCCCCACCCCTTTTTAATCCAGCTCTTCCAGTTTGTTTGTTTTTAATGGGAACACTAACCTGCTAAGAAGTTACTCCATCACAGACAGAATTAAGAGTCTGATGTATGTTGCTGTTCAGGGCCATACCTGCGGCATATGGAAATTCCCAGGCTAGGGGTCAAATCTGAGCTACAGCTGCCAGACTACACCACAGCCACAGCAATGCAAGATCCAAGATGCCTCTGTGACCTACACCAGAGTTCATGGCAATTCCAGAACCCTGACTCACTGAGCGAGGCCAGGGATTGAACCCTCATCCTCATGGATACTAGTCAGATTCGTTTCAGTTGTGCCATGATGGGAACTTCCAGAATTTATTTTTTAAATAGACTTTTTTTTAAGTCTTACATTCACAGAGAGATAGTGCAGAAAGTACAGAGTTCCCATATACCCCTCTCTCTCCCATCCCACAGGCATAGCCTCCCCCACTATGGACAATCCTGCTAAGACACTTTTATTATAATTGATAAACCTACATTGACACATCATCCTAACCAGAGTCCATAGTTTACATTAGTGTTCTCACTTGGTGTTGTACTTTCTATGGGGCTTGACAAATTGCTTTTCTTTTAAAATAAACTTTATTTGGAAAAAATTTGTGATTGACATAAGATTTGCAAAGACAACACCATGAGTTCTTACCTACCCTTCCTCCCCTGTTGTTAATGTCTTATAGTATCATGTGATATGTTTTAAAACTAAAACAAACAACCCCCCCAAAAATAAACATTAATTTGGCATATTATTATTAAGTAAACTTCAGTCTTTATTTGGAGTTCACTGATTTTTCCAGTTTCTCACTCTTTCCTTTGTTTTTCATGACATTGAGCTTTGGGTATTACTGGCTACTATTTGTAGAATGTCCCTCAATTTGGCTTTAACTGAATTTTTCATATAATTATGAGGGGTGCCTGCTTTCAACATTTCTTACTATTGCTGATACTATCCTTAATCACTCAACCAAAGTAGTATCTGAAAAGCTTCCCTACTGTAAAATTTCCCTCTTCCTTATTCTATTCTTCAAAAGCAAATAATGAAGTCCAAACTATATTCCAGCAGAGAGGGTGGAATTAAGCTTCATTTTTTTTGAGTGGGGTATCTGTATAACTGGAATTCTTCTTTAAGGAAGATTTGTCTTTTCTTCCTTGGTTACTTATTTATTCAATCATATTTTTATATCAGTATGGACTTGTATGTATTCGTTTTATACTTTACGTTACAATTCAGTTTTACGTTGTGAATTTTAGTATTTGTTTTTGTTTGATTGATAGTGAAGACTGCTCCTGCTTTGCCATTGGGAGCTCTTCTGTGTCCTTTTGACCTACCTCCATACTTTATTTGGAGGGTGGGGGGAACACTTCCTTACTTTCTCAATACTTTAAGAGGATTCAGGCTCATCTAGTATTTTTCCTTTCTCAGCCCTCAGAATTGGCCATGTCTCCAGGCCTCTGGCTTCCTTCATTAGAGACTGGTTTGTTTTTTTTTTTAAATTAAAATATAGTTGGAGTTCAGCCGAACTGAGCCATTGTGGCTCAGCAGAAACCAATCTGACCAGTATCCATGAGGACTCAGGTTTGATCCTTGGTCTTGCTCAGTGGGTAAGGATCCGACGCTGCAGTGAGCTGTGGTGTAGGTTACTGATGCAGTTGGAATCCTCTGTTGCTGTGGCTGTGGCATAGGCCATCGGCTATAGCTCTGATTTGACCCCTAGCCTGGGAACCTTCATATGCTGTGGGTACGGCCCTGAAAAAAAAATTAAATTAAAATATAGTTGATTTACGACGTTTCTTCAATTTCTGTTGTACAGCAAAGTGACCCAATCATACACAGTTCCCTGTGCTGTTCAGTAGGACCGCAATGCTCATCCTTTCCAAATTGCATCCACCAATCCCAAACTCCCCGTTCATCCCACTCCCTCCACCGCTCCCTTCCAAAAATCACTGGTATTTAGAAACCAATATCTGAATCTGGTATGCTCACTGCTACTGATGTTGTGTCATATGTTTGCAATACGATTAGTATTTTTTGTCACAGTCTGCATTGCATTCTGGGATTCTCCAATTTTCTAATTTTTTTTTAGGATTTGCATATATTAAAGTTCACTCTTCATGACATACAATTCTATAGCATTTGACAAGTTCAGAGGTATGTATCCACCATGATAGCACCATAAGAATGTTGACATCATCTAAAAAAGTGCCTCGTGCATACCTTTTGTGGTTGTCTGCTCTGCCTTCTCATCCTCCAACAACTGAGCATCTGTCTTCTGCATTTGGCTTCAGTTCCACCATCTCCACCTTGTGTGTAGACCTTGGAGTTGGGATGAATGACTGAGATGGGGTTCTAAGGTCAGCTTTGCAGAAGTAAACAGGCAGTAATGCCTGTTAACTAGATTGTGAACCTTGTTCATCGTTATTCCTGGAGAACAGCACTTAGCTCTGAAAAGTTTAGCGCTCGTTAAATTTTTTTTTAAATGCATAAAGTCTCAGCATGAGCCTGATTCAATCAATCCTATAACAGTTTAAAATGTGCTTCTTCAGACTTGTGGTTGCTCAGGGGGAGAGGGAGGGAGTGGGTTGGACTGGGAATCTGGGGTTAATAGATGCAAACTACTGCCTTTGGAATGGATGAGCAATGAGATCTGGCTGTGTAGCACTGGGAACTATATTTATTACTTATGATGGAGCATGCTGGAGAATAATGAGATAAAAAGAATGTGTATATGTATGTGTGACTGGGTCACCTTGCCGTACAGTAGAGAATTGACAGAACACTGTAAGCCAGCTATAATGGAAAAAATAAAAATCATTAAAAGAAAGAAAAGAGGAGTTCCCATCATGGCTCAATGGTTAACGAATCCGACTAGGAACCATGAGGTTGTGGTTCAATCCCTGGCCTTGCTCAGTGGGTTGAGGATCCGGCATCGACATGAGCTGTGGTATACAGGTTGCAGACATGGCTCAGATCCAGCATAGCTGTGGCTTTGGTGTAGGCTGGTGGCTACAGCTCTGATTGGACCCCTAGCCTGGGAACCTCCATATGCCATGGGTGTGGCCTAGAAAAGACAGAAAAAGAAAAAGAAAAAGAAAGAAAGAAAAGAAAATGTGCTTCTTGAAATGTTTGAGAATTCCTAAATATTCTAACCAGTAATTGAATGCAGCTGCAGTGTGGACTGGTTATGCTAATACCAGCTTTGCAATTCTCTCCATCTCCCATCCCCAAAGTCTCCCACACTTGATTAAAATATGTGCATGGCACTTTACACTCTTATCTTGTTGATAAAATCAGCCCCTTCACTAGGCCATGTTACCTCATTACAAAAAACTGCCTCTTTAAGGTTTCTAGGTTTTAATCTAGAAAAAAAGTTTTTTAATCTGGAAATAATTTTCCACTTATAACCTTCCATGTACCCAATAGTGACAGAAGAGCCTTGGAGAAACCATAGATGTACCTCTCCCAGCCACCCACAAATGGAAAGGAAGGATATCAATTCTTCAAGTCACATTCGTGTGTGATCCGCAGGAAGGGAATTTTGCTTCTCTTGGCTCCTGTAATAAAGTGTAAACAGCAGTCACTTTTCTGGATGCTGATATCGACAGGAAATGCAAGTTCATAACCTTGGCCTGGGTTGACATGCCAAACTTGAGGTCACCAGATTCCTTTTAGGGCCAGGTGAGAGGGTCAATGTCCTGGTGCTGTGAGCATTCCTCTTTCTCTGGCTGTTTTCTAAAATCATGGAGAAGAGCCAGAAGGGTAATTTAAGATATAGGAAGATTCACCAGGAGAACCGGGCAATTTGCTTATAAATGGTATCTGTAGCCTCAGATCTGTATCTACCCAGCAAAAAAGTGAAGTGGAAATTTGGCAAACCTGATCATTAATTATCTAATTTGGCTGTTTACGCCAATCAAGTGAATTGGTTAGCTGCCAGGTTTCCACTCCACTTTGAATTACTCAGGGACAGCAAAAAAGAAGGGGGATTAAACACGCATCTGATGATTTTCTGTGTAGCTGATGAAAATGTCTTCATGGAATAGATATTTGGCCTTTAAGGTACCTTATGATGAGACTTTTCTTGCATTTTCCTTCCAAATGACAGAAGAGGCTCAGCTGGATTTCCAGTCCATTAACTGACTTCAATACTGAGATTAGGCCAATTCTTCATTCCCAGGTTCCAAACATTATTCAACCATGGATCCAACAAGATGCTCTTAAGAGCAAGATGGAAAACTCCTGTAGAGGCTGGCCATGAGCCCCTGGCCTTGGAGAAGAGAGTGTGGAGGTGGCATTCAGTTCATCTTCAAGAAGTTTATGTCTCTGCATGGACGACTATTATATCCTTCAATATTCATCCATTCATTCATTCATGTGCCAGGTACTGTACTAGGTATGGCAGCTACAAAGATGAATGAGACGGGACCCTTGACCAGAGAGGTTCAACGTCTGGCTAGAGAGTGGGGGCTGTAAATCAATAAGGTTCTTATGGTATGAGCAATGCAATAGGAGAGGCACACGGAGCAGGGAGATGGAGTCTACTTGATTGGGTTAGAGGTTTATTTCATAGAGTTAAAAGTTGAAACTGATAGATGAAACCTAAAGAAGCCCTCCCTGCCCTGGAGGAGCAGAGGGTGGAGAGGAAATTGTTCTAAGCGTGACAACAGTACATACGAAGACACATAGAACATGCCAAGTACATGCACAAGCGAAGTACACACACAGGTGAAGTATGTGGAACACGATACATGGAACATACTGTAACATACATGTATGTGGGACACATGGAACATACATACATATACTGCAAAGTACATGGAACATGTGAAGTACATGTAAAGACATATGGTTCTTCAGGGAAGCTTCTGGGTGCTAAATGTGCCTGGAGCTTGGGGTACAGGCTGGAATGTATGGACTCTCAGGCAGTGCTCAAGGGAGTCTTGGGAGAGTTTGAAATAGGAAAAATCACTTGGTCAACTTTGAAAGGTCACTGTGATGGTAACAGGGTGAGCAGAAACTCTGGAGGCCACAAGAGATAGTTCAACTCTGGAGCCACTTTTTCGCTGCTTAGCTTTGGAGAAGTTCCCAGATACCGCTGAGCTTAAAGAAAATAGGATATTGTACAAATAGGTCCATGTAATTTAAGCATTCTTTCTTCCTAAGATCACTTTATACTTCAAGATTCTGGTTCTTTGAACTTTATTTTCCTCTTTACAGATTCCCACTGATCTTCATAAATATTTAAAATCTCATTCCATACATTCATCTAAATAGCCGAATATCTGTTGATCATTTACATGTAATCCTATATGTGGTCGTCATGTGTGGTGGTCTATTTGCAAATATTCTGGTTCAAGGTTACTCTTAGGCCCATGGAAGGATTGCATTTCCCTGCCAGATTTGAAGTTAGGTGTAGCCATGGATCTAATGGAGCCTAAGCAGCAATGAAAGTGCCTCCTGATGGTTGGGAGTTTCAAGCCCAGGTGTACACGTCACCACTTAACCCTTTCCTCACTGCTATGTCCACCAAAATGCACCCAGGGAAGTGGAACTATTGTGAATGTTATGGGACAAGGGATTGGTTTCAGGAATTGGATCTTACACAGTGATGGGAGGAACTGGGAAAGGGAAGGTCTGGAAAGGAGAGTTAGAAGATTAGAGATGAAGTTACTAGCCAGGCTTCCTGAAGCACTGGTGTGAGTGGATAAGTTGGAGCTTTCAAGGGAAATCTGAGAGGCCTGTTACATCCAGCCCCTGAAGTAGAACCAAGAACAGGGAGCTTCTGGAGGTGGCCAAGGACACTGTTGCCTGAATGCATCTACCACTAAGCCTGGCTGTGAGCCCAAGGCCACCGTTGGCCATCAGGACGTGCATTCTGGAAGATGCACTGAATGAAGAGCAGAGGAAGCAAGGACAAGCTGGGACTCCCCTGAGCATCTGGTTTGCTGTTTCTGCAGCTAATGCTGTCTTTCAGAGAGTAATTATACTGCTTCACTTTGCCTCTCATTTTTTTTTTTTTTCAGATTCTCTTTTTAACCAATCTTAAGCCCTTTAAAACAGGAAAGAGGACTCTGGAGGTGAAATTTCCAGTGTAACCAAGTTGTCCACAGAACAATCCAGCACACACCTCTTGGAACCATCTACACATACCTCTTGTACCCATTACTTCCAAATAAAGGCAATAGAAAAATAATACTTCCACCTAACATGATGAGCAACTGTCCTGTACAGCCAAAAATATGCTAATGTCTCCCTCAAGGAGGATATACAATGTCTCCAGGGTTTTTGAAGAGAAATCAAAT
Organism: Phacochoerus africanus; assembly: GCF_016906955.1. Lineage (NCBI taxonomy): Eukaryota > Metazoa > Chordata > Mammalia > Artiodactyla > Suidae > Phacochoerus > Phacochoerus africanus. The sequence goes on along the minus strand of NC_062544.1, from coordinate 275,837,961 downwards.
GTTATTCAAATCTTTGTTACTTTGTATGTAATGTGTCGTTTTCTTCCACTGCTTTATTTTTATTTTTGGCATTTAGCTATGATGTGCCTAAGAATGGTTTTCTTCATATTTACAGCTTCTTAAATCTGTAAATTTATGTCTTTCACTAAATTTGGGAAAACTATCATCCATTATTTATTAAAATACTTTCTCTGCCCCAAATTTCTCTCATCTCTCCCAAGACTCCAGCCATATGTATATAAAACCTTTGATAGTTTTTAAACTGATTCCTGAAGAGACTGTTAAATTTTAATCTTTTTTTCTGTTTTTTTTTTTCTTTTAGCTTGAACAATTTCTATGGATCTAGCTTCAAGTTCATTGACTATTAATTCTGTCCTACTTTCAAGCACACATAGTGAACTTTATAATTCCAGATATTGTGTTTTTCTGTTCCAGAATTTCTTTCTTTCTTTTTTTGTCTTTTTGCTGTTTTTTTTTTTTTTTTGTCTTTTTGCTATTTCTTTGGGCTGCTCCCGTGGCATATGGAGGTTCCCAGGCTAGGGGTCCAATTGGAGCTGTAGCTGCTAGCCTACACCAGAGCCACAGCAACGCGGGATCCGAACCGCGTCTGCGACCCACACCACAGCTCACGGCAACGCTGGATTGCTAACCCGCTGAGCAAGGGCAGGGATCGAACCCGCAACCTCATGGTTCCTAGTCGGATTTGTTAACCACTGCGCCACAACGGGAACTCCTGTTCCAGAATTTCTATTTGACCATTTAAAACGTTTTTTTGTTTGTTTGTTTGTTTGTTTTTGTTTTTGTTTTTTTTTAATTTTTTGGCTGTGCCCATGGCATGTGGAAGTTTCCAGGCCAGGGATCGAAACTGTGCCACAGTTGTAACCAGAGCCATAGCAATGACAACGCTGGATTCCTTTTTTTTTTCTTTTTTCTTCTTCTTTTTGCTTTTTACGGTCCCACACATGGCACAGGGGATCCAAGCCATGTCTGCAACCTACACCAAGCTCAGGGAAATGCCGGATCCTCAACCCACTAAGCCAGGTGGGATCGAACCTGCATCCTCATGGATACTAGTCAGATTTGTTTTCACTGAGCCACAATGGGAATTCCCACAGTGCTGGATTCTTAACCCACTGTACCATGAAGGAATGCCTATTTGGCTCTCTTTATGATTTCTAGTTCTCTGTTTCTCTTTAAGTCAATGAATGTAGTTCAAATGCTGTTTTAAAATCCAAGGCCACTAATTTTAACATGTATTTCATCCCTATTGATTGTCCTTCCCCTTGAGAACAAGTGCCATTTCCTTGGTTCTTCACATGTAGAAGTGTTCATTATAATCTGGATATTAGTTTTTGTGGCAGAATTCTGGATTCTGTTATATTCTCTCATAGAGAATTGACGTACTTCTTGCTTTATTTGTTTTAGCGTCATGATTTGGTTGAACTCAAACTACAAACCCACCTTTAATGCTCCCAAGCCCGATTGTCATTCCTGGTATAACTCTTTTAAATGCATAGCAATAATAGGTTTAAGTGTGGATTTCTCCACTCAGGTGTAAGCTTGTCAAAATTATCCATTTTTGTGTCCTTCTCTTACAACTTAGCATTTCACACAACAGCCCTGATATAATGCTAAATACATGAATGAGATAATAAAGCATGCATTTTAGGAAACATCTACAAAACCAGAACACTTTATAAAGACTCAGAAACCAAGAGGGGAAAGCTGGGAGTCTTATGTGTATATATCCACCTTCTTGTGCCTGGTGTAATTTTCTCTTTCTTTTTTCTTTCTTTTTCTTTCTTTCTTTCTTTTTCTTTTTTTCCTTCTTTCCTTGTTTTTTTTTTTTTTTTGGCTTTTTAGGGCTGCACCCATGGCATTTGGAGGTTCCCAGGCTAGGGGTTGAATTGGAGCTGTAGCCACTAAGCTACACCACAGCCATGGCAACACCAGATTTGAGCTTCTTCTGTGACCTACCACACAGCTCACAGCAATGCCAGATCCTTAACCCACGGAGCAAGGCCAGGGATGGAACCTGCATCCTCATGGATGCTAGTTAGATTTGTTTCCGCTGAGCCACAATGGGAACTCTGCTTGGTGTAATTTTTGATTGTTAATCCACTACCAAGAATCGGGACCCCAGCTACATTTAATCTTCCATATTTGTGCCCTCTGGATCAAGAAGAAAGATGTGGAGTTCCCGTCATGGCACAGAGGAAATGAATCCGACTAGGAACCATGAGGTTGTGGGTTCAATCCCTGGTCTCACTCAGTGGGTTAAGGATCCGGCATTGCCATGAGCTGTGGTGTAGGTCATAGATGTGACTTGGATCTGGTGTTGCTGTGGCTGTGGTGTAGGCTGGCAGCTGTAGCTCCAATTCGACTCCTGTCCTGGGAACTTTCATATGTGGCGGGTGAGGCCCTAAAAAGACAACAACAACAAAAAAATCTGCCTATAATTTTACCAAGGTAGACACTAGACTAGTGACTATCAGAAAGACAAGAAAGTGAACACTTTGGGGGTCCATAACTAATCTGTCTTTATCTAAGTCTGTAGTTTTGTGCGGTATAGACAAACAAGATTTTAGAGAAAAGCAGGATTAAAACCAATTACACACACTCACGTATGTGGGTGTATTTGCATGTCTATATACGTATATATTTCCCTTAATTTACTGGGAACCAATATTTTAAAATAAAATTCTTAAAAAAATTTGTATCCTCATCTGTTATTCTTTACAGAGTACACATTGTAGCAAAGCCCCATTATAATAAAATAATTAAAACAGCAGATAGTGATTGGCCAACCATTACTTCAGCTGCATTTCCATAATGTGAAATTAATTTAAAATACATGTTTTAAATGTAAAATGTAAAACACAGCAAAATTCATCTAAGATGAGTCATGATTCAGGAGTTCCCATTGTGGTGGAGTGGTTAATGAATCCGACTAGGAACCATGAGGTTTCGGGTTCGATCCCCTGGCCTCGCTCAGTGAGTTAAGGATCTGGCGTTGCCATGAGCTGTGGTGTAGGTCACAGATGCGGCTCGGATCCCACATTGCTGTGGCTCTGGCATAGGCTGGTGGCTACAGCTCCGATTGGACCCCTAGCCTGGGAACCTCTATATGCCGTGGGAGCGGCCATAGAGAAGGCAAAAAGACAAAAAAAAAATGAAATAAAATAAAATGAATCACAATTCAAACCCACAATTCAAGCCTACTTTATTTGTTCATTCAATAAACATTTGAGCACCAGTACCGCCACAGTTTCCAGAAATATAAAAATTAATAAGCACAGTTTCCATCCTCAGGGAGTGAGAAAAACACAGAGGTTAATCATTTAATCAGTTATGTGCAGAGTCTAGGAATATTTATGGTGTTTCTATTTTGTGCTGGGCGATTTGCTAGGATCCAGGAATAAATAATGAGAAGATGGACAGTGCTCTGTCCTCAGGGAATTCAGAGTTTTCCTGGAAAATATAAACTCTAAGAGAGGTTTTCTTATATTGTAGTCATTCGAGTACTACCTTCTTGGTTTTTTTTGTTTGTTTGTTTTTTGCATTGGCTAATACATATTTCATTTGTCTTACTCTCAAAACCTTAAACTAATTTAATTTGAAAAGAAAGATTATAGCACAGATGGGATACACTACTTAGGCTTTCAAATTCACATTAAACAAATCCATGATTATTAAAATACAAAATGACTAAAAGCAAAATACCAGGTATTACATGTCCCACACTCTGGGAAATGCTGCTTTACGTGTGTTAAGTGTTGTTAAAAAGATATTCATAAAGTGCAAAAATTGTAATGGGAATATAAAAGGAGTTATTAATCATGTCTGTGTTTATAAATAAAACTGCGGAAAAGTCTCCCTGAGGCGTTCTCATCCTGGCTCATCAGAAACGAATCTGACTAGCAGTTTCGATCCCTGGCCTCGCTCCATGGGTTGAGGATCTGGTGTTGCCGTGAGCTGTGGTCTAGGTCACAGACACAGCTCAGATCTGGTGCTGCTATGGCTGTGGTGTAGGCCAGTGGCTACAGCTGTGATTCAACCCCTAGCCTAGGAACGTCCATATGCCATGGGTGTGGCCCTAAAAAGACAAAAAAAAAGTCTCCTTGAGGGACTCTCAGTAACCCCTTTATCATTTTATCCTCCATGGTAGTTGAAATAATAGTCCTCTCCAAAAGATGTCCACATCCTAATTGAAACTGATGAATATATATATATATATATATATATAATTCTTTTTTGTCTTTTGCCTTTTTAGGGCTGCACCCACAGCATACTGAGGTTCCTAGGCTAGGGGTCCAGTCGGAGCTGTAGCTGCCAGCCTATGCCAGAGCCACAGCAACGCCAGATCCGAGCCACATCTGCAACCCACGCCACAGCTCATGGCAACGCTGGATCTTAACCCACTGAGAGAGGTCAGGGATCGAACCCACACCTCATCGTTCCTAGTCAGATTCATTTCTGCTGCACCACGATGGGAACTCCTGGAACTGATGAATATATTACATGATAAGGTGAAGGGATATTAAGGTTGCAGATGGGATTCAAGTGGCTAATCAGCTGGTTTTAAGATAAAGAAATGTGAATGGGCCCTATGAAATCAGAAAGGACCTTAAAAGCAGAAGAGGAAGGCAGAAGAGAGTTTGAATGATTTGATGTGAAAAGGCCTCTATTGCTCTTGCTGCCTATAAAGATGAAAGAAGGGGCCGCAAGCTAAGGAAAGCGTGTGGCCTCTAGAATTCAGAGAAGGCAAGAAAACAGTCTCCAGAAAGTCAGGCAGACTTGGTTTTAGCCCAACAACCCCCATACTGGATTTCTCGCTGACGGAAGTCCGAGATAATCTGTTTGTGTTGGTTTAAGTCACTAAGTCTGTGATCATTTGTTTTAGCAGCCATAGGAAACTCATACAGCCTCTCAGTGCCAGATGCATCTTAGGCACTGGCTAGAATTAAACCAGACTGGATGAGGTCTAAGTTCTTTAAGGGCACGAACCTCATCTTTTTGTCTGTTGTAGACCTAGTGGCCACAGTCACACTTAGAAAACAGTTGGCAGTCAATGACAATACTGAGTGACTTTTACAGGAAGGTGCTGTTTGAACTGGCTGATCAGGAATGGGTCCAGGAGTTCAGTTGATTTTATTGAGAAAACGTGCAAACAACTTAAATGGCCAATAAGAGAGGATGAGATAAATGAATACATCACTACTGAAAACCATGGCGTGCATTCCTGCTCTGGAGCACAGAAGTTTACTTATTATATTGTAAGTGCCAAAAGTAGGTCACCAAACAATGTGGACCTTATGATCTCATTTGTACATCTGGAAAATTGCATGCCAGACTCTTAATAATTGCTATTTCTGGGTGGAGATTGAAGGTGGTTTTCATTTCTTCCTTCTTCGCGTGTCTGTATTTTCTAATTATAATCATAAAGGTGAGTTCCTGTTGTGGCTCAGCAGGTTAAGAACCTGACATCATGTCCATGAGGATGAGGGTTCGATCCCTGGCCTTGCTGTGGTTGGCGTAGACCAGCAGCCGAAGCTCTGATCCAACCCCTAGTCCAGGAACTTCCACATGCCTTGGGGGAGGCCCTGAAAAGAAAAAGAAAGAAATAAAAGTAACAGTTGACGTTTACGATGCATGGAAATAGATTGAGGAAGAACTCTGAAGATGGGGAAGCTGCTTGAGCAAAGACATAAATGTTCAAGGTGTGTTGGGAGAAATAAATGAGTCTTTGGCAGAAGACAGCTGCCCAAGGAGAACTAGCCCAGGGCAGTGGGCAGCATATCAAGGAAGAAGGGCCTTGGGTGCCTATCAAGGAAGGGCCTTGGATGGTATATCAAGGAGCTTGACTGGAGCCCTGAGTGCCACAGGGAGTCATGTGTCAATCTTCTATGCCGCCTTAAAGACCATAGAGGTTTGCACCCTCTCCAAGCTGGTTTCTTCATATCATCCACTGGACTCTTGGTTTTCTGGAACCAAGGTCCCTGCAATCCATGCAGGTGGTTTGGAAGAAGGCCTGACCTTGTGCACTTGGGCTCTTGGGCTGGGGGTCAGGCATTGCCTATCAGGAACGGCCAGACAGAGGAAACCAAGCCGCCAGAGAAGCCGGGTGACTTCCAGGCCCCCTGGAACTCCCTCCCTGCAGGAGCTGACGAGCTGTCAAGGTTTCCGTCATAAACCCCGTACTCCATGTGTTTGCAATGTGGCCACAGAGACGCACAGGGGACCGGGGGCTGGGGTGTGAGGGCTTAGTTCTGGAGGCATTGCTTCCTCTCTCTTCCCGTGCATTTTCGAGAGAGCTTATTATGCTTTCGCAAAGTTATGGCGTGGAAGAAAGGAACAGTAATGAGTTCCAGATGCTTTTATTTTTCTCCTTCTATAATTGGAAACAAAAATATGGCATGGCTTTTAAATCGAAAGTGCCCGAGAGGAATGATGCTTTTAGCTCTGGGGTTTTAGCTGTGATTTAGAGCCCAGCGTGAAGCTGTGGCCGTCATCACCACACACCAGCTCAGTCACACTGCTCCCTGCAGACCCAGCTCAGGGCTTTATCTCAGAGCCTGAATGAGGTTCAACTGTGAGTCCTATTTTAAGCCACTCTAATGCACGAAACCTGAACTTGCAAAGCAGACAGATTTGGGCGGAGCAAGCAGCCACGCAGTCAAAGGGTGATTGTTTTGCAGAAGGCCACTGCACAGACCTCTTTTAATTGCAGCTCCCTTAGGGCACCTCAAAGTTTGCCCACACATCGTTAATTTTTGAGGAAGGGGACCAAGAACCTTCCAGCTGATGTTTCAAGTGTAGTGCTAAGTGAAGATCGATGTTCAAAAATTGAAGGACTGGAATCTTGAAGTATAAAGTGATCTTAAGGGAAAAAAAATGCTTAAATTACCATGGACCTGGGTGTACAATATCTAGCTTTTCAGGAGACCTCGAGAGCCGCCCTATGAAAGGTCGACTCAAAGCCATACTTGGAGTTGGAACCTTTGTGAGTTAGACCAAGAGATCACCTTAAACGTGCAGGAGGAAACACCTATTCACTTTCCACTCCAAGCTTTCAGTCCCTTTTGGAAAACATTCTTCCCTTTGGCCAATTGCTGTTACAGAATGAAAGAGTGGTGGAAATAGGTTTCAGAGTTTGACTGTGGGAAAGGGGTTGGCCTCCGCTACAAGAAGTAATAATAGCAGATTACACCGTCTCCAGGGAGATAATCTTTAACACAAAGCAGATCCCAGCAGCCACCCTCCCTGTCCCCTGATCTAAAGCAGGCCAGACCGGGAAGATAAAGCGAAATAAATGACCACTCAATCCTGACATGATTTGCGCAGCAAACTGGCCCAGAGGGGAATTCTGGATCCCAGTGCTGAAATTTAAGATGGGCCTCTTACATTTTGATCATAGCAAACCAAATAGTTCAGGTTCCCTTTTGATGCCAAAACTCAGGTCAGTCCTGATGAGCATTAGAGACTGACTGTGTCCCTCGTTGTCCGCCCCCCCCCCCCCGCCCGCCCCACTTGCTCCCCCACTGCCTTAAATCTTCCTCTTGCAGCCGTGCAAGTAATGAGTCCTCAACACACTGACCTGCCAACCATCGCGGGCCTTGTCTGTGCTGGCCATCTTACAGGGGCAAGTGTTATGCCATCCATTCTCCAGACCCTTCAATCAATCAGCCACTTCCATAGTCTGCCCTTACCTTCTGCCCAGTCTAATCCTAAGTAGCCCATGATGCGGTCTAGAGAGATGGCTTGGTGGTTTTTCATCCTTTTGGGAATCTTACCAAGGTTGGGGCTCTACCCTGGACCCATGAAGTCAGAACCTCTGTGTCTAAGCCTTCGTGTCTTAAATCGGCTCACTGTGGTTCAAACGCACAGTGGGAGCATCTGCACTAGCATCTTCAGTGATGTGGGGGTTAGGAGGCCAGTTGAGAGCTGATCCTTTTTAGGGAGCTCTGCTCTGTGATGGGTACTGAAGCCCACCTACTGCCTCTCACGGAGCCTGATAAATAATCAGGGAGATGGAGGCAAAGCACGCACCCTCATTCTTGGCGGGTCTTCGGACCCCAGTCCAGCTCTTTCCTGACCTTCTGAGTTGGCCAAGGAATTCAGAAGGAAACTTTGAGGTCCATGTCCTTAAATCCTAGAGCCAGATTTTTGTCCTTCCTCTCTGTCTCCTGCTCCTATTAGTTCTGAGGACCTGAGGTGGCCTTCGAAGAAGGCTTTGCCCGTCCCTATGGGAAACTTGCTAAGCCTAAATGACAGAGAGTTTAAAATATGGAGGAACACAGGAGAAAATGCAAGCATCACCCACTCCTTCCCAGGCAGGGGAACTATCCCCAGCATGCGGGGTGTTCGCAGCTCACCTTCATTCGAATGGCCGGGACTCAGCCACTCTCGCTTTTCCCCATTGAGTTGGAATCTCCATTCTACTGAGTATTGACGGGGCGGTGAGTAGGCAGAGCCTCCAAGCTAAAGTGATTTCCTGGGGCTGGGGGACTCCTCAGGCTTTCGCTCACCAGCCCAAAGAAGCTAGGGCCCACTGGACCTGAGCTTCGGAACACCGTCCCAAACTAACTCTTCCTCTCTGGGTCAGCCGACTTCAAGCCTAGGTCCCCTTGGATGCGGGATATGCGATGTTCCCCCAAAAAAATGTCTTTACAATCATCATTGTCCTCAGCTTATGTAAATGAGGAAGTCGTGTGCTCCCACAGCTGGTTATGAGACTATTCACTGCAACATTGATTTTACTGAGAAAACTTGGAAGCAACCTAAATGGCCAATAAGAGAGGATGAGATAAATGAATACATCACTACTGAAAACCATGGCGTGCATTCCTGCTCTGGAGCACAGAAGTTTACTTATTATATTGTAAGTGCCAAAAGTAGGTCACCAAACAATGTGGACCTTATGATCTCATTTGTACATCTGGAAAATTGCATGCCAGACTCTTAATAATTGCTACCTCTGGGTGGGGATTGAAGGTGGTTTTTAGTCCTTCTTTGTGGGTCTGTTTTTTCCAATAATAGTAATAAAGGGGAGATCTTATTGTGGCTCAGCGGATTAGGAACACAACATGGTGTCCGTGAGGATATGGGTTTGATCCCCAGTCTTGATCAGTGGGTTAAGGATCCAGCATGGCTGCAAGCTAAAGCGTAGGTCACAGGTTTGGCTCAGGTCCATTGTTGCCAAGGCCGTGGTGTAAGCCTGCAGCTGCTGCTCCGATTGGACCCTTGGCCAGGGAACTTCCGTATGCCGTAGGTACGGCCATAAAAAGAAAATAATAATAATAATAAAGAATGTCTAGTCCTGGTTCAATGGGAACAAATCTCACGTGGGTGCTGTGTGAGGACAGACACCTGAAGGTCAGGGGGGAAGGAGAGGCCCCCTTCGCAATCTTCAAAGGCATAAAGGCCAGGACCGCCCCCCCCCGCCCCCGCCCCGTTCGCATCTTGCCCCAACTCCACTTTCCAGCCACCCCTGACAGACATCAGCAGGCTTGACAGGCATTACCCTCTCCAGCAAGGCCTTCAGATTTTTTCATTAACCAGAAGCAAAAGCAGATCGTACGAGACTCCACGGTGGCTACACTCTGTCTGAGGTTGCCTGAAAGAGCTATACATCTTCAACCCAAAGAGGTCCAGCCCTAGAGACAGGCAAATGGAGAAACAGCACTTCCTTTCCTGCTGGGGTTGACCAGAGGCGTGGCCTCCCAGGTTTGGAGGGCTTGAGATGAGAGATGGGTGTCATGCCATCACTTTCACTTCTGGCGAAACTAGGTTTGGGGGGAGTTCCCGTTGTGGCTCAGTGGGCCACAAACCTGGCTAGTATCCATGAGGATGAGGGTTTGATCCCCAGCCTCACTCAGCGGGTTGAGGATCTGGTGTTGCTGCGAGCTGTGGTGTAGGTTACAGACTCAGTTCAGATCCTGAGTTGCTCTGGCTGTGGTGTAGGCCGGCAATTACAGCTCCAATTCGACACTTAGCTTGGGAAATTCCATATGCCAAACGTGTGGCCCTAAAAAGCAAGACAAAAACAGACAAACGAAAACAAAAGGAAAGCACCAAAAAAAAAGTGCAAAACTAGATTTGGGGACCTCGGTTACCCAAGTGGTCCTGATAATCCCTCACCCCGGAATGAGGTTGGGTCACGGCTCCTTAGTGGCCACACAGAACAACTTGAGGCATCCAAGGATGTCCTGCCCCCAGGACTTCCAGCATCTTGGAGTTCCCTGCAACCCCACACAGCCCCCAAAGAGGGGGTGGCCAGACTTTGCCGGTAAAACCCACTATTGGTCCCATCACCTCCCCACATGAGAAATAAGAACAGAGACATGGAACTCTGTTCTAAAGTAAGGGTCAGCCTACATCCCACAGGCAACATCTGGCTACCTGCTTTTTTTTTTTTTTTTTTTTTAATTTAGGGCCAACACCCAAAACATATGAAAGTTCACAGGCTAGAGGTCAAATCAGAGCTGCAACTGCCAGCCTACACCATAGTCATAGCAACGCGGAATCTGAATCTGAGCCATGTCTGCAACCTATACCACAGCTCATGGCAATGCCAGATCCTTAACCCACTGGGCAAGGCCAGGGATCTAACCTGCATCCTCATGGATACTAAGTCAGACTCATTACTGCTGAGCCACAACAGGAATTCCTCCCCACCTGTTTTTGTAAATGAGCTTTATCCAGACACAGCATCAAGCATTCATTTATGTATCATCTAAGGCTGCTGTCATGTTCCAACACCATAGCTGAGGAGTAGTGACCAAAACCATACAGCCCAGAAAGACAAATATTGCTGACTTTGCTTTGCAGGATGTCTCTCCAGGGAAATGAGAAGAGAGGGGTTTTCCTGGTTGTCCTCCTCTCTCCAGACCATCCTGCTTGGTTGGTGTCAGTTCTTGGATATGAAGGTTTATCAAGATACATGCAACCCAGTGTTCACTGCAGCACTGTTTACAATAGCCAAGACATGGAAGCAACCGGAATGTCCATCAACAGATGAATGGGTAAAGAAGATGGGGTATATATAATGGAATATTACTCAGCTGTAAAAAGAGAATGAAATAATGCCATTTGCAGCAGCACAGATGGACCTAGAGATGATCACACTAAATGAAGTCAGACAGAGAAAGACAGTATCCTATGAAATCACTTACATGTGGAATCTGAAAAATGATACAAATGAACTTATAAAACAGAAATAGACTCAAGGTGTTCCTGATCTGGCACAGTGGGTTAAGAATCTAAGTGCATGAGTTCCCATTGTGGCTCAGCAGTAACAATCCCCCCTAGTATCCACGAGGACGCAGGTTCTATCCCTGGCCTCACTCAGTGTGTTAAGGATCATTTTTGCCATGACCTGTGGTGTAGGTTTCAGACGAGGCTCAGATCCTGCATTGCTGTGGCTATGGTATAGGCTGGCAGCTACAGCTCTGATTCAACTCCTAGCCTGGGAACCTCCAGATGCCACGGGTGTGGTCCTAAAAAAAAAAAAGAATCTGACTGTAGCAGCTCTGGTCACTGTGAAGGTACGTGTTTGATACCCAGCCCAGTGCAGTGGGTTAAAGGATCCAGCATTGCCAGCTGCAGTGTAGGTTGCAGCTGTGGCTTGGATTCAATCCCTGGCCTGGGAACTTCCATATGCCATGGGTGCAGCCATTTAAAAAAAGGAGAAGAAAAGAAATAGACTCACAGACATAGAAAACAAATTTATGGTTACCAAGGGGGAAATGGAGGGAAAAATAAATTAAGATTTTGAATTAACAATCTACTATATACATATATTATATATTTTATAAAATAGATAAACAATGAAGACCTGCTGTGTAGCATAGGGAACTATATTCCATATCTTGTAATAACCTATTACACAAAAGAATCTGAAAAAGAATAGATATGTGTGTGTATGCGTGTGTGTGTAACTGAGTCACTTTGCTGTCACGTGAAACTAACACAATATTGTAAGTCAACAATACTCCAATATAAATAAACAAATAAACAAATAAAGTTCATCAAGGTTTTCTCCTTGGCGCCTCCTCTTGTCATTCTAGGCTCTCAAAATCTTCTCTTGCGGAGTTCCTGTCATGGCACAGTGGAAACGAATCCCACTAGGAACCATAAGGTTGTGAGTTGGATCCCTGGCCTCGCTCAGTGGGTTAAGGATCCGGCGTTGCCATAAGCTGTGGTGTAGGTCGCAGATGAGGCTTGGATCCTGCATTGCTGGTGGCTGTGGTGTAGGCTGGCAGCTACAGCTCTGATTGGACCCCTAGCCTGGGAACCTCCATACGCCATGGTTGTGGCCCTAAAAAAAAAAAAAAAAAAAAGCAAAAAACCCCAAAGAACAAAATCTTCTCTTACATGTCTCAAAGGCCTTTCAAATCATACAAGGTTAGCCTAGGGTGACCATACAATCGATTGATCCAAACCAGGGCCTTGGGGGAATAACAGATTCTGGACAAGACTTAGAATAGGCATAACGAGGACAATCCCTGAAAGACGAAGTAGGATCATTTTAGATGAAAATACTCGTTGTCTTCTTTTCCCAATCCTGGGTCTTTCTCAAGAGTCCCCAGTGCTCTGGCTTCACCATCTTGCCCAAGGTGTGGACGGAAAACCCAGCATGTAGCCTCTACACCACCCTCACCCTCGTGACCCCCTCCAACCAATCCCCAACTCCCACTTCCTACACTCTGGAATCCACCCACTTCTCCCCCGTCTCAACTGCTCCATCCAAGTCCACACCACCATGTCTTGTCCCGGCTTCTTGAGAGACTCCTCTCTGACCTAACACCACTGGCTTCAGCCCTTCCCACTTTGTCACCAGGCAGCAGCCAGACTGATTCCTTGGAAACATCAGTCTGATTGGGCCACCCCTGAGCATAACACAAGTGGCTTCCCCATGTCTGAGGACAGAGATAAAGTTCTTACGTTTGGCCTGCGTGGGCTGCCCTCTGCTCCCATCCAGGGCCCTTCTTCTGTCTGCCTTTAAGTAATGTTTTAAAGCGTCCAGAGCCTTCTGGGTCTTTCTACAGACTGTTCCCTGTAACTGGAAAGTTCCTCCCCCCACTGAAGCTCAGGTCTTTTTTTAAATCTCACTCTCTCACTGTCCACACGAGGCCATTAATATGCCATCACTTGTCACACACTCTGCACTTTCCTCCTTTCGGCACTTACTGCACACAGTAATGACACCAAGGAGGTCACTGGCTCAATGAGCATCTCCCCCACCATAAGCTGCCTGAATATGGGGTTCATGTCTCTTTGCTCACTGTTATACCACAGCACCTCGCTCATTCAGCACATGTTGGCACTCGTATGTTGAGGGAGTTTCCACTGTGGCTCAACAAGTTATGAACCCAACCAGTATCCATGAGGATGCAGGTTCAATCCCTGGCCTCACTCAGTGGGTTAAGGATCTGGCATTGCTGTGAGCTATGGTGTAGGTCACAGACGTGCCTCAGATCCTGCATTGCTGTGACCGTGGTGTAGGCCAGCAGCTGCAGCTCTGATTCGACCCCTAGCCTGGGAACTTTCAGGTGCAGCCCTAAAAAGCAAAATAAATAAATAAATAAACAAATCTGTCAAAAGAATGATAAAACAGGCCAGCAAACCTCCATGGTATCAGAGTTTGAGGGTCTCAGTTTAGCTCGGATGGAGAGGTCCTGGTTTTCTGTGGCTGCTGTAATGAATGACCATAAACTTGGTCACTTACAACAGCAGATACCTCTTTCCTCACTGTTGGAGGCCAGGAGTCTGAAATTGAGATGTCAGCAGAGCCTGTGGGGACTTGAGGGGGGCACGTCTTCCAGCTTCCGGGGGCTGCAGCCTTTCCTTGGCTTGTGGCCACATCCCTCCCATCTCTGCCTCCAGCGTCACATCAGCATCTCCCCTTCTGTGTCAATATCCCTCCTTGGGAGTTCCCACTGTGGTGCCATGGGATCGGTGGCATCTTGGGAGCACTGTGATGCAGGTTCAATCCCCGGCTGGGTTAAAGATCCAAGGTTGCCACAGCTGCGGCTTACGTCACAGCTACAGCTCCTCTCTGATCCCTGGCCTGGGAACTCCACACCCCTCAGGGCAGCCAAAAACAACAACAATAAAAAAAACCTTCCTCCTTGCATAAGTGTCTTCTAAGGACACTTGTGATGGCACTGAGGGCTCACCAGACAGTCTCCTCATCTCAAAATCCTCAACTTAATTACATCTGCAAAGAAGTTCCTATTGACACGTTCCAGAGATTAAGATGTAGACACTTCTCTGTGTCGGGGACCAAGAAGGGGAGCATTTTCACCTGCCACGGAAACCTAAGAGTAGATGTGGCTCCGCAGGAGGAAAGATCTGCCCTGGGAAATTCAGGATGAAAACCTCTGCCAATCAGGAGACGGAAGGGATTTAGATGATCCCACTAGCGGGAGAAACATCCTTAAGAACCTTCTCTCGGGGGTCCAAACAGACACCACTGTTGTCCTTCCCCCTCTTGCCTTCTCTGCCCACCCACAAAGAGCACTTCCCTGGGGCAGGGGGCTCAGACGAGAGCGAGTTCCCAGCCCACCTCGGAGACTCATGCCTGATGAATCAATCGGTGGAAAAGAGCCAGAACCACAGACTCACCTTGGCTCCATAATGTTGGACAAAAAGCTTCATCTCACTTAGCCTCAGTTTCCCAAACGATAAATCAACTTCTCTCTTCCCAAAGGAGCAAATGGAATGTTTTCCTGTCCCTTCTCATGTGTCCTGGGACAATAGGGTTAATATAAAGCCTCCTTATAGTTATCAAGCTAATTCCTCGCAAGGACAGAGTCTCAATCTCGAGGCTGTTTCTTACAGCTGCAAATTCTCCAGCTGCCTTGAAAAATAACAACAAAAATCCACACACACTCCCCCCACCACCCGACCTCTCAGTCACTGCACAAATGTGTCTTTTCAGCTTTTAGGAGGTGTTTCCTTCGACTTTTCCTTGAAGTATATGGGAACCATCAGCTACTTAAACTCCACTGGGAATCAGGTCCTCTGTGGCCAGGACTATAGAACATCTTTTCTTTTCTTTGCTTTGCTTTGCTTTTTAGAGCTGCACCCGCTGCATATGGTTCCCAGGCTAGGGGTCGAATCGGAGCTGCAGCTGCCGGCCTCTGCCACAGCCACAGCAACGCGGGATCCGAGCCTCGTCTTCGACCTACACCACAGCTCATGGCAACACCAGATCCTTAACCCACTGAGCAAGGCCAGGGATTGAACCTGCAACCCCGTGGTTCCTAATCAGATTCGTTTCCACTGTGCCACAGTGGGAAATCCTAGAACATCTTTTAAAAGGCATAGCTTCCAGAGTTCCCACTGCGGCTCAGCAGTAACAAACCCCAGTTAGTATCCTTAAGGACGAGGGTTTGATCTCTGGCTCGCTCAGTGGCTAAGGATCCGGCATTGCTGTGAGCTGTGGTGTAGGTTGCAGGCATGGCTCAGATACTGAGTTGGTGTAGGCTGGCAGCTGAAGCTCAGATTCACTCCTTAGTCTGGGAACTTGCATATGCCCCGGGGGCAGCCCTAAAGAGACCAAAAAAAAAAAAAAGAGGCATAGCTTCCTAAAACAATTAAAAGTATGCAAACATAGGGGTCTGGCCAGAAATAAATCGAACTGTATTTTTAGAAGACTGAGTTCTTTCTTTTCTTTTTAGGTAATGAGTCTAATTCGATTTCTATAAACCCCTGTCGTCCCTTCTGTGGTTTAACTCAGATGGAGCATCTTGTGCCTATAAGCTGCCTTCTGAAATGGCAAAGCTTCTGGATGTGTACTTGTGAGGGAGAATTAGGGTGGTGTTCCTTTTTTTTTTTTTTTTTTTTTGGCTGTGCTGGTGGCATCTGGAAGTTTCCAGGCCAGGGATCGAACCCATGCCTGCAGTTTTGACCTGGGCCATAGCTTCGGCACCCCCAGATCCTTAACCAGCTGTGCCACAAAGGAACTTCAGAGATCCAATTCTCGGCAAAGGGTAAAGATAAAGATTTTTTTTCCTGAAAGGGCCCCTCTTAGAATCCAGCCCGGTCCCGGGTCTACATTGGGTACATGT
This sequence comes from Phacochoerus africanus, assembly GCF_016906955.1. NCBI lineage: Eukaryota > Metazoa > Chordata > Mammalia > Artiodactyla > Suidae > Phacochoerus > Phacochoerus africanus. The sequence continues at coordinate 275,821,885 of NC_062544.1, read as the reverse complement.
GTACAGCATATGTCAGCCTCTTTTGAAGACAGTATATGAATCACTCTGCCTGGCTCTGCTCTGGGGAGCTTTTAAATTGTGCTGCTTCTCTAGCATGTAAAGCAGCATTTGATTTTCTGCGAGGGAGGTGATGGATATTTTTCCAGTAAAATATGAACCGTGAATACAGTCGGGCTTCACAGTGAGGACTTTGGAAAAACAAACTAAAAGATGACCATCAGATGGCTTCCCCACCACGGGGAGCTTCCAGATCCTTTTCTTGTGGACAGAGGGATGCTGGCAGCCCCATGAGAGGATGAGGTCATTCCTTCAATCAACAAACGCTTTGGGAAGCCCTAGCATGTATGTGTGTTGGGAAAACCCTGGGGTCCTATGGAAAACAATGAACCTTGGTGTCATAGTGTGTGTTGGCTTTTAATGAAGTGAGTCACTCCTAGCTTGTCCAAAATCCCAATCCTAACAGTGAACAGGTTCCTGATGACCAAGTTCAAGTATAGAAGCGGGGTCTCAGCCATCACAGGCTCAGAGGTCTGTTCCTCCCGGTCCATTGTCAGTGAGAAGGGCTGACCTCACTCGGGTTACACTTCCAGGACTCCAAGACTTTTTTGGGGGGAGTGATTCTGGAAATTAGAGTCAAATCTGATATCTGCTGGGACCCCACTCCTCCGGGACCCTCCAGGTCTGGGCTCAAAGCCACCCCTGAGGCCACCCTGAACGTATTTGCAATCTTCCAGGTTCCAGGGGATCCCCCAAGGTCCCAAAATTCCAATGTGCTGTATGGGTTCTGAGGGATGGGACTCAGGGGAAAGAAAGCAAAAACAGATTGATCTGACCGGAGCCCCCCGACAAGAGGCAGGAAGGTTTGGGTGGTGCTGGATGGCCTGAAATGGATGAGGCTCTCGGAGGGGTGCCTGCAGGGAGGGCAGATCGAGAGGCAGTCAGGGGCTCACCCAGACAGTGTCTGAGTGGGGCTGATGCTGGGGAGGACAAGGTGATGGCGGAGGGTGAAAGTTTGGGAGAGGAGAGGAGGAGGTGGCGAAGAGGGAGGGGAGAGGCCCCATGTCCCCTGGGGGATGTGGAAACAGGTGGGGAGGGAGACTCAACAGAGGAGATGATAATGGCCATTACTGGCCTTTAGCACCAGCATCTGTGGAGCTGCTCAGGAAGCCCTTTTGCTCAGATGGCTTTTTACACAATCCTGCTACCTTCTCACTAGTACTTTCTTTTTTTTTTTTTTTTTTTTTTTGCCTCTCCCAGGACATGCGGAAGTTCCCAGGCCAGGAATCGAACCCACACTGCAGCAGTGACAATGCCAGATCCTTAACCACTGAGCCACCAGGGAACTCCTCACTAGTGCCCATTCTTATCCACCTTGCCCTCAACTCCCCTCCTTACTAGAACCCCAAGTTCATCCCTTCTCCCCCCCAAAAAGATATTTCATGAAAAATCACTGGCTAAAGGGTAACTCAGAGGCCAGGCTGGGAGAGGGAGGCTGGGGCTCCCTTCCAGACGGGTTGTTTCTGCCTCCCCTCCACCCACAAGATCCCACTGGGTCCCTCCTCTCTGTAGTTGCTTTGTATTTTCCAACTCCATCCTGGAACGGGCTCATGCCTCAGGCTCACGTGGAATTTTCTGGAACACAGCACGCAGCCTGACAAAGCCGGGAGAGATGTTCTCCGAGCATAGACCGGGATGGATCCTGTGCCAGTTCTTTTGCTTTTTCTGTTCAGGCATATGTTGAGTGTGGTTAGGGTTCAAGCTGCCTTCCCGGCGACACTTTCCAGAGGGTCTCCCTCCCCCCTTCCCCTCCCTCTTCTTTTTCTGGAACCTGCAGGTGCAGCCTCTGCACAGGGAGGCTTGGGGTCACGGGGAAGTCCTCCCACTGCCTATGACTGGAGCATCCTAAGTGAGGTGGGGTTCTGGGCCAGGCCCTTTGCTCTGTTCTGGGCCCTTGGGGTCCTGGGCACTGTTTTTTGACTAGACTGGCCAGCTGGGAATTTACGCGTGATGGGAGAATTGCCAGAAAATGTCTCCCAGGGAAAGGCTGGCTGTGTTTACACGCAGCTACCCATAAAAGTGCCTGAATCTGTTTAAGACACAAAGCAGTCCATTCCCTTTGTTGACAAGATGTTAAACATCAAATAGAAAAGCAAAGCAACATAGGAGTTCTCGCTGGGGCTCAGCTGTAACAAGCCTGAGTCATACCAATGAGGACAAGGGTTCGATCCCTGGCCTTGATCAATGGGTTAAGGATCCAGCATTGCCCTGAGCTGCGGCATAGCTTGCAGATACACCTCAGATCTAGCATTGCTGGGGTGTGGTGTAGGCCAGCAAGCATCTCTACCTCTGATTCGACCCCTAGCCTGGGAACTTCCATGTGCTAAGGGTGCAGCCCTTAAAAAAAAAAAGAAAGAAAGAAATGCAGGAAATTCAAAGGAAATGCCCATACTTGTTAGTCAGACAGATTTAGGTGTGAATCTTTGCTTCGTTGAATTCTGTGTCCTTCAGCAAGTGATTTCCTATTTCTGATTCTGTTTTGTCATCCATGTAACGGTTGAGACTAACTCCATTGCTTACTGACTGTGTAACCTTGGGCTACTTACTTAACCTCTCTGGGCCTTAGTTTTCTTATATCTGTGAAACGGAATAAACATTATTCTCTGTTTCAGGGTTGTTGGTAACAACAACCTGCTGTGGCTCAGTGGTTAAAGAACCAGACTAGTATCCATGAGGACGCGGGTTCAATCCCTGGCCTTGCTCAGTGGGTTAAGGATCTGGCATTGCCGTGAGCCGTGGTGTAGGTCACAGGCGCAGCTCAGATCCTGCGTTGTTGTCGCTGTGGCGTGGACTGGCATCTGCATCTCCGATTTGGTCCCTAGCCTGGAAAATTCCAAATGCCACGGGTGTGGCCCTAAAAAGCAAACAAACAAAACAAAACCAAAAAAAAACAACAACAAAAACACCTTGATTGAGTTACCGTGTGTCAGTGGATTATCTCTGCATCTAGAAGGTGATAAGCATGGTGTGAGAGTTTGCTGGTGTTATCATGGGTTGTTGTTAGGACTGCATGAGATGATGAAGGCCAAGCACTGGGCACATGGGAGGTGCTTGTTGAACCCATGCCCCCTCCCCTAACTCCCTCTTTGCTCACATTCACCCCCCACCCCCCCCACCCCACCCCCACCTGCCACCAGCATCCTCGACTTCTCTCTGAATCTCACCTTTGAACAAGTTCTCAGCTGCCTGTCCAGGGCAGGCCTCACGCTCTGCTCTTTCTCTCAGCTGATCTGCCCTAAACCGTGTGTATCCGCACTGACCCCAGCTTCTCCTGTCAGGTTTAGTTACTCTCTTCAGGCTGCAGCCGAGCGGATGACTAAGCATTCCTCTTACAGAGCCCCGTCCGGCTCTTCAGCATGAATGATATTCAGCCAGAAACCTTAGGCCCAAAGAGAGTGTAGCAGATTAAATAGGACCCAAAGGTTTGCAGCTCAAGAAGTGGAATCTGGACGTTCCCTGTGGCTCAGCAGAAAAGAATCTGACTCGAATCCACGAGGTGGCGGGTTCGATCCCTGGCCTTGCTCAGTGGGTTAAGGATCTGGCGTTGTCATGCACTGTGGTGTAGGTTGCAGCCGCATTGCTATGGCTGTAGTGGAGGCTGACAGCTATAGCTCTGATTTGACCCCTAGCCTGGGAACTTCCTTATGCCACAGGTGTGGCCCTAAAAAAATGAAAAAAATTTGGAGTCTATTTGTCCATCTTTTGAAATTGGGCTGGCCTTGTGACCTTCTCTGACTAATAAGAGGAGGTCAGAGTGACACTGTCTGATTTCCAAAACTGGAACACTGCCCTGAGGATGTCATGTATGGAAGCTGGTCCAACCTGCTGGAAGATGAGGGGCCATGGGGTGAACGGAGGGCCCCCAGGCTGAGCTAGTACTCCCTGCTGCTGATAAACCCCTCCCAACTCATGTGGTCTGTGTCCCTATCACCAGAGAATGTAGATGTTAAAGAGACGTGCTCAGGTGTTCCCCTTGTGGCTCAGCCGGTTAAGAACCCAGCATAGGGGTTCCCGTCATGGCTCAGTGGTTTACGAATCCGACTAGAAACCATGAGGTTTCAGGTTCAATCCCTGGCCTTGCTCAGTGGGTTAAGGATCCAGCATTGCTGTGAGCTGTGGTGTAGGTTGCAGACTCGGCTCAGATCCCATGCTGCTGTGGCTCTGGTGTAGGCCGGTGGCTACAGCTCCGATTAGACCCCTGGCCTGGGAACCTCCATATGTGGGAGCAGCCCTAGAATGGCAAAAAGGCACACACACACACACAAAAAGAACCCAGCATAGTGTCTGTGGAGGATGCAGATTTGATCCCTGGCCTCACTCAGTGGGTTAAGGATCTGGGTTGCCACCAGGTACAACGTAGGTCACATATGCAACTCGGATCGGGTGTTGCCGAGGCCGTGGCATAGGCTGGAAGCTGCAGCTCTGATTTGACCCCTGGCCCTGAGACTTCCATACGCCGCAGGTACAGCCATAAAAAGAAAAGAGAAAAAAAAAAACTTACTCAGAGACATTTCTTTTAGAAAAGATTTTCAATGCCATATGCATATTTTGAGGTCTTCTGTTGGGTGTATTGGGGGCCAGTGGTTGGAATGAGATGCAAGTCTTCATATTGGGAGAATCTATCCCGGCTTGTCAAGCATTTTGGTACTTTGGTCATGACAGGCCCACCCTGAATAGAAAATGCTCCCAGTTAAATTGTGGATGGGACCGGGAGAGGGACAACCATGGTTCATTATGACAGTGAGTGAAATGTTCGCTGTGAATTGCTCCAAATCGGTAATTCCAATTTGACTTAATTCTGCGCTTTGAAGACCATGAATGCAGAGATCAGAGGAAGGTTGGGTCTGACGTCTCAATCAGCATCCAACCCTTTCTCTATTTGACAGGGACTCTGTCAGCACGGAATCCTGACGCACCAACATCGTAAAAGGATTTTGCACCATCTGAGCAATGCAAGTCTTTCTCTAGGTCAGAAAGAAGTGTCTATGTGAGGGAAACAAGAGTCTGATGGTGGTGTGTACTGGAAAGAACTTGCCCTTTGGTGTCAAACTAATCTAAGTTCAAATTCTGCTTTCGCCATTTGCTAGCTAGATATCGCAGTTACACAGGGCTGCGTAACAAACCACTCCGATGCTTAGTGGCTTAAGAACATGCCTTTGCTCAGAATTCCATAGTCTGGATTGGTGTGCATCTGTTAATTCCAAAATCCCACCCACATTTTCCCTTTGGTAACCGTCAGTTTGTTTTTATGTTTTCTATGCCTGTGAGTCTGTTTCTGCTTTGTAAATAAATTCATTTGTATTATTTTTTAGATTCTACATATATGTGACTCATAGGATTTTTTTTCCCTTTTCCACTATGGTTTATTACAGGATATTGAATATAGTTCCCTGTGCTATAGACTGTGACTTGTTGTTTATCCATTCTATATATATTGCATCCGCAGTCCCAAACTCCCACTCCCTCCCCCCACTCCCTTGGCAACCACAAGACTGTCCTCTGTCTGTGAGTCTATTTCTGTTTTGTAGGTAAGTTCATCTGTGTCATATTTTAGACTCCATATATAAGCAATATCATATGGTATTTGTCTTTGTCTGACTTACTTTGCTTAATATGAAAATCTCTGGGTCCATCCGTTGTGCTGTGAATGGCATTATTTCATTCTTTTTTATGACTAATACCCATTATATATGCACCACATCTTTATCCATTCATCTGTTGATGGACATTTAGGGTGTTTTCGTGTTTGGCTATTATAAATATTGTTGTAGGACCACTGGAGTGCATGTATCTTTTCAAATTATAATTTTGTCCAGATATATGCCCAGGAGTGAAATTGCTGGATCATATGGTAATTCTACTTTTAGTTTTTTGGAGAACCTCCATTCTGTTCTCCATAGTGGCTATACGAATTTATATTCCCATTAACAGTGTAGGAGGGTTCCCTTTTCTCCACATTATCTCCAGCATTGTAGATTTTTTTTAATGAAGGTCATTCTAACCTGTGTGAGGTGGTATCTTATTGTAGTTTTGATTTACATTTCTCTAATAATTAATGATGGTAAACATCTTTTAAATGCCTGTTGGCCATCTGTGTTTCTTCTTTGGAGAAATATCTATTTAGGTCTTCAGCCCATTTTTTGATTTTTTTTTTTTTAATATTGAGCTGCATAAGCTGTTTGTATATTTTGGAGATTAATCCCTTGTTGGTTGCCTTATCTGCAAAAATTTTATTTCATTCTGTGGGTTGTCTTTGTCTTGTTTATAGTTTCCTTTACTTGAAAAAACTTTTAAGTTTAATTAGGCCCAATTTATTTATATTTGCTTTCATTTTCATTTGCCCTAGGAAGTAGATCCACAAAGGTATTGCTGCGATTTGAGTAAGAGTGTTCTGCCTATGTTTTCCTTTAAGAGTTTTATAGCATCCAATCATATTTAGGTCTTTAAGCCATTTTGAGTTTATTTTTGTGTTATGTTGTCATAATCTCAATTTTTTTACATGTAGAGCCACTTTCCCCAGCACCATTAATTGAAGAGACTGTCTTTTCTCCATTGTATAGTCTTGCCTCTTTTTTTTTTTTTGTCTTTTTGCCTTTTCTAGGGCCACTCCTGCAGCATATGGAGGTTCCCAGGCTAGGGGTCGAATCAGAGCTGTAGCCTCCTGCCTACACCAGAGCCACAGCAACGTGGGATCTGAGCCACATCTGCAAACTACACCACAGCTCACGGCAATGCTGGATCCTTAACCCACTGAGCAAGGGCAGGGATCAAACCCGCAACCTCATGGTTCCTAATCGGATTTGTTAACCACTGAGCCATGACAGGAACTCTTGATTTTTTTTAAATTAATTTCTTTTTTATTATAATTGATTTACAATGTTCTGTCAATTTCTGCTGTGCAGCAAAGTAACCCAGTCATATACATAAACACATTCTTCTTCTCACATTATCCTCCATCATGTTCCATCACAAGTGACTAGATGTAGTTCCCTGTGCTATGTAGCAGCTTGCCTCTTCTGTGGAAGATTAATTGACTGTAGGTGTGTAGGTTTATTTCAGGGCTCTCTATTCTGTTCATTGATCCAGATGTGTGTTTTTGTGTCAATACGACATAGTTTTGATTACCGTAGCTTGGTAGTATTGTCTGAAGTCTGAGAAGTTTATGCCTCCAGCTTTGTTCCTTTTCCTCAGGATTGCTTTAGCAATTCTGGGTCTTTTGTGGTTCCATATAAATTTTAGGATTATTTGCTCTACTTCTGTGAAAAAAAATGTCATGAATAATTTAATAGGGATTACGTTAAATCTGTAGATGGCTTTGGGTAGTACAGCCATTTTAACAGTATTAATTCTTCCAATCTGTGGAGCTTTCCTAACAACTCTGAACCAGCTGCAGATATTCAGCCAGGTCAGATCGCTGGGAAAACATCCTTAGGTGTTCATCCAAAGGGCTTCCTTATTTCATTCCTCAGGCACATCATGCTTATGAGCACAGACTTTGGAACCACGTGGCCTGGGTTCTAACCCTGGCTCATCTATCACTTACTGACTCTGTGACTGGGGGCCAGTTACTTACTTCTCTATAAAATAGGAATAGTGATAACCTACCTCACGGGTTATCCTGGGAATTAATTGCACTAATACTCCTGCCACTCCTAGAACAGTGCCTGGTACACAGCAGGCACTGAGTCAGTCATTATTACTTGGGATCCATAGAATTTGCCACTATCAATGGACCCTTTTTTCTGGTCCTCTTCACCCTGTGCTTTATCATGTGGCATTAATATTAGCTGCTGCTTTTTTTTTTGCATGTATTTAATCTTTTGCCTTTTCTTCATTTATTCAAACACTGCCTGCATGCCTTCCATATATTAGTCATTGTGTTAGACACAGGGGACAAAAAAAAAAAATCAATCAGCTATGGTCTTTGCCCTCATGAAGACAGTCCATTAAACAAACACTTTAAAAATCCCAACAGGAAGAAAGTACAAGAACGTGTGATAAATGGTTTGGTAAGGGCAGTAGGATGCCTATAGGAGCCCAGAGTGGAAGCAACTACTATAACTTTTTTCAGTGTTCTAAAATGCTCTTACAATGAGTTACGCTGGGATAACTAGGCCATTACCTGGGGCTTGCAAATATTTTGGCTGCACTTCACTTGGATTTTGACTGTAACCAGATTTGACTTGTATTTAGTGGCTCCATTTCCTCAGGGTTGAAAAAGAGGTCACATCTTTCAGGAATGGGACTTGACAACGAATTGCATTTCTTCTCGGTACACTGCTTGTAGGAAGGAAGACTGTCACATGGCACTGGGTATAACTCCCTGTGTTATAGCTAAGCTGGCCAACCAAGTAGTTATAGTAACGGAGTTTTTAAAAAATTTAATCTGTACCCCTATTAAAGAAATACGTGACCTTAGTTTGAAAAGTCAAACAGTGTTAAAAGTCTTCCCTGACCCCTGCCTCCTCCTCTATTTAATCCCTTCTCCCTAAGGCAAACACTTCCAAGCCTTTTAAGATGTTTCTTATGGTTTACCGCCTTGGTTTTAAATAATATGTATATATTGCTCTTTCTTGATTTCTCTACTTTAGATGTTTTCATATCCCACCCCTCCCCCCCAGTACTTCCTACACTTCTTTGCCTCCCTAACCTTCCAATATGTATGTATATCTTGGAACAATGTTTGATCAGATAATACTTAGGGTTTGTGGGGTGTTTTTTTGCCCATGTTATCATAGCTGAATCACAGACAGTTTCTTTTTTCTAGAGTTAGTAATTGCCTCATGTTTAAATTTTACTTAGTTTTCTGTGTGCTTAGCAAACAATTAATTCATTGTTTCTATCAGAGTTTCTCCCTTTGGATACCTGCACATCAAGCTCCATTTTTATCTTAAATACACCTCTCCTGGGCAATTCTGGACTTGCCTCCAGAGAGACCTCAGATTGGCCTCCAGGAAGATTCCAGACACCAATTCTGTCATTTCCCTTTACGCTTGTAGTAGGATTTCCCTTCATTACCACCATGAGTGTTCCATTGAACTCTTCCCCATGTTGGAGGCTTTGTTTCCTTGACTTTTATGGTCTTCTGTTAAAAAGAAAAATTACTTCCTTCCTTTGGTGGTGCATCTTGGTGGAGTCCATGAATGTCTGAAAATTCACTCTACCTCCAACCTGATTGCTGGATTGGCTGGTGTGATGTTTAATATTATGTGTCAGCTTGGCTGGGTTAAGAGATGCCCAGATAGCTGGTAAGATATCGTTTCTGGGCATTTGTGTGAGGATGTTTCTGGATGAGATTAGCATTTGATTCAATAGACTGAGTGAAGAAGATCCACCCTCACCAATATGAGTAGGTCTAAATAGAACAAAAAAGTGAAGGAAGGGCAACTGTCTCTTTCTTCTTTAGCTAGGGCTTATATCTCTGCCCTTGGACTTCAGGTCCTGATGCTCAGGCACTTGAACTCTGTGATGTATACCAGTGGCCCCCTCAGTTCCCAGGCCTTCAGCTTAAGACTGAATTGTATCACTGGCTGGTTGTTCAGTTTTAAGATGACAGACTGTGGGCTTCTCAGCCTCCTTAACTGCAAGAGTAAATCTCCTTCTATCTATATCTGTATCTATATCATCTATTTCTATACCATCTATATATCCTATTTGCTCTGTTTTTCTGGAGAACTCTAACATAGCTGGGTATAAAATTTGAGTTTACAAATTATTTTCTCTCAATTTGAAAAGCATTGTTCTATTCTTTTCTGGACTCCATTATTACTATTGAAAATTCTAATATCATCCTGATTCCAAATCCTCTTTATACACCTTTTTTTTTCCCTCCCTGGGATTTTTAGGTTATTTTTCCTGTGCTAGCTCTTCTAACATCTCACAATGGTTTGCCTTGGTATGGGCCTCTTTTTCATTCTTTGTGCAGGAAACTCAAGGTAGCCCTTTCAATTTGTAAACACATGCTTTAAGTTGGAACTTTTTCCCTGTATTTGTTCTTTAATAATATCTTTCCCTCTATATTCTCTTTTCTATTTTTCTAAAACTCCTATTATTCAATGCTGACACCCTTAGACTGACTCATAGATATCCATTGTCTTATCTTTTCTTTCCTATTTTACCTTCTTTTTCTTCTCTATGGATGATCTTTTCAACTTTATCTTCCAATTCTTCAATTTTTTTCTTTTGTATTAGTTAAAAAATTTTTCTGAATTTCCAAGAGCTTCTTCTTACTCTGTAATATTCTACAAATATTACCTATTTTTCTCAGCATCAGTTTTTGCTTCAAATACATAGCACCTTTTCATCTTTCTGAGAACTTCTAAAAATTTTATCTAAAATTTTATTTTATTTAACATTTTTCTTTCTGCTCCTGTCACTCTCTGTCTCCTTTGAGGTCATCTTGTCTGTTGTTGTTTTTTTCTGACTGTCATTCATGCCAGAAGTTTCCCCTCAGATGCCTGGTGATCAAACCCATATCCTCATCGATACCTCTTGGGTTTGTTACCACTGAGCCATAATGGTAGCTCCATCTGCTTCCTTCTTGATACTCAGTTGTCTATAACACCAGACACAGGTTTCTTCACTCTGCTGGGAAGATTATGTCTTTTTTTTTTTCCCAAGCACAAAGATGCCATCTTTTTGGTTTTTCCTCTGGAAGGTTGCTACTGAAGCTTCATTATCTGAAGGAGGGCAGCATAATGAGATGTATGATGCTGAATGGAGGTTGAGAATCTCAGGATCTAATCTTCCCTTTGGCACTAAGTGGCTATTTGCACTGGACTATGTTAAGGGACTGCTCTGCATTCTGGTTTTGTGAATATTTCTTGATCTGTCACATGGTGAGCTGAAGGCAGTGCCCTTGCCAGTCCTCAAAGCCAGAGCTTGGGCAAAGTAGCCTTTGGAAGATCAGGTGTCAGCCCTTTGGGAGTTGAGAATTACTGGGAGTCCCTTTGAAACCTCAAGCTGTCATTTAATCCTGTTCATACCTTGTGAGCAACGTTTTCAGCTAAAGAAATAAAGCACAGTAAAAGTAAGAGAACACTTGAAACACAAGATAATCCCCAGGGGGTAGACTGCTGAATAGAACAGGTGATGAGAGATTAGCCTGTTGGCTGAAATGGAGATACTTTAAATTTTCATGCATCAAGGATGGCCATTAGTTTGGCCTTACATTCCTCTACTCAGTGACCCTCTCCTTCCTTAGATCAAATTCTGGCTCTTTTTGGCTTCAACCTGACTTTCCAAATTGCATTAGGAACTGGAGTATCTGCAGAACTCACACCAGAGTGGCTCATCAGCACATTTCTAAAAGCCAAAACAAACCAATGACACAGAACAAATATTAATGTTCTAAAAAAATTTTTTTAAGGCAGCCTCATTTATGTACAGAAACCACTCTGGAGGGGAAACCAAAGGGATGTGGGGGAGGAGCAGGTCTGGGGTACAGAGGGAGGCAGTTACGCAAGATCTCCCTTCCGACGTTATTAAAAAATGTAGGGTCCTTTAAAGCTGTATTCAGAATCTAGGCTAATTCTGAGACTCTGCTCTTAATTTTAGAAAATAAGAATTGGAGGCAAGTTTGTATGGTTTGTGCACCTCAAAAGATTCCTTCCCAGCCACCTCCATCTTTCACTCCCCCCTCCTTTTTATGTACCTGCCTTTCTCATCTCCTCTCTCTTCCCTCTCTCCTTAAAGCCCCTAATCTGTCTCTCTCTCCCTCCCTGTTTCCCTCCAAAACTGATGAGACCCTGCCCCAGCCTTGGGGACCTGGGAGGCACATGGACCTCCCCCCATGACTACCCTTTTCTGCTGCCAAGCCAACTTTTCAGCCATCTCCATGGCCTCTGAATCAATCCTTTGGGTCCCTGATGTTTATCTTTCAAGTTGAAAAGTTTAAATGTAGCCCAGAGTGATGCTTGGAGGCCCAGCAGGGGAGGGCAGACTCAATAGATTCCACTCGACAGGCAGGATGCCATCCAGTGCCCACCGAGGGGGCCACTCAGGAGTCAACATCCTGGGAGGCTGTGCCCACTGATGATCAACCAGCATCCAGAGCTGACAGCCCACCCTATGTATGCAGTCTGCTCTGCTCACTTTTTCTCTGAAATCTCATCATCCTCTCATCCCATTTTTGCCTGACTCTCACTTTTTTCTCTTTGGGATGAATTCTTCAATCCCATATGTCTGTTTTAATCAAGTAGGGCTGGGGGAGTACAAATGGGGAGAAAGATGTCACCGTATATATAACACTACCTTGTTCTGCTGCATCCTAGCCAAACGTTTGTGCTTCTGATCTGAAGTATTGGAAGTGGCCTGAAAGATGAAAGAGGAAACTTGACTTCCTTTGAGATGTTACAAGTCTATCTTTTTGCCTCCTTGATAAATGAAAAAGTTCAAAAGCTTGCTTTTTCCAAAAGATGACTCTGTGTAGTTTTTGTTTTTGCTTTTTAGGGTAGCACCTGCAGCATATGAAAGTTCCCAGGCTAGGGGTTGAATTGGAGCTGCAGCTACAGGCCTATGCCACAGACACAGCAACATGAGATCCAAGCAATGTCTTCGACCTATGCAGCTCACAGAAACACTGGATCCTTAACCCACTGAGCAAGGCCAGGGATCGAACCCTCATCCTCATGGATACTAGTTGGGTTCAGTACCACTAAGCCACAATGGGAACTCCAAAGCTGAGTTTTAACATGCCCACAGTGCAAAGGAGCCTGAAGTGCCTGCCAAAGGTGATAGGAAATCCCAAGCCCAGGGAAGAAATAGGAATCCAGCTGGGGTCTTCCGTGAAGGATCCCGTGGCATCCTGCAGTCCTGTGGTTTGGGTGGGGATGCACCCGCAGGGCCAACAGATCCACACATGTTTCCCAGCTGATTTGCTGAACAATTTTGGAACCATTAGTCTCTGCTCCACTATTTCCTTATGTGCAAAACCCAAAAGCATAAAATAAATTCTGAGATGACTCTGCATGGCATCTGGGGTCTGAGGAAGACATGTTCTGCCCTGAGTACCATCATGCTAGGCAAAGTAGGTTTGGCTGGAAAGTCAGGTGCTGGGCTGCTTTCTAAGTGTGTGGGTGTCTGGGTTTCTCTGTTCCCTCACCTTGTGCTGTTAACCTTTCCCAAGCAACCAAGTTGCAAGGCATTTAATATCTGTAGGTGTTGTAGGAGAACCAGACACGAGAGTGTGGTCATGTCCCAGGTCATGGGTGAGTCCCAGGAAGGAATTTAAGAGTGAGCCATAGTAAGTGAAAGCAGGTTTATTTAGACAGACATGTTCCATAGGCAGAATGCAGTCTGTCTCAGAAGGAGAGACGGCCCCCACATATGGGGTGCTTAGTTTTTAGGGGCTGGGTAATTTCCTAGACTAACAAGTGGGAGGATTATTCCAACTATTTGGGGGAAGGGGCAGGGATTTCCAGGAATTAGGCCACCAGCCACTTGTTCGGCCTTTTATGGTCAGCCTGGGGACTCTCATGACACCTGTGGGTGTGTCATTGAGCTAATATATCACAATGAGCTAATATATTACAGTATACAATAATATATTACAATGAGCATATAATGAGGCTCAAGATCCAATGGAAGTCAAATCTTCCGCCATCTTGGGCCTAACTGGTTCTAACCAGTTTTTGTCATGTCCTGTTTTTCTTAATGGCTGTGTCATTCTTTTAATGGTTACACCCTGCCTGCTTCCCTCTGTCTCCTATGGACAAAGAGTCTCTCCTCTTCTAAATTCCACTCATAGTCCACTGACCTCTTCAACTCAAAGTGCCACCAAACTTTCATGTTCATCTCTGCATTGTCCAATTTTTGCAAGTAATCTTTGCAAATGTAACCCAGCAGGACCCTGTGGGACTTCCTGGGGCAGGCCCTTTCCCCATATCCTCTGCTTTACCCACTTTCAAAAGTACTTAGGTAACAGTATGTGGGAAGTTCCTGTTGTGGCTCAGGGGCAACTAACCCAACCAGTATCCGTGAGAACTAGGGTTTGATCCCTATCCTCGCTCAGTGCATTAAGGATCCAGCATTGCCATGAGCTGTGGTGTAGGTCACAGATGTGGCTCGGGGATCTGGTGTGGCTGTGGCTGTGGTGTAGACTGGCAGCTGTAGCTCTGATTTGACCCCGAGCCTGGGAACTTCCACATGCTGCAGATACGGCCCTAAAAAGACGAAGAAAAAAAAAAGGGTATCTTATGCACTGAGTTGCTTTATGAATATGAAAATCTACCCCCCCCATCAAACAGAAGATGTTAACTCCTTGATGACCATGAGCACATGGCCCCCAGGCCTCCTAAGGGTTGACTATGTTAACCCCTGTGACACTGCCATCACCTCACCATCGCAAACCAGACAACTGCGCACAAGCTGATCACTTTACCCTGAGATCCCCCCACCCCACAACCTGGCTCTTCAAAAGGCTTTACAATTTTCTTCGGGGAGTTTGGGGTGGGGCATGGCATGCAATAAACCTTCCTCTGCTCTAAACTTGGACATTTTGGTTTGTTTAGCCTCACTGTAGGGCACAGGAACTTGTGCTAATGCTAAGTCAGTTTCACCAGATTTCCCCACTTTTGATATCTGACCCTCATCCTCCACCCTCCTCCATCCTCATCTCCAGACCCGCAGGTGAGGTCTGATCACCCTGGCCTGCCTTCAGCCAGAATCCTGTTTGGTTGGCTTAGCAAGAATCCCCTCTTGCCTCTCCTGTTTCCTCTCAGCCTTGGCTGTCCAGTGGCCCCGACCCTGCTCCTTGGCTCTGAAATCCCCTTTACCCGTGTGGTATTGAAACCAACAACACTTCTGACTCAAACCCAGCCAAAACCCAGATTGGGACTTGAACCCACATTTTTTTTGTTTGTTTTGTTTTTTGTCTTTTTACGGCCTCACCCATGGCATATGGAAGTTCCCAGGCTATGGGTCAAATTAGAGCTGCAGCCGCTCGTCTACACCACAACCTCAGCAAAGTCAGATCTGAGCCATATCTTTGACCTATGCCTCAGCTTGCGGCAACGCTGGATCCTTAACCCACTGAGTGAGGTCGGGAATGGGACACACATCCTCATGGATATTAGTTGGGTTCTTAACCCACTGGGCCATGACGGGAACTCCCAAACCCATGATTTATTAATTAGAATCACTCCCCTGGTGTCTGGACTTACTAAGGCTCAGGTTCTTTGTGTCTCAGCATAGAAGGAATTCAGCGAGAGACAAAGTGATAGGCAAGAAATAGATTTATTACAGGCAGGCAGGCAAGAAGGCTCTGCCCTGAGGATTAGGTGGGCTACATTTTTATAATCCAAGGGGAGTAGGGAGGGGAAAAGACTGCCTCTTCCTCTTTCTTAGAGTGGACATTAGGCTTGCATCACTAGCTCCTCCTTCGTATCTGGTAAGAGAGTATTGGACCCTGTGAAGTCAGACTAGGACTGTCACTTATTCACATCCACAGAAGGGTGGTAATGTGTGCTAAAATATGTTGAACCATCTCAGGTTCAGGTGTCTGTATAATGAGGGTGTCCTACTCTGGAATGTCATCTTTCCCTTAATCTCCCCTTCTGGGTCCTGAGGATCATTATCCTGCTGAACTTGAATGCAGGCCTCATTTTAGCTTTCGCTTGATGACCTGAGGCATATCTTGTGCTTTTAGTTATAGTTGTATAGTTAAGTGAGGCTGCTCCATTCCATGATGTTCTGATGGCTTTCTTGAGAGGTTATTAACTTACAGTGGTCTCCCAAAGTTCCCTAGGTCTCCCTCTCTATTGGTGGTCCCCTAATGGGACTTCTACAACTACCTGTGTAACTATCCTACTCCATCCTTTTCAGTATTCAGAGATGAGTCCAGTTTCTCCCCACTGCAATGGTCCTATGCCTACTGCCATGGCCCCATTGAATAATATCTCCCTCACCATCCTTACATGTGATTGAATTTCTTCCTCAGCAGTATTTTTGATTTCAATGATTCTTTGCTACTTGTTGTCAGCCTGTGACATAGCTGCTATTATTACTATTGTTGCTTCCCAGATGAAGAACCAAAAACTCAAATACATTAGGTTATTCACCCCACATCACAGAGTGGAGGACCAGGTCTTCTGACTCCCAAATCCATGGATTTACTTTCCACCAGAGGAAGAAATGAGGTGCATCTCTTGTTTGAAGTCTTCTTGAAGCAAAAAATGTTAGTGTCAGGGCCAAGTATGGGGTACAATTTTGATGAATTCTTATTCCTTAACCCAATAAATGGGGGGGGGAGTTTTATTTGCTAAAACAGGAAAGTGCCAACCCTTATTATGTAATAGCAGGTGCATTTCCCAAGAAGATCGCTATCCTAGCAGCATCTAAGCTTTGAAAAGGGCACTGGGAATGGTCTGTTGGATATTTTGGGCCAGATCTCTACCAGGGGAAATAATCAGAGTGATTCGAAAGAGGTTTTTTAAGTCCACCAAGCCCTATGATGAGGTGGTGTGTCATCAAAGACGTCACCTGCTTCTCAGAGGCTCTCCAAAGCTCCCATTCTCAGCAGTAAGGCTCAGACTCATTGCCACGCAGCCACACCAGGAGCTAGAGGGCATTCTGGAAGAAATGAATTTGAAAGTAGCCCAGGGACTCCTCCATTAAGTCAACAAGCTCCAAAGAAAGGAACAGAGGAGAATCTGTAGCCCTCATCTCTGCGCTGCTAGGGCTGCCAGGAAGTTGTCAGTAAAGGTTAATGGCCATGTGTTTGAGATGAATGCTGCTCTTTAGGAAATGATCCAGCAAGGATGTTGGAGAGGAAGACTGGGACTTCCTATTGTGGCACAGTGGTAATGCATCTGACTAGGAACTGTGAGGATACAGGTTCAATCCTTGGCCTCGCTTAGTGGGTTAAGGATATGGTGTCACCATGAGCTGTGGTGTAGGTCACAGAGGTGACTCGGATCCCTCATTGCTGGGGGAAGAAAGTAGGAATCATATGACCTGGGTCTGAATTCTGGATTTATTATGAACTACTTGTGTGACCTTGGAGAAATCAACATTCCTCTGTTGTCCTCAGTTTCATTTGTACAAAGAAGTGGTTGGGTAAGGCAATCCCATTTTTTTAAGCCTCTAAGAACCATCTGACGTTCTTGAACCCTCATTTTCTGGCTCAGCTTCCGCGGAGCCTTGAGGAGAAGGATCAGGCAACCTGTGGCTCTTGCTAATGGGCAGAGGGTTTACCTGCCTGCCCCCTGTCCCCAAACACACTAAGGAAATAATAGTGCTACTGCCCCCACAAAATTCATATTCAAATGGGGATTTATAGTTACAAAGCCTTGTGTGCACATTATCTGAATTATTAAGATAAGCAACCCAGTTTTCCCCAGGCTACCAGGAGGCCTGACACAGATACGGGTAAATGGAAAAGGTATGTTCCTTGACCAGTTGGAAGAGGTAGGATGAGCTTCCATAAGCTGGCCACACAGAACTAGTCCAGCAGCTTTTCAGTACAAACAAACTTTAAGGTGATGATTCTGTTTGTGGTTGTGTGTTTTTATCCCAGCTTCTCTCTTTTCCTCCCTTCATCTATCCATCCACCCATCCACCCATCCACTCATCCACCCATCCACCCACACATCCATCAATCACCCATAACGTTGTACTTCAAGGCCTCTTCAAGCAGATGGAACGCAAAGCCTCCGGCCAAAACAAAAATGACCAGACCCTTATCATCGCCCCACCCATCTATTGTAATGCCCCCTCCCCCACCTTGAGCAACCTGGCCTACTCCTTCCTTCCCCCTACTAGGACAGGTTTCTGGCCACTTCTCACCCCATCCCTATACACCCCCAACCAGCTCGCAAGTGTGTCATAAGAACCCTCTTTCCCCAACCAATCAGCAGGTCAGCAGGTGTATCGCAAGACCTCTCCTCTCCCTGGGTTATAAAAACAGACACGACCACATGCTTGTTGTTGGCTCTCTTCTCTCAGGAGGTCATCCCACTGTGCTTGCAGCATCTCTCATCTTAAACTCTTCTTTCTCTTTGGGATAGCCTCTCCCTGATTGTTAGGTTGTCATCCTGCTGGACTTGCAGCATCTCTTATTTTAATAAACTCTACTTTCTCTCCACCTTACCATGCTCAATAAACCTTTCTTTTCACCCTGATTCAAGTCCAGAAATTCTCTTCTGACCCACGTGCACAGACCATGGTGCATAATTCATCCATCCATCATCTGTCCATCTAGTAATCCATCCACTTATATTTCCACCCACCCATCCATCTATCCATCATCCATTCATCATCCATCCATCCATCCATCCATCTAGTAATCCATTCATCTACACTTCCACCCACCTATCCATCGCTCCAGCCATCTATCCTTAATCCATTCATCACCCATCATCCATCCATCTAGTAATCCATTCACCTACACTTATAATCCACCCATCCATCTATCCATCATCCTTTCATCATCAATCCATCCATCTTTCATCCATCCATCCACCTGGTAGTCCATCCATCTTCCCATCCCACGTCTGTATATTATTCTCCAAAAGTATTTATTGAGCACACACTTGGTTCACAGAGGCTGTGGGAGGCTTTGTGTGGAATACAAGGGACATGTTGAAGATGGGAACCTTTTTTTTATTGGGAAGACAAACTCCTGAAGCAAAGATAATGCAGCTGGAATGCTCAGAGCTGAGGAGGAGTACAAGGGAGGTGTGGGGCCCTCTTCACTCAGCCCCTCCCTTCCAGCCCCTTCATTCTCTCACACACCTGCGTAGCAGGCCGATTCAGGTCAAACTCCTTCCTTAGCTGAAAGTAATTATGTTGTTGCGTTTACACAGCTGAGAAATGAACATTGTGGAGCCGCTTCACAAAGGCTTCCAGCGTGAATGGCATTATTATTGCAGCTGGGCCCCCTCCTCACCCAGTAGAATATCTCTGTGGTCAATGGGCCCTTCTTTGGTTTTCTCAGAGCATATTAGTAAGAATAATAAATTAAATATGTCCTCCTTTGGGTAGAGCCTGTTAGTATGATTCCCATTCAACTTATCATTTTACCATTAACCATAATATAAAAGAATAGTTAAAAGGGTAAGTGCTTGCTATGATATTCTGCTCTGACCATCCCTCTTTTATGGGGGGCTTGTGGTAAACTGCAATTTGCCAGAGGACTAGGATTAATATGGGGAGAAGGGTGTGGTCTACACCTTCAACCACATCAAGACCTTCAGAGGGTTTGTGGGGAGAGAACCTCCACACATTCAAATTGTTCTCACTGAAGAAGGAGGCTGCTTGTCATGGCTTCACCTAGAAGGTCAAAGCTAAGACAGAATTCTAAGGCAGAGTTAGTTCAGAATTTTGGTTCAACATAAGGAACTACTTTTCAAAACAATCAAAATGTCTACTGAGCACGAAATGGATAAACAAGACGCAGCACATTCGTACAATGAAATATTATTCCATATTAAAAAGGAAGGAAGCATTGACGCCACTAACATGGACGAACCTGAAACATGATGCTCAGTGAAAGAAGCCAGTCACCAAAGGCCACATATTGTGTGATTCCATTAATATGAAGTGTCTGGAACAGGTGAATCCATGTAGACAGAAAGTAGATTAGTGGTTGCCTAGAGCTGGGTCAGAGTGAAATGGGGAGTAATTTCCAATGGGTATGGGATTTTTTTGGGGGGGGCAGCAGGGTACAAAGGATATGTCCTAAAATTGATTGGGGTGATGGTTGCACAGATTGTGAAAAAGCATTGAGTTGCACCCTTCAAATGGGTGAATTGTATGGCATGTAAATATCAAAAAAAATATCTGTCATAAAAATTAATCTGCCTGTTTTTAACTTAAAAAAAGAAAAAGAAACTGCTTTTTAACACGGATAGTGAAAGAATACACTAGCACAGAGCTGGACCCGTGTTAAGCCCCTGGACAACGCCGGCTCACTTCTGTCCCCCTGCCTTGTCCAGCAATGGGGAGACTTAGCTGAGATGACAAAAGCACCTATCACCTCTGGAGACATCAGCAAATCCTGGGTGACCCTCTGAAGAGGATATGAGGAAGCTTCCGCAGTGAGAGTTGGGTCTTGGTTTGGAGTTTCCTGAAAGTGATGTCTGAGGCTTAGACTTGGGTCAGGTCCCTGATTTAGGAGGCGATCCCAGCAGCCAGTGTGAGGAGCAGGGCAAGGGAGGCAGGGGGAAAGTGCAAGTCAGGTGCATTATCAAGGTCACTGCTGCAGGCAGGGGGCCTCCACGGCATGGGTCTTCCTGAGAAGCATACAGAATGCCTCTCCAGATGTTCTGCTTCACAGTAGAAGGCTGCCTCCTAGCCACCACCTTCTCTCCGCATTGGCTGAGGACAACCCCAGGGTGTGCTGACCTGAGGGAGACAAAGGGACCACCACAAGCCCCTAGGGATTAAAGGAGGGAAGATGCATACAGCATATAGTGGGCCTGGACTGGGAGATCATGAGTAACCCAAGCTTGGGCTCACATGGAACCTTCCAGCACAGCTGAGACAGAAGTCAGAGGTGACTCAAGGAAGTATATTATGAGCGCCAGGCACTTTTGCCACAAAAGGGGAATTTCAGTCCACATGCGCAAAATTTTTTTCAGTACCCTTATTTATAGTTTCCTCTGTAAGATGGATATGACTTCTTTAAAAAAATGAAATGAAATAGAATAAAAATGCTCATGTGATTACTTCTGAAAAATACCATTCCAGGAAATTTTTGCTTTTGTTACATGCTAAACATGTCCTGTGTCCATATAAAGGTATTGGATTGTGACATAAGATGTATTGGTTTCTAGGGCCACAGTGAAAAATACTGCTTAGCTAAAAGAGTCTCTAAATTCTTTCAGAAAGGGAAGTTCATCGTGAAACAAGTTTTGGGGGTTGTAGCAAAATAAATGGAAGAGTTGTGTGTCCCGATGTAAGGAATAGGAATGAAGTATGAGTCCAAGGAGATGTGGGCTCTAGTCTTGCCTGTTTCTTAGGAATGATGTGAACTAGGGCCACTTATTGTTGTAAAGAGATTTATTTCAAGGATTTGGCTCATGCAATTCCTTGTAGGGGCCAGCAAATCTGAAATATTTAGGGAAGGCCACTGGGATGTAAACTCAGGCAATGTTGCTGTGTTACAGTCGTGAGAGAGAATTTCTTCTTCTTTGGGAAAATCTCAGCTTTTTGCTTATAAGTTCTTCAACTGATTAGACATGGCCCACCCACACCATGGAGCATCACCTTTCTAAGTTAAAGTCAGCTGATTGCAGCTGTTGACCACATCTAAAAAAAATGTCTTCCCAGCAACACCTAGAGTGTGACTAAATCAGCAGGAGCTACAGCCCAGCCAAGTGGACACTAAGAATGACCATCACACCTGTTCTGCAGAGACTGGAACTAGTAGCAGCCTCAATTCCTTTGAGTCCTGCAGCTCCTCGAGGGTGAGATCATTCTCTGACAGCCTCAAAGTCAAATGCCTTACAGGGAAGAGTATTTGAAGCCTGAGGCCTGTGCTCTCTTCTCAGAAATTCTAGAATGTTTGAACCCAACTCTGTTCCCAGCTGCACAAGGGAGAGGACTCAGGCTGCGTGAGAGCTTTTACTCCGAGCTGTAGAGGATCAACAATGAACATGTGGCCAAACCCTTGCTCAGTGACTGCTCTCATCTCTCT
Source organism: Phacochoerus africanus (assembly GCF_016906955.1). NCBI lineage: Eukaryota > Metazoa > Chordata > Mammalia > Artiodactyla > Suidae > Phacochoerus > Phacochoerus africanus. The sequence goes on along the minus strand of NC_062544.1, from coordinate 275,800,191 downwards.
TAGAGAGAGTGATGGGTTCCACAATGACAATTTGCTCTGGCCAAGAAGGGGGGCAAATACCACATTTTAACAGAATCTTAACTTCACTGCAAGCGGTTCCTATTCTCCTGAACAAGGGCATGGTCATGTTTTCATTTGACAGCAAACATTATTGAGAGCATGTTTCCTATGGAGAACAGACCTGCTTCCCTTCTCAAGAAGAAAGGGGGGTGGGGTGGGCGGTGAGCCGCAGCTGTTCTGGGAAACTCAACCCACTCCTGCATGGATGGGTTTTGAGTCATCAGAACCAGATGTGCAAGTGTCTGGGCCTCTCCACCTCATCACAGGGTGACATAGCCTGGAAGGGGGGCTGTGGACTTCTGAAGGTTCTCCTGTGTGTTGGGTGCCTGGGACCTCTCAGCGCAGGGCAGGGTGGGGGCTCTGTGGCAGGAAATGCGTTGGTCTTTCTCTCAACTCCCTTTTCTCCTTGCCTCCTGGCCTTCCAATCATTTACTGTGGACGTGACCAGACTTCACTCAGGGTCCCCATCTCTACATCTGTTCAGTTCTTGCGCTGACAGCATTTCAGCAAAGTTTGAATGGGTCAGGGCCCCAGTCTTCTGGGTGGCTTGTCAAGAGCTCTCAATTTAAGCTGCACATTTATCTGTCTTATATATATTGGAGATCTGTGTAAGATTTCATTTGAGAAAAACAAATTCCCCAGCTTATATTAAAAAATCTAAAAATTATTGCCGAAGGTAGTGAGAAATTACTTAGGATGATAGTCTTAGAAATGCTGAGCGTAACATAATGTTAAAAGATACGGGAGAAAATGACTAGATCACATATGATCCTCCCCAATTTTTTTTCATTACCCTTATTTATAGTCTCCTCTGTAAGAGTTAAAGGGTCAAACATCCCTGTGTATAATTGGGATTTTTTTTTTTTTGTCTTTTTAGGGTCGCACCTGCGGCATAGGGAAGGTCCCAGGCTAGGGGTCCAATCGGAGCTGCAGCTGCTAGCCTACAGCCACAGCAATGCGGGATCTGAGCCGCGTCTGAGACCTACACCACAGCTCATGGCAATGCTGGATACTTAACCCACTGAGCAAGGCCAGGGATCCAACCTGAGTCCTCATGTATACTAATCAAATTCTTTACCACTGAGCCACAATGGGGACTCCTGAATTTTTTTTTAAATGGCTGCCCCTTGGCATAGGTGAAGTCTCGGGCCAGAGATTGAATCCCAGACACAGCTGCAACCTATGCCACAGCTGTAGCAACACTGGATCCTTTAACCTACTGCACAAGGTGGGAGAGCAAATCTGAGTCTTCACAGAGACCCAAGACACAGCAATGATTCTTAATCCACTGCATCACAGCAGACACTCCACCATCTGAAGTTATTAAACAGGTAAAACTGTACGTGACACAAGGCAAAACACACATCTCACTTGGACGAAGATGAGTTGGGACCCAGGAGCCCTGTCTACCATACAGTTAGGGTGCATGGTGCTTCTTGTCTAAGATGCAGGGCAGCTCCAGTCTTGTCCCCATGTCTCTGACCGTGAGCAGTGAGTCTGCTCATTCCAGCAGACCCAGCTGAATGCTGGGTCAATAGTCTCCCAAAGTTCTTATTTCACACTCGGAGAACAGAGCACATCCAGCCAGAATACAATCCACCTTTTTTTTTTTTTTTTTTGTCTTTCTGCCTTTTCCAGGGCCGCTCCTGAGGCATATGGAGGTTCCCAGGCTAGGGGTCTAATTGGAGCTGTAGCCGCCAGCCTACACCACAGCTCACTGCAATGCCAGCTCCTTAACCCACTGAGCAAGGCCTGGGATAGAACCTGCAACCTCATGGTTCCTAGTCGGATTTGTTAACCACTGAGCCATGACGGGAACTCCATACAATCCACCTTTTAGATGGATGGAGGGCAGCTCCAGTCTTGTCCCCATATCCCTGACAGAAAGCTGTCTTACTTACAGATATCTCAAATTACCCCTAGTTTCGTATTTTTCCTCATGTGTACATAATTAAAATAAAAGTGTATTGCTTGGCCTCAGAGGGAAAATAAACGCCTTCTGAAATTAAAAATTTCTGCTGTGATGCTGACTTTTAGCTGTACTTTTGCTCGTGGGAAATAGCAGTTACTTCCATCACAGCCCAGTTTACTGAGATGTCATTTTGGTGTTTCTGTCAAACCCAAAGGTGCAATGACCACCTGACACTCTGTTCTGCCCTCGGCTTCATTTGCGTCACTAGGGATCATGGCAAACAAGTGTGTCCTCTGTCACAGGGACTGACGCCAGAGTGGTGACGGGGAACCAGTGAGGGGAAGGGCAGGGGTGGGCGCGCCTGTGGCGGCTGGGGGCAGCACGGCATGGGGGCACAGGGGCTTAGCCTAGACTGCAGTTCCAGGAGCCACAGCATTTAGGAGCCACACAGAACACTGGATGGATTTGTGTTTCTGTCTCATGCATTCTCCGGCCACAACACTCACTCTATCACACCCATTACGGACCCCAGGCTGGAAGAATGTCCTTGCCTTGGCCTTGATCCAGGTCCTCTCTCTGAGGCTTTTGACTTCTGTCAGGACCTGGAGGATGTCTATGACCTAAGAACCCTTGGCTGGGACTTCCTGATTTCCCACCTTTCTCTGCTTCAGCCTTCACCCGAGACACCCAAGTGTTTTCTCCGAGTGTCCCTGGGCCCGGGAATCTGCAAGGCCCCCCCTTTTGTTTCCCGGTCCCCTTCTTCCACAGGCATATGGAAGGGTGTTTGTGGTTGCCACTCTACCGCAGACCCGGGCCTGCGTGAGGAGCAGGATGGCGGAAGCGGGCCGGAAGGAGAGCCGGCCCGGAAAGAGAGCCGGCCGGAAGGAGAGCCGGCCCGGAAGGAGAGCCGGCCCGGAAGGAGAGCCGGCCCGGAAGGAGAGCCGGCCCGGAAGGAGAGCCGGCCCGGAAGGAGAGACGGCCGGGGCCACGTGCACTGTGGCAAAGACGTCAAATGTTCTTCGGAGCAAGAGGGGAAGAACTGGAGCACTTTGAGCAAGCAGGTGACAGGATTCTTTGGGGTCGTTTCTGGTTTTCAAGGTTCTCTCTGGCTTTCTGTGTGAGTAGCCTGTAGACGATAAGAGCGAAAATGTGGACACCAGTTGGGAGGCCATGGTGGGGATGGGGCTGGGGAAGGAGAGAGCAGAGGAGATGAGACTTGGCCCCATAGCATCCAGACCCTCTTCCTACTCATCCTGGCAGTTGAGGGTTAACTCTGCTTCCTTTCGAAGGCATGTGCTTGGGCTTTTCTAGAGTGCAGGAGAATGACCCTGCAGTGCTGGCCTTAGGCAGAGTGGAAGGATTTATGTGTGGAAGAGCAGGGGGTTCCCCTCAGCCTCCCTTAAATAAGTCACCATCAGTCACCCAGCAGCTTGGACTCTTGAGCCCCTTTCAGGGAGGCCTGCCTGTTGCTGAGGGGAGCGGGGAGGAATCTGGCCTCCGTTCAAGAGAACAAATGTAGGGGAGACTGAAAAGAAACAAGACAAAGCTCACCATCAAATAAAATTCAGCATGAGAGAACACGGCTCCTAACCGTGTCAAATTCAGCCCATAGTTTTTGCACGTTGCTCTCCCGCTCGCCCAGGCCCCAGATGAAATGCACACCGTGATTAGATTTTAATGTGAGAAATATTTCCACTGCAGACATTGACCATGTGTTGAGAGTTATAGGGACAATGACTTTGGTGGAGAAAGCCTCTCCCCTGCCCCCCACCAAGTAACAGGAAAATGTTTCAATAATTAAGATAGCACTGAGAAATCATGGACTTGGAGAAGAGACTTGTGGCTGCCTGATGGGAGGGGGAGGGAGTGGGAGGGATCGGGAGCTTGGGCTTATCAGACACAACTTTAGAATAGATTTACAAGGAGATCCTGCTGAATAGCATTGAGAACTTTGTCTAGATACTCATGTTGCAACAGAAGAAAGGGTGGGGGAAAAATGTAATTGTAATGTATACATGTAAGGATAACCTGACCCCCTTGCTGTACAGTGGGAAAATAAAAAATAAAAAAAAATTTAAAAAAAGATAGCACTGAGAATGAAATTGTATTTGGTTTTGGCATTGAGGAGAGAGTCAGAAATAGCTGTCATAGAACCACTTTGAGGTGTTGCCTGTAAAGCCTGAAAATAGTGTATCGCTAGCAAGAACAACTATACAAGGTGAAAAGTCCTTAGGTAATATTTAAGGAGGTTTTCAGCTACAAAGGTGGCTTAGACAATCAGGGTTTATTATCTCACACATCAGGAGGGTGGAGGTCGGCATTTACAAACTTGGTAAATTCAGCAGCTTGTGGACATCAGGGCTGTATGTCTGCTCACTGAGATTTTCTGGGATTTTTGCCTCATGGTCACAAGATGGCTGCCAATACTCCAAGCACTTAGTTTTACATCTTGGTGTCCAAAACCACAATGTGTGAGTAGACACTACTTTGTGTGCCTATTTTATAGGGAGAAAACTTTTCTCAGAAAACCCTAGTAGACTTCCTCACCTCATTGCATTAGTCAAAACTGGATCCCATGCCTATTCCTAAAGCATCCTTGGCAAATCATGATTTACCTCCATGAGGCTGGGTGTACCATGTCAGAATGTATTGCTGCTCAATATCTGAATGAAGTCCTAAGCTGAGTTTCCAATATATCTATGGGTTTATAGTGCTATGAACTGAATGTTTGTGCCCCACCTCCACTCATATGTGGAAACCCTAAACCCCAGAGCAATGGTATAAAGAGGTGCAGCTTTTGCAAGATAATTGGGTCATGAAGGTGGAGCCCTCATCCTGGGATTCATGCTTTTATATGAAGAGGCCAGGGAAGAGCTCTCACCCTCACTCTCTCTGCCATGTGAGCACACAGCAGAGGGCAATTCTCTGCAACCCAGGAGGAGAGCCCTTTCCAAGAACCTGACCATGCTGCCACCTGGATCTCAGACCTGCAAACTCCAGAACTATGAGAAATAAGTTTCTGTCATTTAAGCCACTTAGCCTTTGATATTTTTGTTATAGCCACAAAAACTGACTGATATACATAGTTTATATTTCTTGAGTAAAGAGGAGGAGAGTTCAGTGAAAAGAGGAATAAATAGTTCCAAACACCTGCATCAGAGTTTTCTCTGTTGACTTGGATTCATCAAGCTTGAGCCACTTGCCCATCTCCAAACCAATCAGTGTGGCCACTGGAATTCCACTGAATTTGAACATGAAACAGATGCTTTGGGGACATTTTAAAATGTAGTGGGAGTTCCCATTGTGGTTCATGGGGTTAAAAACCTGAAATAGTGTCTGTGAGGATGCAAGTTTGATCCCTGGCCTCACTCAGTGGGTTAAGGATCCAGCATTGCCATGAGCTGAGGCATAAGTCACAGATGAGCCTCGGATCTGGCATTGCCATGGCTGTGGTGTAGGCAAGCAGCTGCAGCTCTAATTCGACCCCTAGCCTGGGAACTTCCTTGTGCTGCACGTGCTGCTCTAAAAATAGAAAACAAATAAAACAATTTATTTTAAATTATTTTAAAATTTAAAATAAAATAAAATGTAGTGATCACTAGTAATTAGCATACATTCTTAAAAAACAAACCAACTGGAATTCCTGCTGTGGTGCAGTGGGTTAAGGACCAGCATTGTCTCTGTGGGGGCACAGGTTCAATCCCCGGCCCAGTGCAGTGAGTTAAATATCTAGCATTTTACCACAGCTATAATGTAGGTGACAGCTATGGCTCGGATTCAATCCCCGGCCTGGGAACTTCATGTGCCAAAAAAAGAAACAAACAAACAAACCTAACCAAACCACCAACTTCTTTTTTTCTTTTTTTTAAATTCAAGAGACCTCTCCTTTGCGTGATTTGATTTCTATGAAGTATTTTACAGTCTATCTTCATATCTTTGTGGTGGATGAAGTAGAATCTTAGTGCATTTAAAGATGATGAAATTAACCAGATGATTGATTGATGATGATTATGTCATCCTTTTTTATTTTAACTAATTTCCAAGCCATCTGTTTAAAATTTGTTGATGATCAGTGTGACAGGGTACCTCTTCAATTAATGTTCTTCTGGAGAACTCTCTTTAATGGGTAACCCCGTGTTTGGGGGTTTTTTTTGGTTTTTTTGGGCCGCACTTGCGGCATCTGGAGGCTCCCAGGCTAGGGGCCTAATCGGAGCTGTAGCCACCGGCCTACACCACAGCCACAGCAATGCAGGATCTGAGCCATGTCTGCGACCTATGCCACAGCTCACGGCAACGCTGGATCCTTAACCCACTGAGCGAGGCCAGGGATTGAACCCACAACCTCGTGGTTCCTAGTCGGATTCATTAACCACTGAGCCACGATGGGAACTAAATGGGTTGTTTTTTGTTTGTTTGTTTTTTTCTGCCTCTGGCAGAATATCTTTTCAGTATTTTTCTTGGACAAATGTGTAAGAGAATTTTTTATTTTGAAGATGGTATGAAATGGAGAGGGAAAGCTTGTGCCATTGATAAGGGAGCATGTTGACTTCGACTCGAATTCTGTTTTGAAGGGATTCAAATGAGTTTTAATAGTAACTAATTCAAAAACCTGCATTTAGGTTAAAAAAATTCTCTTGTCCAAGTTTAGAGGGTGGGGAAAACCTCACTGATGGCAGCTTATGTGCATAGTCAAGATCAAAGGGATCCATGGGGCCACCCAGCTCCTAAGGAAGGCAAATGCAGCCCACTCGCTGGGTAGCCAGAGCACAGTGAGGGGTCTCCAATCCCACGCTGCCTGCTGCTTGCTCCAGTTTTAACAGTGGGTTCCGTTCCTGGAGCCCTCATGTTAAGGGGGAAGGAGATCGACGAGCTTGAGGGTATTCCAATCAAGGCATTCTGATTAGTGAGGAATTCAGAGCCATCGTGTAGGAAAAACTGGATGGAAGGTTATATTTAGCCCAGGGAATTGGAGATTAAAAAAAAGAACAGCTGCTTTTAAATATTAAAGGGCTGTCATGTGGAGGAGGAAGCAGTCTTGATTTCGTCACTCCAGAAGACGCACTAGGAGAAGGGAAGGAATTATTATTTGGCTGTGCCTGGAGCATACAGAAATTCCTGAGCTAGGGATCGAACCTCAGTCACAGCAGTGGCAACACATGATCCTTAACCCACTGAGCCACCAGGGAACTCCAAGGGGAGGAATTTTTAAGAGAGGAGATTTGACTCAGGGTGAGACTTTTTTTTTTTTTTTGGTCTTTTTTTCCATTTCTAGGGCCACTCCCGTGGCATATGGAGGTTCCCAGGCTAGGGGTCCAATTGGAGCTGTACCTGCCAGCCTGCACCAGAGCCACAGGATCCAAGCTGTGTCTGTGACCTACACCACAGCTCACGGCAACGCCAGATCCTTAATCCACTGAGCAAGGCCAAGGATCAAACCCAAAACCTCATGGTCCTAGTTGGATTTGTAACCACTGAGCCACGATGGGACCTCCAGTGTGAGACATTTTCTAATAACTCGAACTGGTAAAAAACGGGAGCAAGCACCCCCTATCCTTGATGGTGAGCTCTGGCAGACACTCGGGGAACTTCTTTAAGCAGAGGTGGCATTTTTAGGAGTCTCCACATTTGTGGAACTGTCTGAATTAAAGTCCTTTCCCAGTCTGAGTCCAGGCTGCATCGTGAATGGAATGAGTTGGGATGCAGACATGGGATTGATACCAACACCCCACGAGCCCTAGTGAAGGAGAGAAAATCCAAGTTGGGAAAGAAGCGAGTCTCCTTTAACAACAATCTCCGGGTTATTTTGCCAGCAGATAAATTGAGTGTATCTACCTACAGGATCCAACTCTATGGGGATTGGATTTTACGTTTCTTGGCGGAGCAGGTTGTCTTTCTACGGATTCTTATTTGTTTGTTTGTTTGCATGCTGTCAAATGATGTCCTAGGGAGTCCTGCTAAGGGATGGACTTCCCTGTGCTGGGATTGGCATGGGGACAGGCCCTTGGACTCTGGCTCTGGTCCGGTCCCTGGGACAGCTCTGTCAAGTTGGTTGTCTTGGGAACTTGCAGATGAGCTGTCCATACTGGCAGTCTACACAACGGCCAGCCCCCTCTGGCTCTACCAGAGCCCCCAGGGCTTCTAAGGAGGAGGCATGTGTAGAGGGGACCAGTTCTTCTTTGCAGTCCTGGTGAGGTGTGCACAGGGCAGAGGCTCCCCCTGTAAGTGGCTGAGGGGACGAGGGAAGGGGAGCCATGTCTTACCAGGAAGGCAGTCAACTTGCCCGCTGGGAAAACCAGAATCTCTAGAGTGAGTGCCAGCAAGACGGATGGGAAGGAAGAGCTTAAATCAGTGGTGGGGGACCAGGCTGCTGTGTCCGAGTTCCATCTTTGCTGCTCACACTGATGAACTTTGGGCAAGTCACCCAGCCTCAATGTGTCTCATCCACACGAAGGATGTAGTAATGGTACCTACCTCACAGAATTGTTGGTTTGAAATGAGATAATACCTGTAAATCACTTAAAACAGTGCCAAGAGCGTAAGAAGTGCTAGAAAAGTGGTTGTTAAAAAAAAAAAAATCAAGGATAGATAGACTGTGGTTCATGCCCTCCTTCTGCTACTTTCTGGCTTATGTGACCTTGAGCAAGCGTCTCAACCTTCCTGGGCCTCTTCTTTATCCTGAGCTGGGAATAGTAATGCCTACCCCACAGGACCACTGTGGGGACCATGCAAGGCCACATGGATAAACTTGGTGTGGCCCTGGCATCGGTCACCAGTGATGGCTTATAACCAAAGAAGCTGGGGACAAGCGTGAGTGAATAATTGGCTTCGTGACAGTATTTACCCCCAAGATTCCAATAAAAACAGCCTTAGCAAGTCAGAGATCATTTTTGAGAGCGACGAGCGGGGCCCAGAGGGCCAGGTGACCTGAAGTAATAGTAATATTAACAACAACGACAGCAGCAGGAATTACTGCATCCCAGGCCCTGGGCCAGACACTTCGCACATTTTGTCCTGTTGAACCGTATCAAAGTCCAGGGGCGGGGGCGGGAGGTGGGTGCGTGGATGACGGAAACGATGATCATTGTCATTTTACGGATGAAGGACGGGAGCCGCAGCCTGCCTTATTCATACTGCCTTTCGGGGTGAAACTCAGATTGGAAAACTTGTCCACCCCCCCACCCCCCCAGGCTCTGAACCAGCAGGCACACAGTCTTTGAGCCACTGCAGACTAAAGTTCATCAGGACCTAAGGGACCCCTGAGGACAGTCTGAGGGTCTTAATGGAACACAAGACTACATGAGCCAAAACTGTGACATAGCTCCTTAAAAAGCAAATGCGATCATTTCAGACAATTCTGGGCATGTTCTCCTCATCATCTCATTGTCATCTGCTGCACCCAGGCCTGGCTCTGGATGCTTAAATACAGCCACATTTGGTTGGCCTGAGTTCACTAGAAATTTCCATGGTTCTGGAATGCCTTCAAACAGAGTTTTCTTCAAGTAGAGATAATCCTTGAAGTGCCAACACTTTAGGTCTGGATGGTAACTTCATCTAAGATCACTGATACTGGGAACAAATTGCAAAGCATCCTTCCATCTGCAGAGTGCCTGGTCCTCATCTGGCTGCAATGGCAGAGGAGGTCGAGGAGACCCAGCTTCAGTCCTTGAGCCTAGACCTGCGAGATGTAATCCCTCAAGACACCCTTCCTCTTGGGGAAGGAGTTTCCTGCAAGTTCCAGGCTGTTCTCTTCAAGTAGAGATAATCTTTGAAATGCAGCCACTCTAGGTCTGGATGGTAACCTAATCTAAGATCACTGATGCTGGGGACAAATTGCCAGCATCCTTCCATCCGCAGAGTGCCTGATTAGAGTTTCCTGCAAGTTATAGGTTCTCTGCAAGTAATTTCCCCAAAGTGGAACAGCTGAGAAAGATAGAGACAGAGAGAGCACATAAAGGCCAAAATCCCAAATACACAAAGGTATCCTCTAGGGTGGGAGGTTTACAGTTTAGAAGGGAGGAGATTGGAGCCCCAGAGACTGGTTGTTCTGCAGGAGAAGGTCAAAGGGAAGACATGGTGGGAGGAAGCTACAAAGGAAACCAAACCTATCTGATGAAGACTTTTAGGAACAGAAGCAATACTAGCGATGACCAACTTTATTGTGCATTTACTGTGTCAGGCATTATTCTCTTCCAGCCTCATTCTACAGATATCTCAGGTCACCAAGAAAAGAAGAAAAACAGGTGATGGGTGAACAGTCTGTCAACAGGAAGATGTTGGTTCAAGTCCAACTTTCAGGTGCAAGTCCAACTTTCATATCTTCCAGAGACCAATAAGAACAACCTGTTGAAAGTTAATCAATGGTCAATCTATGCAAAAAGGTGAAACATTTTATTTGAGCCAAATTTGAGGACTTTAACCCAGGAAGAGCATCTCAGAAAGCTCTGAGAACTGTTAGAAGTCAAAACAGTCATGTAAGATTTTTTCCGAGACAGAGGGCTCTACACGAAATGATGTATAACTGACAGTTTACACAACCCAGATCTAAGTGCTGACATGACCCCTTATGAGATCAAGAAAGAATGTTATCTTTAAGGTGTTGTCTTGTTGGTGCCAGGAGAAAGTTGCTCTTTAGGCTTGAGCAGGTATTTCTGCCGATGGGGGAGGTTTGATGATACACAGTGTACGGGGATGGGGGGGGGGGTGAGGCCAAAGGGCAGGGAAAATTTTTTGTGTTTAAGTTTTTCTCATCTTGCCATAAAATATGAATTTTATTTCACAAACCCTGGTAGACAGAAATGTTTTCTTTGAGTTCCCTTCATGGTTCAGTGGTTAACAAACCCAACTAGCATCCATAAGGACTTGGGTTCTATCCCTGGCCCCGTTCAGTGGGTTAAGGATCCAGTGTTGCCATGAGCTGTGGTGTAGGTCACAGATGCATCTCAGATCCCATGTTGCTGTGGCTGTGATGTAGGCAGGTGGCTACAACTCCAATTGGACCCCTAGCCTGGGAACCTCCGTATGCCACAGGTGCAGCCCTAAAAAGACAAAAAACCAAAAAAAAAAAAATGTTTTCTCCACAGTTTGGAGAGGATAAAACTCAGATACAGAATTTTGGTAATTTGTCCACGATCACACAGTCAGTAGACGAGCCGGTATTTGAACTCAAGTGTTTTGGCTCCAGAGTGCACCATGTTGCAAAGAGCACCAACAGGCAGTTGACGCTGAGATGTGTGATGGAAATGTCGACTTAAAAAATATGCATAACTTAAAAGTTGAGAGTTAAGTTTTATTTGTACCAAAATGAATGCTGTAGCCCGGGAAGCAGCACTTCACATAGCTCTGAAATACAGCTCCAAAGAGGTGGGGGAAGGTCAGTATATATGTGACTATGGTGAAGGGGGAGGCACATGCAACCAAGCACATATTTTACAGAAGTTTGATGCTAGTCTCGAGGCACAGACATCACCACAAAGGATTTTAGTGCTTTTCTAGATACGAGGCGATGCAAGAATTGGGCTCATAAAATCTCCTTAAAATATCTGTCTGGAAGTTCCCATTCCCAGTGGTAATGAAACTGACTAGGATCCAAGAGGATGCGGGTTCCATCCCTGACCTTGCTCAGTGGGTTAAGGATCCAGCATTGCCTGTGGTGAAGGTTGCAGAGGCAGCTTGGATCTGGCAATGCTGTGGCTGTGGCATTGGCCAGTAGCTGCAGCTCTTATTCAACTCCTAGCCTGGGAACCTCCATATGCTGAGGGTACAGCCCTAAAAAGACAAAAACACACAAAAAACAAAAAAACTGTCTGAAGACCTGTTCTGCCAGTTTTTCCAGAGCACAGAGGGCCTCAGTGCTGATCTCCACCTTAAGCTCCTTTCAGGGGGTGTTAAGGGTCAGCAGCTGCTGTGGCTCATGATTCAGTCCTCGTAGAGGCAGATGGCAAGTGTCCATCTCCTGTTCACAGAAAGCTCTCTATCCTCTCTCTAAAATCTTCAGTAAAATCAGTATCAATCACTAGCTCTTTTGACGTAATGGCCTCCTTCTGGGGCCCGGGAAAAGAGGCTGTGTCCTTGAGACAGTCCAGGGATGAAAATGAGGGCACATGTAGGAACAGGTGACATCAAGGCCACAAGTCTAAAACAAGGGGAAAGAAAAATTCTTTCTAAGGTAGACTGATCTCTCCATGATATCTTCTTGTAATGCAGCATGTCCTAGCATGCTCAGTCCAAGCCCAACCCCAACTTCATAGAAGAGAATCTGAGTATATTCCACCTACACTCTGGAACACTCAGAAAATGCTGCAGTAACAACAGTCCCCAACCCACAATGACTTAACAGCCACGGGTTTATTTCTTATGCAATTTACATGCCCATCATGGGTGGATTACATCATGCTTCATGTCATCATCTTTGGCAATCCGGGCTGATGAAGCAGCCCATTTTTCTGGACCATCGTCCAGTTCAAGTTAGAAAGAGAGAAAAGACACACAGCCAACCATGGTCTGGTTCTGAAAGCTTTTGCCTGGATGGGACGCGTGTCACATGACTTTTGTTTGTGTTTGTTGGCAAGAGCAAGCCACGCAGCCAAGATTAATGGTGAGGAGTTGACTGGAGGACAGAGGAGAAGGGCCAGCAAATATTTTTGAATCGTAAGATCATCTATGACCATCTCAAAGCATTAAACCCTTGAGGACAGATCAAAATTCCACGCTTAGCCCCATGACCCAATAAAACATTCTTGCCCTTAATATTTTTTTTTGAACTTTTTTTTAGGGTTACACCCATGGCATATGGAAATTCCCAGGTTAGGGGTCCAACAAGAGCCGCCAGATCTTTAACCCACTGAATGAGGCCAGGGATTGAACCCTTGTCCTCATGGATATTAGTAAGGTTTGGGTTTATTACCTCTGAGCCACAACTCCTCTTGCTCTGATTATAACATATCTGTGGGGAGGAAGGAGGCCTGTGGAAGGGAAGGGGGAGCAGAGAGCCTTCTGGAAGCCGATGGCATCAATTAGTGATGACAAGGAAAAGGAGACAGTGCAGCTTCAGCTGGTAAGTGACAAGAGTAAGTGCCCTTGGCCCAGGAGGCAAGGAGGCCACAGAGAGGCCCATCCAGAAGGTGAGCCCAGAGGAGGAGAACCTGGCACTGCCTGAAGCTATCGTCTGCTTAGAAAGTGGAACAACTCTTTTTCTATGACCCAGTTTTAACACTGTGAGTTTGTAAGGAAGCTACTGAGGGAGCCAAACTTTAATCTCCAAAGGAGCTTAATTTCTAAAAAAAAAATAAAAACACATCTCCACAGATAAATACAGTCCAGTACAAGTCAGAATAGAGAAAGTCAGTCAGAGGGGAGCAGGTCAGGGTCACTGGCTTAGCTTCTGAGTTCATACCAGTTCACATCCTCTGGGGTTGACAGAGGGTGAAAAGGCAAAATCCCACAAGGGGATGACATTCAGCTGAGGGGCCCGCAGGGGTGGTAACCATATTCCTCCACAAAACCCACAGCACACACACATTTCCAAATACATTTATGTGAACTGGGCCAGAATATTTTAAACTAAAATTGTCATCAAAACCTGAACAGAAGCTCATGAGGCCCCCGGGCTTTCCTACAACTAAAACCGGGGGTCTGTCTCTGGCATGGAACCATCTGATGTGACCTTTTCATTGGCTCTGTGAGAATCTGAATATTTTTAAAGGGTTCTGGGCCAACTTCCTGAGATAAGAAACCCCTGGGGGGCGAGGGGTAGATTGTGTTGGTTAACAGGCAACAAAAAAGCCAGATGATGTGTGAGCTGTCCTTTCAAAAGGAAAGAACAGGTTCAAGTTCAATATGCATGTTTTCTGGACACCAGTAAGGGTGCTTGATAAAAAGCAAGTTACCTGTTTTGTTTTTTGTTTTTTTGTTTTTATTTTATTTTATTTTCCCACTGTACAGCACTATTTTGTTTTTTTCTGTTCTTTCTTTCTTTCTTTCTTTCTTTCTTTCTTTCTTTCTTTCTTTCTTTCTTTCTTTCTTTTCTCTCTTTCTCTCTTTCTTTCTCTCTTTCTTTCTTTCTTTCCTTTTATGGCCAACCCCGCAGAATACGGAGTTTCCAGGCCAGGGATGAAATACAAGCCTCAGTTTTTACCTATGCTGCAGCTGTGGCAACAATGCTGGATCCTTTATCCCATGGTGCCAGGCCAGGGATAGAACCTGCATCCTTGGCGCTTCAGAACTGCCACTGATCCCCTTGTGCCACAATGGGAACTCTGCAAATTACTTATTGGTGCAGTTAGTATATAGTGGTTTAGCTGCTTTAACAGAGATGAAAATAACAGCGACTTAGACAAGAGAGAAGGTTCATATTCCTCTCCTTTGAGGTTTGAGGTGTCCAGGGCATCCGAAGCGGGGAGAGTGCAGCAGTTCTGATCCACTAGGTCTGTTGGAGATCTGAGGTCCTTCCTTCTTGCAGCTCCACTGCTCCCTGTGATCTCTTCATTGGTCCTGGTTCAGATCCCTAAGGAGGTGTGGAGGGCAAGCAGCTTTCCCGAAGGGCGGGACCCTGGCAATGGCACGCCTCACTTCCACAGCATCCCATTTGCTGGAACTTAGTCACGTGGGCTTGGCTGGCTGCAGGGGAAGCTGGGAAATGTAGTCCAGTCAGGCAGTTCTGTGCCTGCTAGGAGGAAGGAGAGTAGAGCCTGGGGAACCATGCTCAGGAAACAGTAAATGATATACATCTCTATGAGTCAACAAACAAAAATGTTATGTTGTTTAATAACTGCAATTGTGACTATTTCTCAAAGTTAAAAGCATTCATTCATAGCCTCTCCTTGGCACCTCCAAGGCTGCATAGCCACTCCCTGCATGGCAGATCCATGAGGAAGATGCTCTTAGTGAACTGGCCCATCAGCCACACGTTGTCTGGTTCCAAAGTCCTCCACTCAGGTCAGCCAAGCCTTCAGAGGTCTTGAGCTGCCCCGTGAACCCCGGGGTGAAATTAAGGGGAAGACAGAGTTTGAGATGGGGCTTCCTCTCCTACTGCATGTCCTGGACCCCAGGTGGTACTGTTGAGGCTGCAAGATTCAACATGTGTCTCATCAAAACCGAGCCTCCCAGAGTTCCTGCTGTGGTGCAGCAGGTTAATGATCTGCTTTGTCTCTGTGAAGGTGCTGATTGAATCCCCAGCCTGGCACAGTGGAAGGATCTGGCATTGCTATATCTGTGGCATAGGTTGCAGCTCCAGCTCAGATTTGATCCCTGGCCTGGCAACTTCCATATGCCACAGGGGCAGCCTAAAAAAACAAAACAAAACAAAAACAAAACAAAACAAACCCGAGGCTCCTGCTTTTTTCCTGCATCTCTCTCTCTCTACAGAAGAATGAGGCACCTCCCTCTCCTCCATCCTTCTCTCCATCACTCTTGTATCCTCAAACCCCCATGGATAGCAGAACAAAAGCCCTGTGCAACTGGCAAGATTATCCTTTTAAAAGCTAGCATGAGTTGGTGCTTCCTGTATTGTCCCTATCCCCCTCTCAAACAGGTAGCCAAGTTTGGTAATTCTTCATCAGAGAAGCAAGCTGGGCCCAATGAGGGTGACGGAGTGATGTCCCACAGGCCACGGACAAGACCTAAGGCGGAAGGCTGACCACTGTCCCTAAATTCTTGGTATCTCACCCAAAGCCTTTCCAGGGGTCAGAAAGAGTCCCTTTAGAGTTTCCACAGGCACTCGGGTTTCCACAGCAACTGCAGCACTGTCCTCCACTGTCCAGACGGATGCCTCACAATGTCAGGAAAGCAGGCTGGCTGCCAGCAGGGCAGCGGGTGTCCCGTGACAGCGGGGAGGGAGAGCGTGGAAGTGCCTGCAGGTCTGGGATGACAGAGTGAGGGCCAGGGTAGTGTTCCTGCGAGTTAAGCCACTGCTGAAAATGGCAGCAGAAGGACGGTCAGAGGAGCCTGGCCCTTCCCTTTCCCCGGGGCCGGTGAGCTGTCTGTGAGCTGTGTCTGGCTGGGGCCATCATGTGCAGCCTGACAGTCCTCATCTGTGTCTCTCACTGGGGGCCTCCTAAGGAGACAGACAGATGGACAGATGGGGGAGGGATATGGAAAGAAGGAAGAGAGGGGACAGGAGAGAGGAAGGGAAAGGAGCAAGACAAGGTGTGGGAGGGAGAGGGAGGAAGGGAGGAGGGAGGAAGGGAGGCAACTGGACTTCTAGCTCCAGACCTGTGAGATAATAGATTTCTCCTGTTCTAAGCCACCCAATGTATGGCACTCTGTTACAAAAGCTCTAGGAAATGAGGACACAAGATTCCAAGATGAAGGTTGAGGGTCCTTGAAGAAGGTGACCCGAAGGCATAGCTGGCCACTACTGGTCAAAGCATAGTGGATCTTGGGGGTTGAGTAGATCATGGGGGTTGAGTGGGTCCTTGGTGAAGAGCCCACTCTTGGCATGGGGGTGGCAGAAAAGATGAATACAGGTAGGTGATGGAACATACACGGTTCATGAGGCTGGAGCAGCCAGCTGGCCATGATCCTTGCTGCAGAGTGCCGCCTGGACACTCGGACAATGCCCTCTGTAGCTCCCTGTTGTTCTGTAGTGGCCATGGCTTTTTTTGTTTGTTTGTTTGTTTGTTTGTTTGTTGTCTTTTTTAGGGCCATACCCACAGCATATGGAAGTTCCCAGGCTAGGGATTGAATCAGAGCTACAGCTGCCATCCTATGTCACAGTCACAGCAATGCGGGATCTGAGCCACATCTGCCACCTGCACCACTGCTCATAAAACACTGGATTCTTAACCCACTGAGTGAGGCCAGGGATCGAACCTGAGTCCTCATGAATACTAGTCAGGCTCCTGACTGCTGCGCCACAGTGAGAACTCCGGTGTTCCTCCAAATGCTCTTCTTCATTGCCTCCTCCACTTCCATCCACATTCCTTCCAACAAAAGTGCTCATCTTTCCTTACAGATGCTTTTGTGGTCAGATAGAGAAGATCCTTGATTGTCCATTAAAATCAGAATATATCAAAGGCCGTGGGGAAAAAAAAATAGGAGTTCCTATTCCTAGAGCCTTCCCGGGGGACAGGGAAGGCTCTTCTCCAGAAGCGTGCTTGCTCCTTGGAGGAGAGGGGGTTCTTGCATTCCAGCCTGGGAAAGATTTTCCTCGCCTACCAAGAGCCAAATGACACTTCCATGAAGAAAGATGGGTTTGGAAGGGAGAGAGAGAGAGGAGGCAAGAAGCCTGCTTCTCAAAAGTCAACCCTGAGCATTATGTCTTTTTTCAGCTGTGGTCAGGAAAATGATCTCAGGCTGAGAAATCAGACAGCAATAAAAATTAACTCCAAATGTATCCTAGACTTAAATGTAAAATGCACAGAAACTCCTAGAAGATGACATAGGAGAAAACATATGACCTTGGGTATGATGATGCTTTTTTAGATACAGTGCCAAAAACATGATCCATGAAAGAAAGAACTGATGAGCTGAACCTCATTAAAATTAAAGCCTCTGCTCTGTGAAAATCAATATCAAGAGAATTAGAAGAGAAGCCACAGACTGGGAAAAAATTACGTGCAAAAGACACATCTGATAAAGGACTGTTATCTAAAACATGCAAAGATTTCTTAATACTCTGCAATAAGAAAACAAACAACCCAATTAGAAAATGGGCCAAGATTTTGACAGACACTTCACCAAAGAAGATACACAGGTGACAAATAAGCATATAGAAAGAGGCTCCACATCAGTTGTCATCAGGGAAATGCAAATTAAAACAAGATACCACTGCACACCTATTGGAATAGCCAAAATCTGGAACACCAACAACATCAAATGCTGGCAAGGGTGTGGAGCAACAGGAACTCTCATACATTGCTGGTGGGAATGCAAAATGGTAGAGCCGCTTTGGAAGACAGTTGGCAGACTCTTCCCATAGGATGCAGCAGTCGTGATCCTTGGTGTTTACCCAGAGTTGAAACTTTTGTCTGCACAAAAACCTGCACGTAATGTTTATAGAAGATTTTCATAACTGCCCAAACTCGGAAGCAACCAGTATGTCCTTCAGCAGGTGAATGAATAAATAAACTGTGGTACATCCAGATAGTGGAATAATACTCAGTGCTGGAGTTCCCACTGTGGCTCAGAGGGTTAAGAACCCAACATAGCGTCTGTGAGGATGCAGGTTAGATTCCTGGCCTTGCTCAGCGGGTTAAGAATCCAGTGTTGCTGCAAGCTGTTGTGTAGGTCACAGGTGCAGCTTGGATCCAGTGTTGTCGTGGCTGTGGTGTAGGCCTAGCCCAGGTCATATGCTGCAGATGCAGTCATAAAAGGAAAAAAAAATAGTCATTGTTAAAAACAAATGAACAATCAAGTCATGAAAAGACACGGAGGAAATTTAAACACACATCACTAAGTGAAAGAAACTGCTCTGAAAAGGCTACATACTGTATGACATTTAGTAAAAGACAAAACTATAGTGACAGTAAAAAAAGATCAGTGGTTGCCTGGGATGGGGGAGGGGGCGTGAATAGGCAGAACACAGAGGAGTTTTAAGATGGTGAAAATACTCTGCATGATATTATAATGATGGATATAGGACATAATACATTTATCCAAACCCATAGAAGGTACAACACCAAGAGTTAACCCTGAAGTCAACTACAGACTTTGGATGGTTATGACGTGTCAATGTGGGTTCATCTATGGTAAAAGAAATTTACCATTCTGATGACTGATGTTGATAATGGGAGAGGTTATGCATGTGCGGAGGCAGGAGTACGTGGAAAATCTCTGCCCTTTTGTCTCAATTTTGTGGTAAACCTAAAATGTCTCTAAAAAAAATAAAAGCTTTGTAAAAAATCAGAAAGCAGGGATGGTGGTGATCAGAAAGAAAAGCAAGTGTTGGCACCAGCCTGGTGAGATGACACTCTTGGCCAGTTGACTGTCTCTCTGCATTTCTCCCCCTGGTTAGTCGTAAGGACAATGCCACCCTCATGGAGCCCACCACATGCCAGGCACTGGGCACAGACTTTTTACAAGACACAAGTGAAAGTGGACTTTTATTGTTGTTCACAGTAACATGAATATTTCCCCGATTCTACAGAAGACAAGAATTAGGTGATGACAATGAAGCAAGATCCAGAGACGTTAAATAGCTTGAGGCCACCTGGCCAATGGGCTGCTTGTAGTCAAACCTCAATATTTTTAACTCCTAGGATGGTATAGTTGTACAATGATCATTGCAACCCAATTTTATAGCATTTCCATCCCAAACTCCCAGTCCATCCCCCACCCCTCAACCTGCCTCCTTTGGAAACCATAAGTTTTTCAAAGTCTGTGAGTCAGTATCTGCTCTGCAAAGAAGTTCATCGTGTCCTTTTTTTAGGTTCCACATGTAAGTGATAGCAGGTGACGTTGGTGTCTCACTATCCGACTTCACCCAGCATGATAATTTCTGGGTCCACTCATGTTGCTGCAGATGCCATTATGTCTTTCCTTTTAGTGGCTGAGTAATATTCCATTGAGTATATGTACCACATCGTCTTTATTCACGCCTCTGTTGATGGACATTTAGGTTGTTTCCATGTCTTAGCTATTGTATAGAGTGCTGCAATGCACATTGGAGTACAGGTATCTTTTCGAGTCATGATTTTTCTCTGGATAGATGCCCAGGAGTGGGATTGCTGGATCAAATGGTAATTCTGTTTTTAGCAAGGATGGTATTCTTGCCACCAATTTCTCATCACTGCATTTCATCGGGATTAGAATATACATGGGGAGAATCCATCTCCTTAACAACTCTGGACTATCTCATCATTAAACACTGGATTCCAGTAATAACAGTCCCCCAAATACTATGAATTGAATTAACCGAAATAAAAATTTCTCTCTCAGGAAACTGTTCAGACAAGTGGCGCAGGGTCGCAGCGCAACTGTGTTAGACACAGGACTTTTCCATCTCTTTGCTTTACCAACCTTTGAGTCTTGTCCTTGAACACATGGTCAAGGATGACTTTCCACTACCTCCTCCTTCCAGCCTGTGAGAAAGGGACAAGGAAGGAAGGGAGCATCTTTTCTTTTATGGGAATTTACTAGAAGTTGCACATTGTATTTCAGCTCACGTCCCAGTGGCCTGAACCTGTCCATATAGTTGGTCATATTTAGCTGCAGCGGAGACTGGGAAACAGCACCTTTTTATCTGGATTAACAGAGTGAAACTTGTGTTGCTATGGAAAGGAGTAAAGGAATTGTGTGTTTCCCATATCATTCTATACATCACCAAAAATAGTCCCAATTGCATTCGAAAATTCAGATATAATTATGTCAGTTTCCAGCTTCCAGCCTTTTGATGGCTCCCTGCTGCCTAGAAGACCTAGTCCAATTCGCTTAGCAAAATGCCAGCATCTTGGTCAACTTTTAACTCTCTCTTCCATTGGCCCCACATGATTACCCTAAGCTGTGGGCAGATGGAGACATCAGCTGTTCTCAAAATGCTACAACCTCCCACTTGTATACAAGTTTCCTTGTCCTTGTATGTGATGTTTCCTCTGTCTGGAAGGCCCATCCCTGCTTTGTCCTTGAGGTGAATTCAGTCCTCAAGAGCTGAGACTTGAGATGTAGCTCCAGGATCCTTCCTCAGTGAAGCTTGGCTTTGTCGAACCCCCCAGGTTGGGTCAGTCACTCAGAGAGTTATGAGACTTTAACAGGTCTTGGCGTTACACTCTGGATACAGAACCCACCTCTGCCACTTACTAGCTGGGTGAACCTGGACAATTTCTTAAACTTCATTTTTTGTATCTATAGGACAGAGCCAATCATACCTGTATCATATCATTATTTTGAAAATTAATGTGACTTGCTTACATCTTCCCTGACCCATGAAAAGGGTGCAACTCATGGAACCACTGTTAAAATTATTACTCTGTGAGTGAATTAGGGTAAAGCTAAACTACTGTCACCAAAACACCCTAATAGAGCATTGAGAGAAACTAAGTGATCTTTATCTCGAGAGGCGTTGGGGTTATATGGGTGTGTATTTGTCAAAACACAACTGTTATGCACTTCAGGGTTTCATTGTACATACAGTTTTCACCAAGAGGAAAACAATGATTGGAGTCTAGGTCATCATAGGCATGGCAGTGTACTAAATATCCAGAAGTCTGCAATATACTTTGAATCGTGTCCAGAAAATGAGAAAGTCTGATGGATGCATAGTTGGGTAGAAAGATGGATAGGTTTGCAGTTTTTTTAAGTGTAGTAAAATGTTAATGGTAGAGTCAAGCTATGAGCATGTAGCTGTCCACTGTACAGGTTTTTAAACTTTGCTTTATGTTTGATATTTTTCATAATAAGAATAAATAAAATGACCCCATCATAAAGTGGTTTTTAAAATTATTGTTGTTTCTTCCCCCCTAAAGTAAAAGTTCCAGAATGAATGTGCCAGGTTTGTGGGCAGTTCTGCTCCATCTGTTCACTCAGGGGTGCCAGGCTTGTGATCAGGGACTCGGTTCTTTCCAAGTTGTCAAGTCACTGCTTATCATCCTCTAGACCCAAGAACATTGTTCTCATCTATGGCTGAAGCTGGACCACTCTGTCACCATCCCAAGGGAAAGAAAGAGTTTGGAGGCACATCCTTTTCTGAAGGCCTAGACCCACCTGTAGACTGCATGACTTCTGTCTACACACCACTGTGAGAACCGAATCATGTGACCACAAGGGAAATAACTAGCTCTGTGCTTAGAAAGAAGGGCGGTACCCACCCACCCCCAACCTTGTGATCTCTGAGAACACACCAGGCAGCTATTTATCACACTGGGGTGTAGTCCCGTGGAACCTGCAAACTCCTTGCAGGCAGGGATAGTGTGTTACACATCTTGGAATCAGACAGGTTGAAGAAATGTTTTCTAAATGAATGAATGCATGAAAGTAAAAATACATAAAATAAATGAGATGAAGAGTTAATAGGACCTTCTTGGACCATACCTGTCTCAATACGTACCTACTTTTATTGGTGGAAAGCAAGCCATCTCTTGATAGTGTAGGTCTATAATATGCCAACTCATTCATAGTAAGTAGTTCCTTATTAATTTCAACCTCTCTCCCATCTTTCCTCAAATTTTATCTTCATGAAGGACAAGAATGGCTCTTTTACAAAGTTTAACCTGGTTAAGAATGGAAACTTTTTTCCACATTATTAAAGCACTTGAGTAATACTGATTTGCAAAATGTGAAAATAATTAAAGTAATGTGAAATGGCATATGAAAATTGTCTACTTATTACAACCCACCCATAAGTCTTATACTTGGCTACTTGGTTTCCATAAAAAAAAAAAATCTATGTAGGCACTGGGAAGTAATATAATTGTGTTTCTTCCATTATATTCTGTAATGCTAACTTTAACTCGTATGGAATTCTTTGTCAATTAATCCAAATTATAGTGTTTTTATTGCACTTCTCCAGCATTTAATCTGAGATTTAAAGAAACAGGATACCACTGTAGATGGCATTTAGCTCAGATATTAATTGGATCAATATTGAAAAAAATAGAATATGAAACAATTTTCTCTCTCAAGTTTAATGGATTTGCCTTATAAAAGCTACAGAACCCTACTTTCTAATTCTCATGTCATTTCTTTCTATTCACTTCAAGGACCTTTTGCTGTTATGCATTCACAACATGTTACCACATATACCACATCTAACTCGGTGGTGAATAGAGAATTACCCAGGTTATTTTAACTGGATCTCCTGTGTCTGTATATTTAACTTATTTTTAGTAAGCTGGTATGATATGCACATGCTAGCTCAGAAGATATGGTGAATGTGGATGGTTCAGGAGTTGGCTATCCGAAGAAGGATCTTGGAGTTCCCGTCGTGGCACAGTGGAAACGAATCTGACCAGGAACCATGAGGTTGTAGGTTCGATCCCCGGCCTCACTCAGTGGGTTAAGGATCCAGTGTTGCCATGAACTATGGTGTAGGTCACAGATGTGGCTCAGATCTGGCGTTGCTGTAGCTCTGGCGTAGGCCAGTGGCTACAGCTCTGATTAGACCCCTAGCCTGGGAACCCCCATATGCTATGGGTGCGACCCTAAAAGGACAAAGGACAAAAAAAAAGAAGGATCTTGTTTGGATACAGATTAGCCTGGGTGTGCCTGA
The DNA here is from genome assembly GCF_016906955.1 of Phacochoerus africanus. Lineage (NCBI taxonomy): Eukaryota > Metazoa > Chordata > Mammalia > Artiodactyla > Suidae > Phacochoerus > Phacochoerus africanus. The sequence continues at coordinate 275,777,080 of NC_062544.1, read as the reverse complement.
GAAGAGAAGGCAGTGATACAGAAACAGGAGACTTTTCTGCAAGAGGATAAGCAGAAAGAGTGATGTTTCGGGAATGAAGCAGTGAAGGCTACAAAGGGCAGCTCGGAGGTTGGTGGTGGAAATAGGCAGTTGTAAGCAGCCAGTGATGACTGAGAAGAGACCATCAACCTGAACAGTTGTAAGACGAGAATATCTCCAAGGTCCTCAGTGGAGATGCTGATTGCTTCTAATGGGAAACATGGCCAGTGGGGTAGCATTCGGGTTCCACTTTCAGGCTGCAGAGTTCAGGACCACCATCAATTTTGTCATTGAGTTGCATGTCTCCAAAGCCACTTTCACTCTGACACCAACTGCAAGTTGGAACCAAGACTCTTCCCCAAAAACTAGAATCATTTTTGGTGGATGTCCAGCCTGAAGACACAAGTAAGCCAAATAGTGAGAGAAGGAAGGATTTATTATTTGCAGCAAGTAAGGAGAACATTGGGGATCTTTCCCAAAGCAGTGTCTCCCCCAACAGCAAAATGGCAGACGTTTTAAGCTAAACGTACATACATATTCTTGAAGGAACTTGAGATGTTGACAGAGTCCAGGCTTTAATTGGTAGAAGCCACAAAGGTCAGAAAAGTTCCACATCGTCATCTCTTAGGTTCCAGTTGATATCGAGGTTGAGCCCTTCAGGCTAATCTTTACCACAGAAACAGAATGGGAGTCTTTACAACAGATTTGTTTACCTTTCATGTTGTTACTTCTCTTGCCTAATAACAATTGTTTCTGTATTCATTTGTTTCCTTACAATTTTTAGTACTGAGACCTGTTCCAGGTCAAGCATTGTGGTCAGGTCACAAAACAGCTCAGGCCAAAAATGGCTTCTCTCATGTCAAGAAAGTCATGTCTTGTTCTCTTCCTCCAGGGACACCCTATCCTATCTGCTTACATGACCACCTTCAAGTTCAGTAGTTTGCTAGAAGTACCCAGAGAGCTCAGAAAAGTCTTTATACTTATGACCACAGTTTATTAAAGTAAAAGGACAGAGATTAAAATCAGAGAGCATAGGGCAGGGTCCAGGAGTCATCTGATGCAAGTTGTACCAAGAGCATCTAATTCTCCATAATACAGTAAGATATGAAGCAACATACACAGAGTGTTATTAACCAGAGATTTTCAAGCCTTGGTGTCCAGAATTTTTATTGGAGCTCAGTCATGTAGACATGGTTTGTGATCAGCATGGCTGACTTTTGCCTCCAGCCCCTCCAGAAGTCAAGTTGATAACCATGTGGCTCAAGGTCCTCCACCATAAAACACTTTAACATAGACTTTCTGTCATGCCCCAAGGCCTCCAGATAAACAGGCACTCTTATCAGGCAGGGCATTCCAAGGGCTTAGAAATTACTTCAGGCGATGAAGGCAAAGGCCAAACTCTTCTTTGGGCAAGGTAAATCCTGTACCACGCACAAAGGTCTTTCTTGATTAGTGGCCCTATCCTCAGGGCAGATCAAAGCATCAAATCTGTGGCAGAGCATCAGATAGAAAACGCAACTGTCTTTGTACTCAAGGGGTGACTTCAAAGTTATCAAGGGAAAGAAAGTGCCAAAGTCTGGACAGGTAAGATGAACAGACAAGAAGGGATACATACCCAAGGCTGAGATACCAGGAGCTTGTTCTTATTGGGTGCTTACCCTATGAGGCTTGGATGGGTCTCTCATTAAAAAAAATCCAGGAGTAGAGTGGTCCTATTGAAAAAATTAAAAATAAATCCTACCAAATGATCATTTGGAATCACATTGGTCGTGATGACTAATCGGGGCACCTGAAAGTTTCCATCTGTATATAGCTTGACCTGGTTGTAGAGCAGATAAGTATATCCAGAAAAAACTGACACTCTGATTGTGCTGATGCACAGGCACAGGGTTGTGAGAGTAGATGATAAGCTCCAAAATAGCATCCAAAGAAGGCCAGCTTCCCTTCTTAGGGTGAGAAGTAGGAGTGACCCCAGATGAATGCAAGCATCCTCAAGAAAATCCTCCATAAGCTCATGAATAGCAGGGTCAGTTCCCATGCCTGTCCCACCAGGAGAAGAGACAATCCCAAACCAGGCTCCTCTCTCATCTCTTAGACTAGGCACATGGGATTGGAATGGGATTACCAAGCATGGAACATCTCTAAAAATCAGAGGATCCTTGTGGAAAGACTTTGGTAGAAGCTGTAGCCAACACATTTACTTAATCAATCTATATTTAACATTTGTTGAACACCTCCTACATACCCATCGGAGGATTAAGTTTCAGGGCTATCACCACAAAGCTCACACCTAAGGAGCTTATGTTTGACCCTCAGTCAAATATATTTATTGAACACCCACTAAGTGTAAGGTGCAGGTTCTCTTATTTGTCTAGAGTCTGTAGATATTACGTGATGGTGACATCTGGCTGCTCCATGGAAGGCAGCAGTTAGGATCTCATTGTCTCTCTGCCTTCTCTTCCTGAATCCCCATGGGTTTCTGAGCTTTGGAGAAGCTCTAGAATCCCTGGTGACCAAGAGGAGGAAAATGCTGATGTGAATGATTAGGGGAAATTATTGCAAAAATCAACTGTGCACCTGGAACTAAAATAATGTCTGGAGTATATTCTGATTGGTCAGGTTGATCCCACAGGTATTGCTAATTCTGAATGACACCTTGGCTGGCTCCTCTCCTTCAAGAATTCCTCCCCTTCAAGGGCTTTCTCTTCTGCAAGAGGAATCCTGGTCTTGATGGACAAAGGTCGACTTAAAAGACACCTTCTGGAACCTTCCACTCTTCTCCTTGAATGGTGAACTTCCCTCCCCTGCCCCACCCCTGCCAACTTCACAACCCCTGAGGATTCATCTCTGGGCAATAAGCAAATCTTCATAATCATTTCACTGGTCCATTCTACCTCTAGACCCAGCATGGCATTTGATTCTGCTAGGGCTTCTTTGTGTGTGAGAAACTGTTCTGAAAGCCCCCAACAATGTCATATTATACTGTGCTGTGTGGGAAATTCACACCATTTCTCCATCCCTAGTGAGGATAATCACTGCCAATCCATGGTGCTTTTGTGAAAATGAGTCATTTGGAGGGGTGCCAAACAGGCAAAGAAGGGGGATAGCAAATTGGACTGATGGGTTTGGTGGCATTAAATCACATGGATTTAAATGTGAGGCACTTTGCAGAGTCGTGTCTTTAATTCTTGCTGAGAATGTTGATTAAAGAAGGTAGTTACCTAAATTTGTGACATTTGGTAATATGATTATATTACCCCATAAAATTTGAAAATTTTGACTAGATAATAAAAGCACATGCTTTGAAATTCAAAATGACATGCAAATGTTCACATTAAGAAGTCCTGCTCCTCACCTTTCCCCATATCCCCTTCCTACAAGGGTAACCACGTTTGTATTATTTATATTCCTTCATGCAAATACAAGCGATGGAGCATCCCCTTTGGTTTGGGGGAATCCCACACTAGAAGAGCTTGTTCCCACCTCTATAAGCCAAATTAACAGATACACCCCCAGCCTTGCCCACAGTTGTGGCAAAGTCCTACGATCTAGGCTCAGCCAATCAAAAACACCTGCCCAAAGTCTGAGTTGGAGGGAGATGACATCCCAAAGTAAGCACGGAGGAGAATCTTCTCCAGGGCAGAGTCAACTATGCCATATTTCCAAAGACAGTGGTGCTAGTGGTTCAAAATGCAGCATTTGGGGTCCAGGGCCAATGGGTTCAGCAGTGCATGTGGAAGCATTTGCAGAGCCAGATTAATAGAGAATCTAATTAACCAGAACCTATTGTAGAGCACAGGAGCATCTACTCAATAATCTGTAATAACCTCCATGGGGAAAAGGATGGATATATTTATAAGTACGACTGATTCACTTTGCTGTATACATGAAGCTAATACAACATTGTAAGTCAACTATAATCCAAAAATGTAATTTAAAAAAAAATGAAAAAAAAAAGCAAAAACCAGAGACTCTGTTGCCTCTTAAACCTCAGGCCTTCTCACCTCATTGAGCCTCTTCCAAAGACTAGAAGGGGGTTCCAGCCACGTGCAGACATGATTTTTTAAAATCTGCAAAAGCCAGGTGTTTTCCCTGCAGTTGGTTAAGACTCTCTTTCCTCTCCAACTAACCATTTGTCACACTTCCTTTTGTGCTTCATGATGTTGGAGTGGCTGCAGAATTTTGAAGGACAGGCTAATTCAGGGGAAGCTGAGTTAGGGTGCATTTAGTTTAGGGTAATGTGACACATTTATGTGGTTCATGATTACTTCTGGAGTCATTGCTAGCCACTCCGGGTCAGAATGGCTGCCAGAAGCTCTTCTACTTCTCACTGTGCCAGTTCTCCCAGCCCCAGGTTGTGAAGGTGCACCGCGATTAGGATATGTCCTTAGCACCAGGCCCTGGAACCACGTGGAGAGCGGAGGAGAAATAAGATTCGAAATTCGAGGAGTTCCCATCGCCGCACAGCAGAAACGAATCTGACTAGGAACCATGGGGGTGCTGGTTCGAGTCCTGGCCTCGTTCAGTGGTTTAAGGATCCAGTGTTGCGGTGCGCTGTGGTGTAGGTTGCAGACGCAGCTCGGATCCTGAGTTGCTTTGGCTGCGGTGCAGGCCAGCAGATATAGCTCTGATTAGACCCCTAGCCTGGGAACCTCTGTATGCCACGGGTGAGGCCCTAAAAAGACAAAAAAAAAAAAAAAGAAAGAAAGAAAAAGAAAAAAAAAGAAATTTGCAGATCCGCAGAATTCCCTGGTGACCTAAGGATTAACATTGTCATCACTGCGACTCAGGTTCAATCCCTGGTCCAGAAACTTCTGTATGGGAAAAAAGAAAGAAAGAAATTCACAGAGCCAGAAGCTCATCTATGGGAAATCTTTCTAACTCTTCAAGATCACAAATGATAGAGACTCTCCCAAATCTGACAACAATCCATCTTACATATCGTTATGGATGACAAGTATAAAGCCGAAAGAAAGTTTTCTAAATTATAAAACGTATAAACAGGAGTTTTCATTGTGGCTCAGTGGAAACAAACCTGACTAGCATCCAGGTCCAATCCCTGGGGCCTTTCTCAGTGGGTTAAGGATCCAGTGTTGCTGTGAGGTGTGGTGTAGGTCACAGACTTGGCTCGGCTCTGATGTTGATGTTGCTGTGGCTGTGGCTGTGGCAGGCAGCTGCAGCTCTGATTCAACCCCTAGCCTGGGAACCTCCATATGCTGCAGGTGTGGCCCTAAAAAAAAAAAAGAAAAGAAAAGAAAAGAAAAGAAAAGCAAACCAACAAACCAAAAATAGTATAAACAAATATGGACCTCCGTCAGGTGATGCAAGCTGATGGGATGAAAGTGGTACTATGCCGGCATGGTCTTTCTCGCCTAAATCTAGACTCCCCATGGAATCACAAGAAAAACAGACAAACCCAAACTGAGGGACATTCTCCAAAATAGCTATGAAACTCAAATCCTTCAAGCTTATCAAAAAGAAGGACAGTCAGAGTTCCCGCTGGGGCACAATGGGATCGGTGGCATCTTGGGAGCCCTGGGACGGAGGTTCGATCCCTGGCCTGGTGAAGCTGGTCAAGTGGGTTAAGGATCCGGTGTTTCTATACTACGGCTGTGGCTTAGGTCACAACTATGACTCAGATCTGATCCCTGGCCCGGAAGCTCCATAGGCGTGGGGGCGGCCAAAAAAAAAAAAAAAGAAGGAAAATCTGAGACACTGTCACAGTCCAGAGAAGCCTAAGGAGACCTGATGCCTAAATGAGTGTCATGTGTTATCCTGGAACAGCAAACAGTGCTTGCGGAAGAACCAAGGACATTCAAATGAAGAGTGGAGTTATTGAATAATGATGTTTCAATATTGATGCATTTGTTGTAACAGATAATAAAAGAGGAAAATGGGTGAGGGGTATACAGGAACTCTGCACTACCTTCACAGCCTCTGGAAATCTAAAAGGGTTCTATTTTTTTAAAGTTGCTTCGAAAAGAAATTTGGAGCAACCACGCTATAGAAAATATTATAAAGTACACTTTTTCATCATATTCTTACACAACTCAAAAATAAAATGGAAAAATATAATGTGCAGTGTGTCAGGCAAATAAATTATTATGTAATATTTCTAGATTTTGTGAGGTTTACGGTATTTATCAGCTTTTTAAATACTTAAATTTTTTGTGATTTTTTCCTCATTCTAAATTTTTTTTCCTTTTTTTTTTTTCTCATTCTAAATATTTACTTTGGTGCCTAATTTTCTGTTCGCGATTTGTTGTAAACAAAGCTCCCTCAAAACCCAGATCTACCCCTGGGTATGTGTGCAGCTCTGGGCAATAGTGTTATCATGGTACCAGTCTACAATACGATGGGTATTTGTACAGTTTTTTGGCCCTCCCAAAGGCCAAAGATATTTACTTAAAAACTGTTTGTATAATTTTTTTTAAATGGCTGCTCCTGCGGCATATGGAAGTTCCTGGTCTAGGGGTCAAATTGGAGCAGCAACTGCTGGCTGATGCCATAACCCCAGCCACCTTGTATCTCAGCTGCATCTGCCACCTATACCACAGCTCATGGCGACACTGGATCCTTAATCCACTGAGCAGGGCCAGGGATTGACCTGCGTCCCCACAAAGACTATGTTGGGTTCTTAACCCACTGAGCCACAATGGGAACACTTAAATAAATCCCTTGTCACATAAATCATCCATAGTTTATTTCTGCTGCTTGTAAATGAGACTTTGACAGATAAGTTGGGCACCATTTAAAGCAATGGTTCTAAGCTGTGCATTTGAGCTCCCTGGGGTGGGGATGAGGGTAGGAGGTTAAAAATATACGGATGCCCCATCCCAACATTGAAACAGCATTTCCAAGGGTAGGGCCTGGCCATCAATAGTATTTAAAATTCCCCAGCCAAGCTTGAGAGCCACTGAACAGAGTCTGATTCCCCAAGTGGCCCAAGTTAGCTCTTTTCCATCCTGAGTCCTAATTCTGTGCCCATCATTATGCGAGGCATGGTAGATGCACAGAAGTAGGAAACAGACCATCAAGGACCCCTCCATCTGGACATCCCGGAGTGAGGTTGGGGTGTCCGGATTTCCCTTTAAGTAGAAGCTGAAGCGAAAACAGCACGCAGACTGCCTGGGAAAAGGAGCCGCTGAAATGTTGGCAATGTCGGGAGAGCTGTGTTTGGCTTTATCATGTGTAGGGGTGGTGAGAGATGCTGAAGGGGTTCTGGCACTTCCCAGAAGCTTCCAAAAAATGAGGTGTATGAGGAACCCTCAGCTTGGACATTAAGCGGGGGAAGATGATCTCGACCAGCAGGCTCCAAGCCCCTGCCTTCATGGAGACAGAATACAAGGAACTAGTGACATTTGTGGGGTTGTTAAGACAACATAAAGGCGGGGAGGGGGAGGGGAGAGAGGTTGCTCACAATAGGACCAAAAGCATAAAAGACTGCGGAAACCAAAGGGAGAGAGGATCTGGAGTCAGAAAACTAAAAACGTTCCCAAATAAGTCTTTAAAAACCTACTTCAAGAGGTCCCGTCGTGGCACAGTGGTTAACGAATGCGACTAGGAACCATGAGGTTGCGGGTTCGATCCCTGGCCTTGCTCCATGGGTTAAGGATCCGGCATTGCCATGAGCTGAGGTGTAGGTCACAGACGCGGCTTGGATCCCGTGTTGCTGTGGCTCTGGCGTAGGCCGGTGGCTACAGCTCCAATTCAACCCCTGGCCTGGGGACCTCCATATGCCGCAGGAAGCGGCCCTAGAAAAGGCAAAAAGACAAAAAAAAAATTTTTAATTTAAAAAAAAAATAAAAACTACTTCATAAATAGAAAAATATCAAACTGGGAAAGCTTAACAGCAGAACATGTTATTCACCCCAAACTAACTATACACATCCATTCGAAATTCCGTTTCTACCCCAATAAAATTACTTTTGGAACTTCTCAGGGATTTTAAAGTTGACACAGAAGAATGTGCGAAGCTGGTCAGTTTTTGCAAAAACATGAAGGAGGAACATTGACTTTTACCAGATATTAAACTTATTTTTATTTTTTTATTTTTATTTTTTGCTCTTTAGGGCCGCACCCGCAGCATGTGGAGGTTCCCAGGCTAGGGGTTGAATTAGAGCTACAGCTGCCGGCCTACGCCAGATCCGGGCCGTGTCTGCGACCTACACCACAGCTCATGGCAGCACTGGATCCTTAACCCACTGAGCAAGGCTGGGGATCGAACCCGCAACCTCATGTTTCCTGGTCAGATTCGTTTCCGCTGCGCCACATCAGGAACCCCTAGGACATATTTTTAAAGTGACAAAAACATATACAGAATGATATTATCTTAGGAACAAACATACGAGGAACAGAATGAAAAGTAAAGAAACAGCTGTAATTATTATACGCAATTAGGGATTACGATAAAGATGGAATTCCAACTAAGTGGGGCGGAATGAGCCAGTCAATATATCATTTTGGAATAACTGGCTAACCATTTGGAAAAAATCAAGCTGGATTTCCTCCTCATAACATCCACAGTAATAACTTGCATATGGCTTATGTATTTAAAAAATAAATAAATAAATAAAGGTACCAGAAGGAAAAAAAAGTAAAATTGTATGTAAACTCGTAGTAGGAAAAGCTTTCTAAGCCTAACACCAATAAAGTAACCTACTGGGAGAAATGATTACAAAAAATATTTTAGTCTTATAAGTCTAAAAAAAAACAATGAAAGGTAAATTACTTCTGGGAATACAGCTGTGACACATGTGACTTTCATAAGGTTTAATATCCTAAAATACAGAAGTATCTGACAGACAAAAGAAAGAGGCAAATTGTTCAACATAAAGTGAAGGAGATAGAATAAGAAATAACCATCCTTACGGTAAGACTACACAACTAACACAAAAAAAAGCATTCAACTGCCTTGGGCAATGGAATGCATATAAAAGCAAAATGAAGCCACTTTTGGCCTAAAAAATTAGCAAAGAGGGTGTGGAGAAATAGGTTCGCCTCCAAAAAATGTAAAATGATAACATCATTTCTTGGAAGACAATTAAGCATTGTCTTCACAATCGTGCAGAGTCATATCCTTTGGCCCAGCCATCTCCTTCTGGGGAAGTCATTCTAAGAAACGTTGGCCTCAAAGCGCAAAGAGATAAAGTTAAGCACATATGTAAGCATCAGCAAAGCAAAACAATCTTCTTTTATTCTTTAATTTAATGTAATTTAATTTTGGCCATACCGGCGCATGCAGAAATTCCTGGGACAGGAAAAGAACCCAGGCCACAGCAGTGACCCAAGCCACAGCAGTGACAATGCCTGATCCTTAACTGCTAGGCCACCAGGGAACTCCCAAAATCTTTTTTTTTTTAATAAAAGAATTATAGGGGTAGGAGAGAGGGAAGGCAGGAGGGCTTAAGAGGTACAAACTGTTAGATGTAAAATATTCTATAAGGATATATTGTACAACGTGGGGAATTTAGCCTGTATTTTACAACAATAAATGGAGTATAAAAATTGTGAATCACTATGTTGGACCCCTATAACTTACATAATATTGTACACCAGCTATACTTCAATAAAAGTAAAAAAGGAGATGGGGATGATATAAGAAAAAGAATATATATATATGGAATATATATATATGTATAACTGGGTCACTTTGCTGTACAGCGTAAACTGGCACAACACTGTAAATCAACTAGACTTTAATATAAAGAAAGAAAGAAAAAAGAATTGTGTATTTGATACGCTGTTTTTTTTGGGGGGGGCCCACACCCGTAGCATATGGAAGTTCCCAGGCTAGGGGTCAAATCGGAGCTGTAGCCGCCAGCCTACACCACAGCCACAGCAACACCAGATCTGAGCCTCGTCTCTGGCCTACACCACAGCTCAAGGTGACGCTGGATCCTTAACCCACTGAGCAAGGCCAGCCAGGGATCGAACCCACATCCTCATGGATTCTAGTCGGATTGGTTTCCGCTGCACCGCGAAGGGAATTCCTGTTTTGATATTTGGAAAAAGGACTGGAGGAGCATCATTATAGGTAAACCAGAAGCTTATTGAGCCTTTTTAATGATTTTACTATTTTCTTAAATTTTTTATTATGATCAATTCGCAATTACTACTGTTTTAATTTTCTAATTTGAACTAGACAAGGGAATGCAATAAGAGAAACCATGATTTTTTTTCACCCTTTCATTATCTTTAGCTCTCCATCCACACTCTGCATCAACCTACCATGAATACTTCTAATAATGAAAAACTAGGGGAAAAAAACAGTAGAGAAAGCAGGAAGTGTTCTGTTTAAAATGTATGGGCACAGCCCTATAATGGAATACTAAGAGCCACTAAAAATTATACCTGCAAATTTCTATGTATTGACACTGTAAGAGAGTCATAATTTACAAGGTAAAGAATAAAGGTCAGAAACAATTGTCTGGCAAGATCCTGGTTTTGTTAAGAAATATTTCGATCCTGTTTTTGTTAATAAATATTTCTGATTGTATTTATGCACATAAAAAAAGCCCAGAAGGGGGAGTTCCTGTCACGGGTAGCAGGTTACAAACCTGACTAATATCCATGATATCCATGAGGATACGGGTTTGATCCTGGCCTTGCTCAGTGGCTTAAGGATCTGGTGTTGCCCTGAGCTGTGGTGTAGTTTGCAGACACAGCTCAGATCCCATGTGGGCCGGCAGCTGCAGCTCCATTCAACCCCTGGTCTGGGAACTTCCATATACTCATGGATGGGGCCCTAAAAAAAGAAAAAAAAACTCAGAAGGATAAATACCAAAACATACATATACAATGAGTGTGGAAGTGGGGGGGAGATGATAGGCCAGGAGTTTTAAAAATCCATTATTTTCCAATTTTTCTACAATCAAAATAACTTACTTTTGGGATACAGAAAAGATACTGATAGAAAGTTTTAGCTGCCCAGTTGTAATACTTCCTGGAAGAAGATAGAGTATAAATTCTTTTTTTTTTTTTCCTTAAGGCCACACCCACAGTATATGGAAGTTCCCAGGCTAGGGGTCAAATCGGAGCTGTGGCTGCCAGCCGATGCCACAGCCACAGCAACACAAGTTCCAAGCCTTGTCTATGACCTACACCACAGCTCATGGCAACGCCGGATCCCTGACCCAGTGAGTGAGGCCAGGGATGGAACCCACAACCTCGTGGATGGTCGTCGGGTTTGTTACTGCCGAGCCACAAAGGGAACTCCCTAAATTCATTATTTAATTAAAGAAAATAGAGCAGTTGTTCCGAACATCTGGTCCCATACATTTGTAAGAATGCTGTTGGTTCTAGGGGTTCCCGTCATGGCTCAGTGGTTAACGAATCTGACTGGGAACCATGAGTTTGCAGGTTCGATCCCTGGCCTTGTTCAGTGGGTTAAGGATCCAGCGTTGCTGTGAGCTGTGGTGTAGCTGTAGACGCAGCTCGGATCCTGTGTTGCTGTGGCTCTGGCGTAGGCCAGTGGCTACAGCTCCGATTAGACGCCTAGCCTGGGAACCTCCATATGCCGCGGAAGTGGCCCTAGAAAAAGGCAGAAAGACAAAAAAAAGAATGCTGTTGGTTCTATGACATTTGATCTTCAAGCTTCTGCCCTCTTGCCTTTCTTGACTACCCTGAAGATGCCTGGGGGTGCTCAGCCCTTGTTAAAGACGAGAGGACTGAATCCCAAAGAGGGGATGTGACCTGCCCAGTGTCACATGAAGGACAGCATCCTCGCCAGGACTAGACAAGGCCCTAGAGCTTCTGCTTTCTGCCCCACATGCGAGTTATTTTGTCAATCCTCTTTTTCTCTTTCCTTTTAGGGCCACAGGTGTGGCATATGGAGGTTCCCAGGCTAGGGGTCGAATCACAGGAGCTGCAGCGGCCAGCCTACACCACGGCCACAGCAACACCAGATCAGAGCCACATCTGTGACCTATGCTGCAGCTCAGGGCAATGCCGGATCCTTAACCCACTGAGCAAGCCCAGGAATTAAACCCGCATCCTCCTGGGTACTAGTCAGGTTCATAACTTGCTAAGCCACAACGGGAACTCCCTATTTGGCCAATCCTTGCTGGACATTCTGTCCAGGCACCTCCTTTTGCCATAGATTGGGTGCCTTTCCTTTTTTCCTTTACGGGGGTAGGAGGGAGGGGGCAAGGACCCCTCATTAGGTCAACATTTGTGGGGCACCCTTTTGTGAAGAGGCCACAGTCTATGAGGAGAGAGAACACGGACGAATTACAGAGTTGTCTCAAAAGGAAAAGGCGGAGGCTTAAATCAACCCAAGGGTGAATGACAGTCACCCTTGGGGAGCCACAGAGCTTCAAAGAGAGTTGACAGCTGGGGGGATGACAGGGCCAGACTGCGCAGTTGGAAGAGTTAGAGCTGGAAACCTGGGGGGCCCTCGGGCCGGGCCACCCTTGGTCCATGGAGCCTCATGGTTTCCTGGAGACTTGCCAGCCTCCCAGGGAGGCCCCACAAAGATTGTCCTCCAGCCGCTCTCCTGTGATCACAGCAAGGGCCGGTGGGGGCACCTGAGAGTTTGACACCCACCCCCTGCCCCGCCCTCCTGTCAGCGTCTCTTGGCGTTTTCTTTCATGCTCCCCCCACTGGCTGGCAGCCAGATGCTCATTGTCATCCAGAACGGAGCCAGGCTTAGCCTAAACCTCCTGGCGCATCCGAGCCCATGCTTGAGAGAGAGACACTCTAAAGCTCTGTCTGAGATGCGTGCGTTTCTGGGAGCAAAGCCCCAGGGACCCTCCAGGGCCTGCACTGTGCTCAGCATCTCGGCTTCTGTCTCTCTAAAGTGGAGATACTATTATTTCTATGCAGAGTCATTAAAGAATGAAGTAAACTCAGGTACAACACCTGGGAGATAGGAAGGGCTCAATAAACATCACTTACCACTCAGACGGCAGTCTCTTCTTCTGGAAAAATGCAAGGTTGGTGGGGCAGCCTTGGTGTCCCAACCACCTCCATTCTCCGTGAGGCCGTAGCGTGAGATTTCCTCAAAGAGCTCACGGCTCCCAAAGAGGTGGCTCTTCACATTGCCATAGATTTTCCTGAAAAGATTATTTTTTAATATCTGTTGGCTAGACACTATACCTAGAATATCTTTTGTTTCTCTAGAAAAATACATTTTCTAGCCTTCTAATCTAGTATATGATATGGTTCTTTTATCCTTTCTTTAAAAAAATCTTTCAAACTGCTGGCCTTCCGTGGAAGAATAGCTAGTACATCATTTCTGGAGGGACCTTGTAAATGATTTAACATCTTTGTTTAAAGCCAATTTACTATATGATAGCTACAAAGCTAATATTGACTTAATTTTTTTTTCTCGACTCTGCCCAGTTGCAAAGATCTTAAGTGATAAATGGATCTTTCAGCTCAAGTATTACACAGTAGTGTATTCACAGCTGGCAACAGCAGAAGCAGGTGTCAGGAGGCAGTTTTTCTGCAGAGGTGGGCAGGGCGAGGATGGGAGAGCCTGGGGGAAAGCTTTGGTCCAAGGTCTCTGAGCTTGGAGTGTGCAGAGACAGAGAAGGAGAGAGCCCAACAGAGACCAGTGAGCTGGGGTGAAGGGGCTCATCCTGGGAGGCCAGGCTGGGAGAGCAGAATGGGAGGGGCTTGCCTGCCTGCCTTCCCTCCCTACCTCCCTGACTCTTGACCTCCTCCTGCCCCTTCCCCTTTCTTCAGTGAGGGTTCAGTGGGTGGGCAGCCAACCCACAAAGCATGCGGAGAAGGATTTTCACACCCTGCCCCCAGGCACAGAGTTCAATAATAATGCATTGAATTGGGAGTTCCCTGGTGGCCTAGTGGTTAAGGATTCAGCATTGTCACAGCACTGATGTGGGTTCCATCCCTGGCCCAGGAACTTCCGCACGCTGAGGGCACAGGCAAAAAAAAAAAAAAAAAGGCATTGAATAGCATTTTCTCATCTTCAGATCACTTCAGATCACTGTTTCTTCATTTCAAACCCAACTCCCATCAACTCCACTCTGAATGAAGCTCTTGACATGGCCCAAGTCAAGGTGCCTGGAGTCTGGAAGAGCACACCAACTTGGGCTTCCTACTTCCCGTCCACACCTCTTTCAGCATCATCCTCAAGAACCCCTAGGGCAGGAAATATTATGCCCAAACCCAAAACTCAGGAGCCCAGAGGGGGTGAGTAACCTCCCAATGGTCAGCCAGCTGTGTGGTGGGAGCCTGTGGGCCCTCCCTCCTGGGCTGTGACACTGTTCACTTCACTCCTCTGAGAGTCCACTAAGAGCCTCGTACACCTTGTGTTACTTACTGCTTACAACATCCCATTTTGTCAAGGTCAGATGGCTGGTCCAAGTTCATCCATCAAGTTCTTGGAGTGGATCACAAAGACAGGATAACTTTGGGATCTTCTAACACTAGCCCAGGGCACTTCTCCCACCCACAAGGTCTTGTGACATACTCAGCTTTGCCTGTGTTACAATGACAATAGCTAAAAATCCATTAGTCCTCCTTTGCTTATTGTAGGGATCACTGATTGATGTTAGCTGAAGACAAGGGATGAATTGGATAGAGCTGCTTGGAAAGATTTCCACTCTATTGAAGAGCAGCCCAAGGAAGGGAAAGCTGGTAGTGAGTTCCTCTTGCTAGAAGAATTCAAACTCAAAATGGACAGCCACCAGTATGGGTGCCTGAGAGGTGACCAGTCAACAGAGGCTAGGTCACCTTGACGTCCAAGTTCCTTTCTACGCAGAAGCCTAGGACACATTCAGTGACGGTCTCCCAAGAGCTATGAAAGACAGGCATTGGTGGCCCCAATACCTCCCCCTCCCTATGGAAAAAAATGTTACAAGGTTAAACTATTTCTATTCCCTTCAAATTCATGTGTTGAAGTCCTAATCCCCAGTACCAGAATGTGGCCAACATTTGGAAAGAGGGTCACTGCAAATGTCATTAGTTACAATGAGGTCATACTGACATAAAGTAGCCCTTGATCCGATATGACTATGACTTTACAAAAGGGGGAACTGAGGACACAGACAAGCACACAAGCAGAAGGCTATGTCAAGATGAAGGCAGAGAAGGGGCTGATGCACTGACAAGCCCAGCAATGCCAAAGAGTGTCTGGAAAGCACCAGAAGTTAGGAGAGAGGCCTGGAACAACATCTCCCTCCCAGCCTTCAGGAGGCAGCTACTCTGCCAACACCTTGACCTCAGACATTCCAGCCTCCAGGCCTGTGGAACAATACATGGGTATTGTCTCAGCCCTCAGCATGTGGTACTCCATTTAGAGCAGCCCCAGCAGACTGAAATTCCAACTCAGAGCTCTTATGCCAGCCAGCTGGGGACGGTCATGTTTGTTACCTTCTCTGTAACTGCTCTGTTACTTAAAAGCAGGGGTCCAGCAGCTGAAGGGCTGCTGGTTGGAGACGAAGCCGTACTTGAAATGATCAGCTATGGGTCATGAACCTCCTCGGAGCCCCTCACATTAAAGCAGCCCTCCTAGGCCCAGGAGGGCCCAGCTCTGCTGCAGTTTTGAATGAAAACCACAGAGGGGGAGGTGGCCATCTCCTGGTCAGGGGTCAGAGGCCCTCTGTTCAGATAAAAGCACCCACAGGGACACAGGGACAAAAGGAGGAAAGAGAGAAAGAGGCACCTGGGCAGCCAGAAGCCCTGCTCCACCACTTCCTAAAGACTCTTTCTTGGAACTGGACTCCCTTTATTCTGACTAGGTTTTAATTCAAGCCACTGGGGCTCTGTCCTCAGTCCAGATTCCTGCCAGCTGTGCGTGGGCTGAATGCACTTTTAGGGTTTGGTTGTTTGTTGGTTTTTTTATTTGTTGTTTGTTTGTTTGTTTGTTTGTTTTTCTTCAGGGCTGCTTCTGCAATATATGGAGATTCCCAGGCTAGGGGTCAAATTGGAGCTACAGCTGTCAGCCTATGCCATAGCCACAGCCACAGCAATGCTAGGTCGAAGCCGTCTCTGTGACCTACACCACAGCTCATGGCAACACCGGATCCTTAACCCACTGAGCAAGACCAGGGATCAAACATGCAACCTCACAGTTCCTAGTCAGATTGATTTCCACTGTGCCACGAAGGGAACTCCTGAATGCACTTTTTAAAACCAGAATCCACGGACCTCAGCATCTGAAGATCAGCCCTCAAGAGGAGCAAAGATGAAAGGTCAGGAACTTTCCAAAGACCCCGTAAAAACAACTCACATCTCTGTAGCACTCACTCTGCATGAGGCGCTTTTCATATGTTGTGTCTTTTATCTTCCACCTGCTCTAAGAGGGGTGTCCTTTCACCAGCTCAACTCTCCCACAAGAGAAGTGAGGCACAGAGGGATAAAGGAGCTTGCCCGAGGCTGCAGAGCTCTAGATGGTGGAGCCAAGCTCTGTGCCCATAACCACCGTGCTAAACAGCATCCACCTTGACTGTGTCCTCCCCACTGGGGGCGTCCTGGGGCAGACAGCAGACAGGAGGACTGGTAGAGCCCCCCAACTCATGAGGGACAAGCTTGGTCCTGATCCAGGCATCTTGTTCCCCTCTGGAGCCTGCTGGCCCTGCAGAATGGAAACTCACACCCTGTAGAGCTGGACGGGACTTTGACATTCATACAGTCCCCATTTTTTTTCACAAAGAGGTTGAGGTCTAGTGAGGTGAAGTGACTGGCCCCAAATCCCAAAGCAAATTAGTGACAGAATCAGGCCAAGAGCAGATGTCCTGGTTTCCAATCCAGCAATCTTTATGAAATACCACATTCCATCTTCACAAGAGGGAGTACTTTTCTTCCACAGCCTGAAAGATTCATAAAGGATGCTAAGAAACACTTTCTGATGGCTAAGGCTGTGATGCTTTGCCATGGCAGTTCTTCCGTGGAAGTTTAAAAAATGGGTCAGGAGTTCTCAGTGTGGCTCAGCAGGTTACAAACCTGACTAGTATCCATGAGGGTGCAGGTTTGATTCCTGGACTCACTCAGTGGATTAAGGATCCAGCATTGCTGCAAGTCAAAGCATAGGTTGCAGATGCAGCTCAGATCCCACATTGTTGTGGCTGTGGCATAGGCTGCCAGCTGCAGCCCTAATTTGACCCCCTAGCCTGGGAACTTTCATATGTTGCATGTACAGCCCTAAAAAGAAAAAAAAATGGGGCAAGTACTGTGACTCCCAACTGGGGCAAGTACCCAAACTGCTGTAAGCAGACTCCCATGAGGGAGAGCAAATGCAAAGTGGAATCTCTTGGGACCATATTTTAGGTGTGAGGTTGAGTGAACTAACCTTTTGCTAAAAGTCCATCAGTCCTCCTATGCTTATTGCACCAGTCACTGGTTGTTAGATGAAGACAAGGGAATCATTTTAGCACAATGTTCAGAGACAGCTGAGAGAGAAATATATATCAACTGTGGATAGTTCTTATTGGTAGCTCTTGAAGCAGTCTACAAAAGTTTTCCATCAATTCAACTGCTTATCCACCTATCCTTCTATTCTTCTTCCCATCGTTCATCCACCCACCCATCTATCCAACTGCCTGTCGATCCATCCATCTGTCCATCTATCTGTCCACCAATCCATCCATCCATCCATCCACCCATCTACCTATCTATCCATCCATCTATCCATCCATCCACCCATTCATCCATCCACCCATCCATTTATTCACTGTTCCTTCCACTGTGCAAAGAATTCCACTAAACCTTAGGATTTATAAACGAACAAGACTTAGTTCCTGCCCTTAGAAGAGCTTGGATTCTAATGGTGGAGTCATGTTGTAAACCTGTAACTACAACTCTGTGTATTCAGTGAGGGAAATAGCCAAAAACATGAGGAGGCTGGAGAGGGCTTCCTGCAGGGAGTGACATTTAGTTGAGTAGGGATTCCAGCAGAAAATGGGGGAGAGGGAGGGCATCCCAGCTACAGAGGGAAAGATAAGCAACAGCAAGATGGGGTTGGGCAGGTAATACACATAATCCTTGTGTTAGAGTGGAATTCAAAATTTATCTGTAAGGTATGTTCACA
Source organism: Phacochoerus africanus (assembly GCF_016906955.1). Taxonomy (NCBI): domain Eukaryota; kingdom Metazoa; phylum Chordata; class Mammalia; order Artiodactyla; family Suidae; genus Phacochoerus; species Phacochoerus africanus. The sequence continues at coordinate 275,759,067 of NC_062544.1, read as the reverse complement.
CCTCTTGTCATAGTCAATTCCCAAGCAACCCTATAAGGGAGGGTGATGCCAGGAGAGGAAACATGGCCTTTGTTCAGACACATGAACAGCACTAAACAGTTAACATGTTTTGAGCCCTCACGACGTGCCAGGCAGGCCCTCACAAGCAACCCTCAGAACATCGTTTCTACTTTCTAGATGGAACTGAGACTTGGAGAGGTTAATGAACTTGCCCAGGGTCATACACTGGCAGGTGGTAGTGACTGGAACCTGGTCTCCCCAGCCCAGCCCAGGTGAGATACACGTGATGTCTTGGTTGATGGGAGGGGATGAGCTCAGACAATGAAGTGGGTAGCAATCCCAACCCTGGACTTTAAGCCAGGAGTTTCCACTTTCTCCTTTTGATGAAAGGCTTTTTATGAGTTGCCCTCAGATGAGCAGACAGGCCTCCCTGAGGTGATGCTATAAGCAACACAAGGGGACAAGGAAGCCCCAGGCCCAGGAGAAAGGCCACATCTGCCAGAAACATGCCTACTCTCGCAGCAGCCTGAAGTGCTTTGTTCCCCAGCTCTCACTCCCCTCTCCCTCCCTTCTCTCTCCAGATGGATTCTATAAACAAGATAAAATCAGAACTTAAAAGCTAAACAGACTCCACAAGGCCCCTTTCACTGGCCAGGGCAGCCCAGTACTGTTTTTCCAGATGTTTTCCTGGCCCATTTCTAGGAGAGGCCAGAGGTAAGGAGTGCGGGGAGTTCAGCAAGTGCTGGAAGGATGAAGGGACCTCAGGACCTTCTGAGGGCAGGGAGGTCTGTGTCACCTGAGCAAATACTCTGCCTCCTTACCTTCATGTTTTATGAACGCCACCCCAACTCTCCTCCCCACTCTGTCCCAGGAATCCACTCAGCATCCTGATCGCTCTCGTTCTAGTAAAGAATTTAGAACAACGGCAGTGTAGTGTTAGGTCAGCCCCATTCATCACTCTCAAACGCAGGCCAACACCGTTCCTATCATCCGCTGAGAACACACACCTTGCAGTCGGGCAGGGATGGGCTCTGTGGAGAAGGGACAAAACTGTTCTGTGCCCACAGGTCTAGGGAAGGAAGACCCCAAGCTGGGGGTCGGGATAGGGCCAGTGCCCAGTGTGAGTCCTGGGTTCCTTTCTGTCTTACTCAGTGAGGTTTGCAGCATAAAATGGGGCTGCAGATCAAACTGTGAAACCACCAGAGTATTAAGACCAAAACATTCATATCTTATGGTTTAAGCTTTGGATTGGGGCGGGACGGGGGGCTAAAACTGCTATTGGATTGGCAAGATAAGGAAGTCCACTGTATGTCAGTATCATAACTGCAGAGGAAGAGAAATCTGTGACATGCAGTTATAAAAACAGTTGTTACTGGAGTTCCCGTCATGGCACAGTGGAAACGAATCTGACTAGGAACCATGAGGTTGCGGGTTTGATCCCTGGCCTCGCTCAGTGGGTTAAGGATCTGGCGTTGCCATGAGCTGTGGTACAGGTTGCAGGCGCGGATCGGATCTGGCATTGCTGTGGCTATGGTGTAGGCTGGCAGCTGTAGCTCTGATTAGACCCCCCCAGTCTGGGAACCTCCATATGCTGCAGGTGTGGCCCTAAAAAGACAAAAAAAAAACCCAAAAAACAAAAAGACAAAATAAAACACTTGTGACAAAGAGGAAGAAGAAAAGGAGGAGGAGGAGGAGGAAAGAAACCAAGCTGCGATTTGAACCCCAGGCAGTCTGGTGTTCAAGTCCATAAGCTTAACTGCTATGCCTTGGAAGCCACCTCACCTATCATGTATCTTCCCTCACATTAAGCACTTTGATGTCAACAGGCACAGGAAGGCCACTCGTCTTGTCAAGAAACTCAAAGGGTAAAAGCTGGACCCGCTGCTCCCAGTTTTAGAATTTGAGGAGGTCCTGGGAGTGGAGAATGGACTTCAGTCTGATCTGGGGGGTTGGGGGCCATCCTGTAAGCTCTGCTCCTCAAAGGGTCACCTGCTGTAGAATCAACCTGCTGGATTGTTAAAATGCAGAGTTCCGAGACCAGACCCAGAGACTTAGAACTTGGGAGGTGGGAGTCTTGAGAGCCTGTGTTTTAAACCAACATTCCCTACCCCTCACCTCCCACACTGGCCTCAGTGACACAGAAAAGCTGGAGAAGAACCCAACTGACTGCTTACCCCCCAGCTCACCATTCTCTCTTCACATCTCTCCTCCCAGGGGCCAGGAGCTCTGAGCAGGGGGTGTGGATAAGCAAGTGGCAATTGATAACGTACAGCCCTTTCATTTACTAGGGAGAAAGTGTCTTCCATATGGATTGCTGGGTTCTTCAGGTTGTGTATAAGTCTGGTTCTCCAGAAAAACAGAACCAATAAGAGATACATGCAGATGGATGGATGGATAGAAAGATAAGGGATGGACAGATGGATGGATGAATGGATGGATGGATGGATGGATGGATGGATGGATTGATGGATAGAAAGATGACGGAGGGATGGATGGACGGGTAGATCTAGATTTAGATTTATCTATTGATTAATCAATAGGTCTATCTATCTATCCATCTATATATCTATCAAGGGATTTATTTTAAGAAATAGGTTCATGCAGTTGTGAAGGCTGTCAAGTCCAAAATTTGTAGGTCAGGCTAGATATTCAGGCAGGACTTGATGCTATAGTCTCAAGGCAAGGTTTCTTCTTCTCCAGGAAACCTCAGTTCTTTGTTCCTAAAGTCTTTCATTAGATGGGGTTCATCCGCCTTATCAGGGATAATCTTAACTTGAGTCAATGGATTGTGGCTATTAACCACTTCTACAGAATACCTTCCCCTAAACACCTAGATTAGGGCTCAGTTAAACAACTGGGCACTCTAGCCTAGCCAAGTGGACCCATAAAACTAACCATCATCAGATATTTCTTAACTGATTTATACTTACCCAGGTAGCATTGGAGGGAAAGAACATTTGTTGAATAACACATAGTAATATAACTCTATAGTTTACAGCAAAAGCTGACTTCAAAGGAAAAGAAACACACTACATCTGCTGCCAGAAAGACTCTTTTTAAGCTAGCCAAAGCACAGGGTCAATTCAGCATGAAGAATCCCAGGTTCAGCCAGCAGTGGCCTTTCATAATCCCAAGGAGTTTCCTGTCTTGTTCTGCCTCCTGGCAGCCCTGCACTCTGGTCTCCTAATGAGCACTTTAATTGAGATGAAGGTTCCTATGTGCCAAGGAAGAATAAAATGGTGCCTTAATTGCTGTGCCTCCAACCAAATAATGTTCCTAGTATTCTTTCTTTCTCACCAAGAATTATAAAAGAGACAAGCATAACAGTCGGATCAGGGGCCATGGCTGAGTGAAGATTAACGTGGTTTGCTAAGGTGGGCTTCTTGTCATGGGGTCTGAAGGTTTCTTGGGAATCCTACTACATATAATGCTATTACATATGTATGCTATTCATATGTATGCTATTACATATAAAATGTGTGTGCGTTTATGTGCAAGTGCCTTTTTATTGGGGGAGGGTGGGGGAGGGAATTCATACTGTCTTCAGGTTCTCGAAAGGGTCAGTGGTTCCCAAATAAAACCAGAACCTCCTTACAGAGTTTGCAAGGTGATTCCATCCTCTTTAGAGGGCAGCGAGGTGGCTGATCCAACCAAGAGTTATGTACAGTGATTTTTTGAAAATAGATGTTACTTTTTAGAGCAGGCTTAGGTTCACAGCGAAAGTGAGCAGAAGGTAGAGAGAGTTCTAATACACTTCTCATCCCCAAGAATACACACACAGCCTCCCCATTCTCAACGTCAACCAGCATTGTGGGTTACAAGGGATGAACCTACACTGACAAATGATTATCATTCAGAGTCCAGCGTTTACATTAGGGTTCCTTCTTGGTATTGTACATTCTTTGTATTTGGGCAAATGTATGACTTGTCTTTTTGTATCATTCAGAGGAGCTTCACTGCTCTAAGGACCCTGTGCTCTGGCTCATCATCCCTCCCTCAGTTTTTCTTCTTCCTCTTCTTCTTCCTCCTCTTCTTCTTCTTCTTCTTCTTTTTTGTCTTTTTAGGGCCACACCCGCAGCATATGGAAGTTCCCTAGCTAGGGGTCAAATTGGAACCGCCCCTGACCGTCTACACCACAGCCATAGCAATGCAGGATCCAAGCCACTTCCGCAACCTACACCACAGCTCTCATAGCAACAGGGGATCCTTAACCCACTGAGCAAGGCCAGGGATCCAATCTGTGTGCTCAGGGATACGAGTCGAGTTTGTTACCACTGGGCCACGATGGGAACTCTGGAAGCAGCCTTATTAACAAGCTCTCCTATGGATTCTGTTTGCAGGTACAGTTAATCACAATGCTGTGGACATGGGACTAAACTGAACTTGCCTATTCACAGGGAGGGTCCCGTTTCGCAAATCACCACCCACAATGCCCCGGAGGGAATACGTGGTGAGCTTCTGCGTCCTAATGCTGGTTCTGGCTGGCGAACTGGCTGGGGTCAGCCTGGCCCTCTTGGCTGGGGGTTGGGGAGGCTCCTGTTACAGCTGCAGAGGCTGCATCTGGATCCAGGGGCTGTGGCAATGGCAGGATGCAATTCAAATGTTTCCTGGCAACAGAAAGGGAACCAAGATGATGGGCGGAGCATCCTGAGAAAGATGCAGACCACAGCCAGGGGTCCCCTCCAGCCCTCCCAGGGCCACCCAAGATCCACCTCCACTGCGACACCCACCCTCTCGCCTGCTCAAGGACATCTTCCCCGGAGACCTTCTGCCACCCTCTTCTGCCCCCTTAGCCCTCTCTCTGGCCCTGGTTTCTCTCTCCCTCAGCTTCTCACTTTTGGTCCTTCCTTCTCTGCCAAAGTTATAGAGGCCCCAGGGGGCATTTAGTTCCAAATTATCCTAGAGGGAGAGGGGCTCAGCTTTCGTTATGGGGGCCTGTAGGGAGGTGGCACTTCCAGAAAACTGAGCCAGACCCCAGCCCAGTCACCAAGCTGATGCACAGAATTGCTGGCAGCAAAGGGCCAAGACCACAGGGAGCAGCAAGGGTGTGGCCCCACGTCTGGGAAGTCCCTGCCCCAGGTGGTCACACAGTGGGAGGTGGCCACCTGCACCCAAGGTGGAGCCTGATGCAACGATGGAGGCAAGCAGACAGACAGAAAGAGGGCCCATGTTGGAAGTGGATGAATTCAGAGGCAAAGAAGTGACGTCTTTGTCCTTCTGGAGGGACAGTCCTCCGCTCAGCCCTGCTCGTGGAAATAGGGCCTGCATCCACAGACAGCGAGGGACTCCAGCTCTTGGGCAGAGGAGGGGCCAGGACCCAGCAGGACATGGCCTGGGGACATTTTGACAGTCATGCAAAAAGTCACAGATCCCAGGACTAACTACCTCAATGACTACAATTTAGGGCCCTTCCCAGGAGCCAGGCCATGCTTGGGGGCCCCCGTACAGCAACCCCATAATCTAAGCCTTAGCCTTAGAGGCAAAAGTGCTCCAAAGGTCTTGGGTGGAACCTCTGGAGCCAGGAAGACTTGTTCAAGCCCCAGCTCTCCGACTGACTAGCTACGTGGCTTTGAACTAGTTTTTTTTTTCTTTCTTTTCTTTCTTTCTTTTTTTTTTTTAATTCTTATTTCCCCAATAAAATTTTTTTTTCTACTGTACAGCATGGTGACCCAGTTACACATACATGTACACATTCTATTTTCACACATTATCATGCTCCATCATAAGTGACTAGACATAGTTCCTAGTGCTACGCAGCAGGATCTCATTGCTAATCCATTCCAAAAGCAATAGTTAGCATCTATTAACCCCAAACTCCCAATCCACCCTACTCTCTCCCCCTCCCCCTGGGCAACCATAAGTCTATTCTCCAAGTCCATGATTTTCTTTTCTGTGGGAAGTTTCCTTTGTACCATATATTAGAGCCAGATATACAATGGAATACTACTCAGCTGTAAAAAAGAACAAAATAATGCCATTTGCAGCAACATGGATGGATCTAAAGACTCTCATACTGAGTGAAGTAAGTCAGAAAGAGAAAGACAAATACCATATGATATCACATGTCTGAACTAGTTTCTTAATTTCTCTGATCCTAGGTTTCCAATTCTGTAAAATGGATAGGCCAAAAGGAATTCCTGCCTCTGTGAGTTGCTATGAATGTTAAGTGCAAACATCTTTGGAAAGCTGAGTGGAGTTCCCATCATGGTGCAGTGGAAAGGAATCCAACTAGGAACCATGAGGTCGAGGGTTCGATCCCCAGCCTCACTCAGTGGGTTAAGGATCTGGTGTTGCTGGGGCTTTGGCATCGGCTGGCAGCTGTAGCTCTGATTGGACCCCTAGCCTGGGAACCTCCATAGGCCGCAGGTGCGGCCCTAAAAGGAAAAAAAAGAAAAGAAAGAAAAAAAAAGAAAGAAAGAAAGAAAGAAAGAAAGCAAGCAAGCAAGCAAGCAAGCAAGCTGAGTGCTCAGAGCCAGGGACCCCGCAATGCAGCTGATGGCATGATATTACCATTACTATTTTGTTACTGCTTTAGGTGGGCTCTCCCAGCAGGCTGTGTCAGGGGAGGAAAAGGAGCAGAGAGGTAGGTGGGCTGACCCTCATAGGGATCTGGGTCAACCGAAAAGAAAATGGTGTTTAAAACATGTTTTTGCCTGTTTCCCCTTGCGCACACTTCAGAGACATATGAACCCACCGCAAACAACCTTCCACTGACCTTGGACATACAGATGTCGAACCACGCAGCAGAAGCACCCACGCTTTCCTTGGATACTCGTGCAGAAAGACTGTCTGCAGAAGACAAGAGTCTTTAACCAAAAAAAATTATTCATTCAGAATGTGAATAATAATGATATGGAAGAAAGGAGGAAAACAGGGGGAAAAGAAAAGCAAAATCCTTCAAGGCTTAATACGATCCTACCGTGCAAATCTTTCCTCTGTCCCTGGCACATCATCTGCACACACTGATTGAGCGTTAACATAAAAGCGACCACACCCAGTTATATGTGGAAAATGCTTGCCTCCCTCTGGGCTGAGCATCCTATACGAAGGTCATCATTTTGCAAACCTAGCTGTAGAAAGAGTAGGAGCCATCTGGGTGCGGGAACAGGCAGGTGGCCTGGGGATGTAAGCAGGAGCAAGAGACCTGAAAGGAAAGAGAAGTCACTGAAATAGGATCCTTAGAGCTAGGACGCCAGGAGGCCAAGGCATGGTGCATGGGGATGGATACATTTGAAGATGGGGCGAAAGGGGGCATAATGATGGGTGGTGGTGCACTGATGCATCAGGACCACAGGCCATAAACCTGGGAGGGGAAACTAAGGGAGGACATGAGCAGGTTGCCTGGGGGTGACTTCCAGGGCTGCCATTTCTGGGGGTCAGGGAGGGGAGGAAGATCCTGATTAAGTGCCTTGTTAACCCGGCCCTGGTAACAGAAACCTAACCGGGCAAGACTTTATGAGCTCCAGCTGATGCTTGAACAGCGCTGGTTTCAATGCATGGGTCCATTTGTACTTGGATTTTTTTCAATGAGTATATGGGGAAAAAAGTTGGAGATCTGTGACAATTTGAAAAAGCAGATGAACCAGAGAGCCTAGAAATAGCCCAAAATAATGAAGAAATGTCATGACCGTCATGCATGCATAAAATATATGCAGATACTAAAAACATATAAGTAGACAGTAATCTATCCTTACAAAGGCATAACGTGAGTGATATTTAATATGAAATTAATGTGCTTGGTAGCTTTCTTACTGTTTTATGACTACTTTCAAAGCATTTACATCATGTACACTATGCCTCTCATAATTGGAGAAGCTGAGTATCAGCCTATCATCACAGACAAGTGGTTTTTTAAAAAATGTAACAATGTTTCCAATACTGTATTATGAACGTGATTGTAATATCACGTGCCATAAAATTTTTATAATGATTCATTCATTAGTATAGGCTAGACTACTATGAAGCAATTGTACTGACTATACTAAGCTAACCATAAAGCAGTCATACCACTGCTTCTTTGTTATCAATGCATGAATCGTTACACTTGTAAATAAATACGATTTTTTCTAACATTATCTTTTTTTTTTTTTTTGCTTTTTCTAGGGCCACTCCCTGAGCATATGGAGGTTCCCAGGCTAGGAGTCTAATTGGAGCTGTAGCTGCCGGCATACGCCAGAGCCACAGCAACACCAGATCCAAGCCAGGTCTGCGACCTACACCACAGCTCACCGCAACGCTAGATCCTTAACCCACTGAGCGAGGCCAGGGATTGAACCGGAAACCTCATGGTTCCTAGTGGGATTCATTAACCACTGCGCCATGACGGGAACTCCTAACATTATCTTTTCATTTTTGATGTCTAGTGTTCGAAATACATATAACATCTATGGTGTTTTGGATCTTATAAGATAATACTAACGTGGGTACTGACAGATGATTTATCTTATAAGCATATGATGTAAACTTATGGATAAACACAGTAACACAACCATAAGTTTATTTTCTCTTTCTTATGACTTTTTTTTTTTTTTTGCTTTTTAGGGCCACACCTGAGGCACATGGAGGTTCCCAGACTAGGGGTCAAAGCAGAGCTACAGAGCTACAGACATCAGCCACTGACACAGCCACAGCAACACAGGATCCAAGCTGCATCTGCGACTTACACCCCAGCTCACGGCCACACTGGATCCTTAACCCACTGAGCGAGGCCAGGGATCAAACCCGCAACCTCACGGTTACGACTCGGATTCATTTCCATTGCACCACAAGGGGAACTCCTCCTTATGACTTCTTAATTACATTTTCTTTCCTCTAGTTTTTTAAATGATAAGAATACATTATGCAATACATATAATGTATAAAATAGTGTTAATTGACTCTACGTTGTTGGTAAGACTTCCATTCAACAGTAGGCTGTTAGTAGTTTGGTTTTAGGTGAGTCAAAAGTTATATGTGGGAGTTCCCATTGTGGCTCAGTTAAGAATCTGACATAGAGGAGTTCCCATCGTGGCACAGTGGTTAACGAATCTGACTAGGAACCATGAGGTTGTGGGTTCGATCCCTGGCCTCGCTCAGTGGGTTAACGATCCGGCGTTGCCAGAAGCTGTGGTGTAGGTCGAAGACGCGACTTGGGATCCTGCATCGCTGTGGCTGTGGCATAGGCTGGTGGCTACAACTCCGATTGGACCCCTAGCCTGGGAACCTCCATATGCCGCAGGAAAGGTCCAAGAAATGGCAAAAAGACCAAAAAAAAGAAAAAAGAAAAAAAAAGAATCTGACATAGAGACTGTGAGGATTTGGATACAATCCCCGACCTTGCTCAGTGGGTTAAGGACCCAGCGTTGCCCCACACTGCAGCATAGGTCACAGATGCAGCTCGGATCTGTCATTGCCATGGCTGTGACGGAAGCTTCAGCTGCAGCTTCAATTCAACCCCTGGCCAGGGCATGTCCATGTGCCACAGGTGCAGCTGTAAAAAGAACAAATAAATAAGTAAATAAATAAATAAATAAAATACAAGTTATATGTGGCTTTCCAACTGTGACTCTGACCCCGTGTTGTCAACTGTAATTACGCTTATCTGTACTCAATCTGTAAACAATGTTTTTGTAATGATACTAATATTTGTGCATATATGAATATGAATATATTTATTTAACATTTAACATTGCTTTCCTCCAATGCCTAATGTGCAAGTACCTTAGAGGCAACACCGGCTGAGTAAATATTTTCAGGTTTAGCGGTGGCTTCAGGGTCACAGTTCCAAGCAGGGAGCCAGCCCCCAGATGGTCATCCGCTGACCCAGCTAGTGGGAAACATCTCTTGGCCACGTGCTCTTTCTTCAGTTGGTGACTTCCTGGAGGGCAGGGACAGCAGCAAATGTCCTGGTGAACATCTCACATTGTCCATGGCAAATACTCAGTCAAATAACATGACAGAGTGGAAACCAGCAAGGGGCGCTCACAGCTAGCCAAAGTCCTGGCCAAGGGTGTGGTCGCCAGGAGACAGACGACCAGACAGATGAAACACTGAAAATCCCTGGGTAATGGAACAGACAAATACACATGGGAGAAGGGCCGGGAGGGGATCTTCACCTGGACACTCAGGGCAATGCTTCAACAAAGCATGCTGGTGCCCCAGTGAAGGCCCAGGTGGAGACACTGTCACTCACACCCTGCACCCCCCCCCACCCCCTGCATCCCTACCCCCCCACCCCACCCCTCACCACCCCCACCACCCCATCTGCTAATAACTCATACACAAGTCCCCACCCCTCACCACCCCACCACCCCATCTGCTAATAACTCATACACAAGTCCCCACCCCCTCTCACACACCCCCACCCCACGCTCCCCCTGCATCCTCTACAAACACCTCCACCCCACCCCACCCCCCACCTCCACCCTGCCAGATCCCAGTGATAACTCATACAATAATTCTGGGTCCAGGGCCAGAGAGGTCCTCTGTCAACCCCATGTTGATCCTCACTACAAACTGCAACTTTGTGTGTGGGAACTTTCAGTGTGTTGCAGAGACACCACCAGCAGCAGCAGCCCAGGACTTACTGAGCAGCTTTGGCGCGAGACTCACACAATCTCCATATTTCTCTCCCTTCTTCCTTCCTCTTCCCGCTCTCCCGCCCCCAAGACTGCAGGGTGGGAGAAAGACATGCATTAAACGTTTGGAAAGGATTAGTCCATAAAGCCAGATCAGATGGTTGGCTTTGAGGAAGGGGGAGGAGGATGAAGTTAGAGCCTTCACTTCAACCCAGACTAAAATTAATTCCAGATGGCTTAAAGAATTAAATATAAAACATGAAGCCATTAAAAAAAAAAAAAAAAGACTTCAAAGGTGCCACGGGTTAGAGGATGATCCCACAGATGAATCCCCCAAACATAAAAGCAAGGAAAGAAGTCACAAAAAAGGCTTGCTAGGTAGGAATACATAAAGCTACAAAGTTTCATCCCACCGAAAAGACACACTAAAGAATTCAAGGGCGAGTCACAAAATATTTGCAACATATACAACCGTAATAAACAAGAGGATTCATATTGGAGCACTTGTGGTGGTTCAGTGGGATAAGGACCTGACGTTGTCTCTGTGAGAATGCAGGTTCAATCCCTGGCCTCGCTCAGTGGGTTAAGGATCCAGCATTGCCACAAGCTAGGGTGAAGTTCAGAAATGTGGCTCAGATCCGGTGTTGCCGTAGCTGTGGCACAGGCAGGCAGCTGCAGCTCCCATTCAACCCCTAGCCTGGGAACTTCCATATGCCTCAGGTGTGGCCATAAAAAACAAAAAAAAATAATAGGGTTAATATTAATATCCTGTGAAATATATATTTGCATTTTTACCCATTTTTCTAATGCCTATAAAACAATAATAAAATTGAAAAATTAGCAAGATGGGTAAGAAATGTGTGTATATATGTGTATATATATATATTGCAAAAGAAATACAAATGGATAATATAAATATAAAAATGGTAAAAGCGGAGTTCCTGTCGTGGCTCATCCGACTAGGAACCATGAGGTTGTGGGTTCGATCCCTGGCCTTGCTCAGTGGGTTAAGAATCTGGCATTTCCGTGAGCTGTGGTGTAGGTTGCAGACGCAGCGCAGATCCCGTGTTGCTGTGGCTCTGGCGTAGGCCGGCGGCTACAGCTCCGATTGGACCCCTAGCCTGGGAACCTCCATATGCCCAGGGAGCGGCCCTAGAAAAGGCAAAAAAGACAAAAAAAAAAAAAAAAAGATATAAGCTGCTGGAAATCAAATAAGTATCATTTAAACCAATAACAAAATGACATTTTACATATCAAAATTAGCAAAAGTTTGAAAAATTTGTCATTCTAAGGATGTAATTGTGTTTATACAAGTGCATTGCCATAAATTCATGCAACTCTTCCAGAAAGGCAAGTGGCAATATGTATAAAATATACTAAATACATGCCTATTCCTTAGTTTTTTTGTTTGGTTTGGTTTGGTTTGGTCTGGTCTTTTTGTCTTTTAGGGCTGCACCCGAGGCATATGGAGGTTCCCAGGCTAGGAGTTCAGTTGGAGCTGTAGCCGCCGGCCTACAGGACAGCCACAGTTACCTGCGATCCAAGCCGCATCTTCTGCCTACACCACAGCTCACGGCAACACTGGATCCTTAACCCCACCAGGTGAGGAGGCCAGGGATTGAACTCTCATCCTCATGGATGCTAGTCGGGTTCACTAACCACTGAGCCACAACAGGAGCTCCCATGCCTATCCTTTGAAAGACTTTTCCTAATTTTGGAATCTATCCTAAGGCAATAATAAAAGACATTAAGCTCTGGATGAAAACTTAGATTTAAAGATATCTTGTGGAGTTCCCGTCTTGGCGCAGTGGTTAACGAATCCGACTAGAAACCATGAGGTTGTGGGTTCGATCCCTGGCCTTGCTCAGTGGGTTAAGGATCCAGCACTGCTGTGAGCTGTGGTGTAGGTTGCAGATGCGGCTCGGATCCTGCGTTGCTGTGGCTCTGGTGTAGGCTGGTGGCTATGGCTCCGATTAGACCCCTAGCCTGGGAACCTCCATATGCCCCAGGAAGCAGCCCTAGAAAAGGCAAAAAGACAAAAAAATAAATAAATAAGTAAATAAATAAAGATATCTTGTGCAGTATTATTTAGAACATTGGGAAACTGGGAAAAGGCCATATGCCCATCAACTGGGAATTCTTTTGAAAAAATATGATATGGTATCAACTAACCAAGGCCACTCATAACTCAGTGCTAAATAAATAAACTCTACCATGCAGTACACAAATATGATGCCAGTTGTGGGGTGTCTTTCTTCCTCTTCATCTCTTTGTCTCTGTCTCACTCTCTCTCTTTTTTTCTTTTTATGGCCACACCTCTGGCATACGGAAGTTCCCAGACTAGGGATCAAATCAGAGCCATGGCCGCCAGCCTACACCAAAGCCACAGCCACAGTCATACCAGATCCAAGCCTTGTCTGTGACCTACACTGCAGCTTGCAGCAACGCCGGATCCTTAACCCACTGATCGAGACCAGGGATAGAACACACATCCTCACACCCTGGACACTACATCAGTTTCTTAACCCCCTAAGCCACAGCAGGAACTCCCTCTCTTTCTCCTTATATCTGTTTCTTTCTCTCCTCTACTCCCTCCTGTCTGTCTCTGTCTCTGTCTCTCTCTCTTACCCACAGAAATATGTACACACACAACTGCAAGGAAATTGACCAAAATATTCATGGAGGTTCTCTCGAATAGCTAAGTGTATTAATAATTTTTTGTACTTTTTTAAAACAAGGATGTAATACCTCTAGGATAACCCACACACTTATAAATTCCACTGTGAGAATGAGCCCCATGGCATAATAGTCATTTGAGGCATAGACTCTGAAAGCCGGCTGAATGCATACTTCCTGAGGTACTTCCGCTATTTTTCAGAAGTCAGGGAGGAGAATCCACAGTGGGCACCTCTGTAGCATTTTCCACAAAAGTCCCCTGAGGAAGAATATACTAGAATCCTAGGTTGCCAATTGCCATGTTTTCTGTGGTCTATTAAAATACACCAACCATGGCTCCAGTATCTGGTTGGGTATTTCAATAGACCACAGCAAACGATGGCAACCTAGGATCCTAGTAAATTCTTCCACAAGGGGACTTTTGTGGAAAATTCTACAGAGTTGCCCACTGTGGATTCACTCCCTGACTTCTGAAAAATAGTGGAAATACCTCAGGCTGGGGAAATTTGAGTTTAGAACAGTATCAGCAAACTGGCCCAAGGACCAAACCCAGGCCCCCTCCTGTTTGGTACATCACAGGCTAACCATCGTTTTTTTTTTATTTCTCTTTTAGGGCCACATCCATGGCATGTGGAGGTTCCCAGGCTAGGAGTCTAATCGGAGCTACAGCTGCCAGCCTACACCACAGCCACAGCAACACGGGACCCGAGCTGCATCTGCAACCTACAAAACAGCTCACAGCAACACTGGATCCTTAACCCACTGAGCAAGGCCGGGAATGGAACCCACATCCTCATGGATACTAGTAGGGTTTGTTACCACTGAGCCACAAATGGGAACTCCCGTTTTTAGGTTTTTCAATGATTATGCAAGTACCTGTGTAAAATCCTCAAGTTTGACTCTTGGACTACAAAGGCTAAAATGTTTACTAGCTGGCTCCTCCCCTCACCTCAGTCCTGTTTGGCTTATTTGCAATTGGAACGTAGGTACCCTTTAGTCCAACTCCAGTAGCAGTTTTCGAAAAGTAGGGCCTTTTTTTGAAAACTTACAAGAGTGACAGTACCGATAGCTTGGGAGAACTTACGTACAGAGAAAGTTATCCTCTGGAATGAGTGGAGAGGGTAGGCATTGCCCATCTCTTTCTTTACAGCCCTCTGAAATTACACATCGAAAAGCCTTCACAGAGTTCCCATCGTGGCACAGCGGAAATGAATCCGACCAGGAAGCATGAGGTTGCTGGTTCGATCCCTGGTCTCGCTCAGTGGGTTAAGGATCCAGCATTGCGGTGAGCTGTGGTGTGCTGTGAGCTGAGCCGCAGATGCGGCTCAGATCTGGCGTTGTTGTAGCTCCGATTCAACCCCTCGCCTGGGAACCTCCATATGCTGCAGGTGCGGCCCTAAACAAGAAAAAGGAAAAAAAAAAAAAAAAAGGCCTTCACTAATGCAAACGTATTTACTTAGCATTTCCACTTTTCAGAATTTATTCTAAGAAATATTGCCTAGGTGCGCAAAGATCTGGCTACACAGGTGTTCCTTAAAGCATGCCCCATGGAACTGAAAAATTGCAACCAGCCCCAGTGTCCAGCAATCAGAAATTTGTTGGCTGTCTATTGATGTCATATTACGCATTGCATAATATATAAATACATCATTGATAGACACGAGCTGATGTTCATGATATAGTGTAAAGTAAAACAAAATAGATGATAACAATTATACAATCTGAACCCAGTTTTTAGGCTTCTTAGCCTGCATAGAATATTCCCCAGAAGAATATAAACAAAAAGGCCAACAGTGGTTATCTTGGTGTGATAGGATTGTGGATAATGTTTATTCTCTCCTCTTGCGCTTATCCGTACTTTAGGATTTTTGTACCAAGTACAGTACTTATGCCTCTGCTTCCTTCTCACCCCTACACCCTGACAAAGTAGACTAAAAGCTGATAAATATAACAGTCTGGCCAACATGTCTTATAATATCTCACAGGGGTGTTGTATGAATATTCCTTGGCATTAAGTTTTGTCCAGGTTGAAGTGAGGGATCTAACTTTATCCCTCTCCTTCCTACCCAAGTCTAACTAGCTGACCTGGCTCTATTGACTTATCTTTGGCCAACGTTTAATGTGTCTGTCTTCCTCCCATTCTGTATATTTTAACTGTGTCTCAGTTGCCTTTCCCTCCCCCCTTTTTTTCGGCCTCCCTACAGCATAGAGAGTTCCCAGGCCAGGGATTGGACCCAAGCAGCAGTTGCAACCTCTGCTGCAGCTGCGGCAACTCTGAATCCTTGACTCGCTGTGCCCGGCTAGAGATCAAACATGCGTCCCAGTGCTCCAGAAACACAGCTGATCCCATTGCACCACAGTGGGAACTCCATCTCTGTTGTTTGGGGCAGCAAAATAATATACCCAAAATTTAGTGGCTTTTAAAAGCCACCATTTTATTATGGGCTCAAGATGTTGCAGATAGGATTGCATCACTTGGGGAGAGCTAGTCTCTGCTCCACTGGGTACCAACTTGGTAGCTTGCGCAGCTACAGCTGGTTGAAAGAGTGCGGCTTGGTTCACAGGTCTGGGGCCTCAGCTCTCAATCTGCGGGTGTGTCTCGTGGTCTCCACTGCTAGCTTGGGCTTCCTTCTGGCATAATCACCTCTGGGTGACTGGACCTCTTACGTGGTAGCTGGCTTCCCCAGAGCACAAAAGCTGAAGCTGTTGGATATTTATTTATTTGCCTTTTAGGGCCACATCCGCAGCACATGGAGGTTCACAGGCTTCCCAGTCAAATCAGAGCTACAGCTACTGGTCTACACCACAGCCACAGCAAGGCCAGATCCAAGCCACATCTGCAACTGACACCACAGCTCACAGCAACACCGGATTCTTAGCCCACTGAGCGAGGCCAGGGTTTGAAACTGAGGGCTCACAAATACTGGTCAGGTTCATTACCACTGAGCCTCCAAGGGAACTCCTGAAGCTGTTGGACTTTTAGAAGGTATAGACCCAGATCTGTCTCAGTATTACTCCTGACACACTTTATTTTTGAAATCAGGTCCAGGCCAACCCAGACTCAAGAGGAAGGAATTTTGGGAGGGGTCCCTATTCATTGACAGTCACCAAGGAAACAATCTCCCACACTTAGCTTTTATAGGAATGATTTAGCAAGGTCTCCGTTAATGTATACTGGTTAATTACTAATATAATTCCTATGTCCCTATTTAGGAATTCTTAAGTTCAGCAATACTGTGAAAGAATGAATCTTTATGTATTTCACTATGAATGTGCACTTCTCATTTGATACAGTGTGTATTTGATTGGTTCAAACATCTTAAAACAGCTACTTTGATATCTGTCCCTCGACAAGATAACTGTCCTTAAAATATCACCGTCTACTTAGTGTCCCCTTAAAAGCAGCTAATGGCATCAATAAATTTGAGCTTGGAGTTCCCTTTGTGATTTAGTGGTAACAAACCCGACTAGTATCTATGACGATGCAGGTTCAATCCCTGGCCCTGCTCTGTGGGTTAAGGATCTGGCTTTGCCATGAGCTTCCATGTAGGTCCCAGACATGGTGCAGATCTGGTGTGTCTGTGGCTGTGGTGTAGGCCAGCAGCTGCAGCTCCAATTGGCCCTTAGCCTGGGAACATCCATATGCAATAGGCACAGACCTTAAAAAAAAAAAAAAATGGAGCTTAAATATAGCTTAAGCTCCAGATTTCTTTGGTGAGATTCAAGTTAGGCTAAATATTTTTTGAATATAGTTTCCAAAAACTTTTCCACCCAGATCAGGGTTTATCACAGATTGTCAAGAAGGGAGCCTACAAACACTGGCCACCTTGTGCCAGGGATGTGTTGCCTGGTTGCAGGCGGTGGAGGGGGTCAAAAGGAAGTGTGGAAACCTGGAGGGTTGGTACTGAAATCTCTTGACCTCCCCACCCCTGCCCATCTGCACCATCTCCCCCAGGACCCAGGATCTTGCTCCTCAGCCTTCTCTTCTCTTTTCTGCAATTTCGACTCTCCTTGCCTGCTGGTTCATTGCCAAAATACTACAAGACTCAAGTCCATCGCACGTTAAGACAATACCAGCCACCCAGGTTACTCCACTCAAAACTGGTTCCAAAGCTTTCTACGTTTCTCATATCCAAATGCCCAACAGAAGAGCCTGGACTCAGCACCTGTCCTCCCTCCCCTCCAGCCCTCACTCCATCTCCACTTTCCTCCGAGAGATCCAGCCATGACCACTGCCATGACCACTGCCACCAAATCCCCAATAGACCCTTTTCAATCACGTGGCTGAACGTCTCCACCACCCAGAACACTTGCATCCTTCCATCTGTTCTTCTTGGGACGTTCTCTTCCTTAGAGCACCTTGGTTCTCTTCCCATCACT
This sequence comes from Phacochoerus africanus, assembly GCF_016906955.1. Lineage (NCBI taxonomy): Eukaryota > Metazoa > Chordata > Mammalia > Artiodactyla > Suidae > Phacochoerus > Phacochoerus africanus. The sequence continues at coordinate 275,741,455 of NC_062544.1, read as the reverse complement.
CTGACAAGCCTCCTTCCCAGGCTCCTTTTTCTTTGAACACACCTTGAATGTTGATGGGCCCCAAAAGGCTATGCTTGAACTTCTTTTTTGCCCTTAAGTTTGTTCCAGACCAGAGGGTCTTTTTTTTTTTTTTTTTTGGTTTTTAGGGCTGCACCAGCGGCATATGGACGTTCCAAGGCCAGGGGTCAAATTGGAGCTGTTGCTGCTGCCACAGTCACAGCAACACCAGATTCAAGCCGCATTTGCAACCTACACCATAGCTCACGGTGATGCCAGATTCCCAACCCGCTGAGCAAAGCCAGAGACCGAACCCACATCCTCATGGATATCCATCCTCATGGATTCATCTCTGCTGAGCCACACGGGAACTCCCAGGACAGAGGTTCTTAATCTGGAAGCCCGGACTTCATTACAACTCTGGAACCAAAAGACGTGGGAAGATGTTTGAGTGTGTTCTTCTGACAGGAAAGTCAAAGCTTTGAGTAGATTCCCCAAGTGGTCTGTGATGCATAACAGGGGAAACCCATTGTCTTGGGCCACGTCCCCTGCTGTCCCGACTTCATCAGTCCTCAGGCTGAAGGGTGTATGAAGCTTCATCTCCAGCGCCTACATCTTTCTTAAGCTCCGGTCCTGTGCATCAAGCCGCGTGTCTCACAGTTACGCATCACTCAGCTCAAACTCAACATACCCCCAAAACCAGTTTATTATCTTCCCCCGAATCCTGGATCCTTTTACCCTCTTAGCAAAGCTCCCAAGCTAGAAAGTGATCTCTTTTTCTGAGCCCAATAATTAATTAATTAATCAATACTTAATTAATTGAATAATTGTTGGCCAAGCTCATTAATTCCACTTTTACATCCTTCTTGGGCCTGTATCTTTCTGCCACCTCCACCTTCTGGCCTGTTTTAATTCAGGAGTTGATCAGCTTTTCTTATAAGGAGCCAACAGTAAATATTCTAGGCTCCAAGGACCACGTTGTCTCTGACACAACCACGCAGCTCTCTCACTGTGGCTCATAGGCAGCCCTAGATACCAAGGAAATCAATCAACATCCTGAGCTCTGACAGAACTACTCATGGACATTGAAGTTTGAGTTTTATCTAATTTTTACCTGTGACATTATATTCTTCATCTTTTATTTTTCTCAACCCTTTAAAAATGTAAACTCTGGTCTTAGTTCTTAGGCCACACAAAAACAGATGGCGAGCCAGATTTGGACCATGGGCCGGAGTTTGTCAACTCCTAGTTTATAGGACATCACACCCCTTTCCTGAAACAACATTTCTTCCTCCAGGATTGTCCCCTCACATTTGCTCCCCACAGGGCTCCTATGGCGACCTTCCTAAGAAGGAACCTGTGAGCCCCACTTTCCAGCTTAAAACCCTCCGACAGCTCCCCATTAACCTGAGCAAGTTTTCTCAACCTTGGCATTATTGATACTTGGGTCTGGATCATTCTTTCTTGGGAGGGGAAGGGGGAGCTGTCCTGTGCATTTAGGATGCTCAGCAGTGTCCCTAGCCTCTACCCAGCAGACACCAGGAGCATCCCTACCTCCCTGGTAGTGACAATCAAAAATGTCTTCAGAGGAGTTCCCACTGTGGCACAGTGGGTTAAGTATCCACCTGGTCTCTGTAGTGGCACAGCTTATATCGCCACTGGGCACAATGGATTAAGGATCTGCCTTGCTGCAGCTGTGGTGTAGGTTGCAGCTGCAACTGGGATTCGATCCCTGGCCTGGGATTTTCCATATGCCATGGGCACAGCTGAAAAAGAAGAAAAAAAAAGTGTCTTTAGATATGGGACGTGGCCCCTGGTTGAGAACTTGGATACTAGGTGTAGAGCCCAAGTCCCCAGCCAGCATGCAAGGTCCTCCCTAGCTCGGTCCTGCATTTCTCCCCATGTTCTAGGCACACGGAGCCACCTGTCATTCTCCAGGCATGCCAGGCTCTTCCCACCTCCCCTCCCTCCACAACACCCCTCTGCCCTCCTATCCAGTGGGGGTAAATGCCAGCTCACCTTTCACCATTTTCTCCCGCCCTATCCTGTGCATTTCTACAGCAAGGGAAGAGCTTAGCTTTTTCTCCACTGTGTCCTCATGGGCACCCCTACACACTTCCATCAAAGCCCCAAAATGCCTTCAGTCCCTGATTCTCATGTTTTCCCCCATCTTAGACTGTAAGCCTCTGAAGGGCTTAGCTCACATTTGATTCCTCTCTGTAGCCTCAGCATCTGGTTAAACGCATGCATGGGTAAACTGAAGCTTAGACATTCAGCGTCTTTGAAGGTAGAGGCCAAGATCAAGGACTTCCATGGTAGAGCTGGACCCCAAAGCCCTGTCCTGTCCTGACCCCAAGCCCTCCACCCTCACTCTGCCATGTGGACCCCCAAGCCTTGGCTGCCGCTTTAAGTATCTGAAGACTTTGCTCTTAGAAACAAATAGGAGCCTTTTCAGGTGAAAAAGGATAAAATGGGGGAAGACATTTGAGACGTGTTGCTGTGCCCCAGACCATCAACCCCCCTATTAAAGCTCTGGAATTCACCAGCTCTTCCAGCGGGTGAGAGCAGACTGGCTTACAGCGTGTGACAGGTCTCTGTGCAAACCCAGACCAAGGTGACCTAAAGGCTCACCCGAGGCTGGGGAAGCCAAGGCCAGTGGAAGCATAAACGCGAGATGCACCCAGATTCCAGCCACCTGGATCCTTTCCTGTCACAAAGGATTTTCTAGCTGCCGTGAGCTGAGAAAAATTACTATAATTAACCCGTGCTAAAGAATAATATTATGACACATGATTTTGTAGCAGGCTCTTGAGCACTTGGAGCCACAGGCAACTGTGTCCTCTTGGAGACAAGCAGCTCAGGAGGCAGTTTAGAAAAGCATTCACAGGGCTGAGACCTCAAGCATCTGGTTTTTATTTCAGAAACCCAAACCTTATTAAGGCATGGAGGTTGCCAACTGGTTTAGAATACAAAGGCTAAAAGTTGACCAGTGGCCTGGACCCCACAAAGGCTAGGGACAGTCCTACTTGTGCTTCTGAGAGGGGAGAGTTGCTACGGGTGAAGGGCATCTAGCTGGCAACCTTACCCCACCCAACACCCCAAGCCCCTGGTCTGGACACGACAGATGGGGCACCAGTGTTCGGCCATCTGGGCCTCATTCAGGAAGCTGCCTCTGCCTCCTCCTGCATTTCTCTCCCATGTGTGCAAATTGCCATCAAACTGTGCCTGAGAAGGAATCAGAGGAGGCAGGGCACCTTCTCCATCCCCTGGGAAACCACTGGAGAGCAGGCAGGAGGAGGCTGGGAGCAGCATCCTGGATGCTACTTGATGCCTGGTAGCCGGAAGGCAGGCTATGGCCATCTCTCCACCACCCATCTTACAGAGGAGGTGCTAAGGCCGGGAATGCAAACCACCTGGCCAGGGAGTGTCTCCTGCTACAGCGGGGTTGAGCAGGCTCTAAGGCTCTGCTCACTCCCAAATGCCCAGCAATAGGGGGTGGGTCCCGTAAATAATGGTATTTCCCCACAGTGGGAAACTAGGCAGCCTCCGAGAAAATAAGGACAGTAGTCTTTTTTATGTTTTCCTTGTAGATTTCATTTTATTTATTTTAAATTTTATTGAAGTGTAGTTAATTGACAAAGTATTGATCATTTCTGTTGTACCACAAAGTGACCGAGTCCTACATATACACATATCCATTCTTTCAGAGTCTTTTCCCATGGAGATGATCACAGAATATTGGGTAGAGTTCTCTGTGCTACACAGCAGGTCACTGGTGGCCAGTTGTTCCATATACCTCAGTGTGCATTTGCCAGTCCCAAACCCCAGTCCATCTCACATGGAGGGTACCCTTGAAGAGCTGGATATGAGACAGTCTTCAAGACACCTTGCAGGAGTTCCCTGTGGCACAGTGAGTTAAGGACCCAGCACTGTCACTGCAGTGGTTTTCGTCCTGCTGTGGCATGGGGTTAATCTTTGGCCCGGGAACTTCTATATGCTGTGAGCACAACCAAAAAAAAAGACACTTTGAAAAGTGAAGAAAAGCAAAGTGCAGAACCTCACTCGAGTGAAGAAAGGATTAAATACATGTATTCGCTTGGATGACGTAGTGTGTGGGATTGTATGCCCCCAAAAGATACGGCCAAGTCCTAACCCGTAGTATATGAATGTGATTTATTTGGAAACAGGGTCTTTGCAGACCTGAACGAGTCAAGGATGTTCAGATAAGAGCGTCCTGGATTCAGGATGGGCCCTGGATCTGATGATGACAGTCCGTATGGGATACGAAATACTTAGAGAAAAGGCTCCATGGAAGGAGGCAGAGATTGGAATTATGTTATCACAAACCAAAGAACACCTGGAGCTACCAAAAGCCAGAAGGAGCAATGTAGGATCCTGCACTAGAGACCTCGGAAGGAGGCAGAACAATGCTGACATCTTATATTTAGATTTCTGATCTCCAGAGCTGTGAAAGAATAAATCTAGATAGCTATAAGCCACTAAATTTGTGGTAATTTGTTATGCAGCTCTGGGAAACAGATATTGATGCTAACTGGAAGCTAATTTCGATTTTATTGAATGTAAGATCCATAGGAAAAAAACCCATAATCAATAAATAATTAGAAAATTTTAAATTTAGGGAGTTTCAGCTGTGGCGCAGCAGCGTAAGGATCCAGCCTTGCTACAGCTGTGGTGTAGGTTGCAGCTGCAGCTCAGATTCAATCCCTGGCCAGGGAACTTCCAGATGCCATGGGTACAGCCAAAAATAAAACAAAATAAAACATGTGAACTCTACCAAGCATAATAGGATCAACGATGTCAAATATCTAGGACTAAATATAACCACAGATATGCAAGACCTCTACACAGAAAAAATGAAATATTATTAAGAAAAATTAAAGGTTTAATAAATGAAGGTATATGTTACGTTCATGACTCAGAGGTTTCAGGAATGTAAAGATATCAGTTCTCTCCAAATGGATTAATGCAATTATGATGTAGATTAAATGCAACGACAATCAAAATCTAGGTATATATCTGTGAAAATTGATAAGCTACTTCTAATTTGTGTGTGAAAGTTCAAAAGTTCGGAAACAGTCCAGATGATCCTGGGAATAATAAGAAAGCTAGAAGGCTTATCGTCCCTGGAAATCAAGACATTACCAAGAGAGTCATCATAACGTAGTGTGGTCTTGGGGGGGTTTTTTGGGACCCCACCCACAGCATGCGACAGTTTCTGGGCATCGAACCTGCGCCACAGCAGCAAACCCAAGGTACTGCAGTGACAATGCCAGATCCTTAGCTCCCTGCACCAAAAGAAAACTAAAGTTATGTGTTATTGACAAAGACAGACAAGTAGACCCAATGCCACAGAATAGAGCCTATGGGAACAGATTCACACACAGAAAAATACTTTTGTCTTTTATTTATAATGAAAGATTCACATGCAGTGCAGAACCGAAGGGAAAAGGGGGCTTTTCAATCAGTGGTTCTGGATCAACTGGCTTTCCATAGGGAAAAATATTTCTCTTGCCAGCTTCCTCATACCCTCTACAGAAATCAATTCCAGATCAGTCGTAGGTTTAAATGTGAACAGCAAAATAATAACAATTCTAGAAAACCACAAGAGGGAAAGTCTTCATGACATTAGAGTAAACAAAGCTTCCTTTAAGACGCATAAGACAGGGAGTCCCTGTCATGGCTCATCAGGTTAAGAACCTGACATAGTGTCCTTGAGGAGGCAGGTTCGATCCCTGGCCTTGCTCAGTGGGTTAAGGATCTAGCGTTCCCGTGAGCTGTGGTGTAGTTTGCCGATGTGGCTCAGATCCCGAGTTGCTGTGGCTGTGCTGTAGGCTAGGGCAGCTGCAGCTTTGATTTGACCCTAGTCTGGGAAATTCCATATGCTCCAGGTGCAGCCATAAAAAGGAAAAAATATTACAACAGTGTTTATAGTTTCTAATTCTGGAGGGTCAGCTGTGAAAATAATGTATTCATAAAATCATACTAAGGCTATATTAAGAATAAGAATTCCTAAGAGTGATATTAAATGAATCTTTAAAATACTATCTTAAAATTATAAAGCTATATCTATTAGAATTAGAGGAATTGTAGCATCAGTACAATAACAGTAGCCAAACTAAAAAGAGAAAAATCAAATTTACTTTAAAGAGAAAACATACACAAGATGTTGTGGTTGCGAGTGTTCACAATTTGGTTGCTATGGAAACTGAGTCAAACCCGCGGGCGACCCTGATGTGACCCCCTGCTCTCTGGGGAGCATGCCAACCTGGGGGACCCCGTGACACTTGCAGGCCTCTGTGGGCTGCTGGTAGAACACAAGGGGCCCTTAGGAAAGGCTGGAACTTGGACTGGACCTCAGCCAGCATCTGCCTCTTGTGGTCATTTTCTTTTATTATATGCTTGAACTTTCAGTCAACACAACTGCCATTCTTCACAGTTCAACCCTTTTCTCATGGACACAGCTCTCTTCTCGATGGTAGGAACTGACCCTCTTCAATTCTTTGCCCAAGTCTTCCACCATCTTTCCTGATAGAGGTCCCGGCCCTCCACTGCGGTTGTCAGGTTTTTAACGCACACGGGGAAATTTCTTCTCCATTTCTAAGCAGTGCATTTCCTCCTCAAACAATTTCTTCTGAAGTTGTGTGATGCGACCTTCATGCATTTCAGAATTGGAAGCTTCAGCTTCAGCTGCTGAATCTCTCCTTCCAGCTTCGTTCTTGCACAACAGAGATGCTTCCGCTTGGAGTCTTGATGTTTGTCCTCTAAGTTCTTCATTCAGTTGCCTGTCTGGCCACCGTTGACAGGCTGTTCCCTGAGGTTCTCTTTTAGGACTCCAAAGGGACAGGTGAAAACGACAACCTTCACCTCAGCTTCTGACTGATGGATGGATAGATGGGCGTTTTTTGCTTCCCTCTTCGGGAGGACTTTTGAGCGCTCATATTACCTGAGCTCTCCAAGGCGGTTCATCAAGAATATAGCCTTCGGCATGTGCTCTTCCACTGATCTCAGCTGGATGTCTTTGCATCAGGACCTGCTCCATTTGAGACTTTGGGTGCACCAGCCTTTTCTTTTTCCTCCTCTTTCTGGACTGTCTTGCTTCCATCTCACTATGTCCTGGATGAATAGTTCTGAACTTTCTGGAAAGTGAGTGTTCCTACTCAAATCATTTCTTCTCTTCCGAGCTTCTCCATGCTTCTCTGATGCTTTGAAGATGGGTTTTCCATCAGTCCCTTGGGCAAGTTGAGGAGGTTGGCTCTTCCATCCCTTTTCCAGGGAGTCACCAGTACCTTGAAAGGATGACTTGCACAGCATTGCATCAATCACCCACAAACACAGGCTTTGTAACTAAGGAGGGCTGGTTTCTATCCCAGGGGACCTGAGGATTTCAACATCTTGTGTCATTGGTTCAATAGTCTCACTACCTATTCCACAGACCTCATCGCGGGCAGAACCTCTTTGGCTTTGCAACTTCACACATTTTAAAGTGTGTCGTGTCTTAACTATCAAAACTAGCAACACAGCACATCCCAGGATCTCCTGGGAAAGCACGGGGAGACCTGGGGTGTTTGTCAGGCTTTCAGAAACCACTGGCAGAGCATGCCACAGGTGCTCCAGAAGCAAATGGAAGATGGATCCACTGGGAGGCAGTAGGCCCTCTATGGTTGCAAGGGCTCCACCGCTCTGCCTCTGAGGGCCAGTGTCCTGTGGGCGACAACTGACCACTCAGAACTCCATGGAGTGTTCTATCTTCAAGGTAAACAACTGCTCGGTAACCAGGGCAGATGAGTTGGGCTGGGGGAGGGAGAGAGCCAGACATGTTCTAGGAAACAGTTCTCCCTAACTGCTCTGAAATAGAAACTAAGTTCTCTTATGCAGGCCCTGGGGGAGGTGGAAAGGGCTGATCCCAGCCTGCAGCTCAGCCATGCTAGGCCCCACCTGTCCCTATAGCAAACCTAGGGGATGAAAGCAGGGCCAGGCTATGCCTTTTTTTCCATGCACAAGGGCACATTGGGGCAGAGTGGTGGGGCTCTGTCTCCAGGTGAGGCCCAGTCTCCTGATTTAAAATTTCTTTCTTGAAGTTCCCATTGTGGCACAGTGAAAACGAATCCAACTAGGAACCATGAGGTTGCGGGTTCAATCCCTGGCCTCGCTCAGTGGGTTAAGGATCCAGCATTGCCGTGACCTGTGGTGTAGGTTGCAGATGTGGCTCAGATCTGGCGTTGCTGTGGTTGTGGCGTAGGCCAGCAGCCGTAGCTCCGATTAGACCCCTAACCGCGGGTGCGGCCCTAAAAAGACCAAACAATAATAATAACAATAATAATAACAATAATAAAATTTCTTTCTGTTCTAGGGAAGCCTGGTCCTGCCCCCAAAGATCCCAGGATCTCCCTTCTCTTTGTCTTCCTGTCTCCTTTGTGCGTGGTCAATGTGGGCCAGCAGGGGCAGCAGACTGAAAGGTATCCCCAAAGCTTCTCAGGAGACCAAGATTCCAATCAACAACTCAGGAGAAATCAACTGGAACTGGCAGGGTCTTAAAGTGTAAGGATTCTCTGCAGAACCAGTTTTGTTCAGTTGTTCCTGGGAGGGGGTGGTGACTCTGCTCTGGGAGTGACAGAGTGCTCAGAGCTCCTTCCTCTTACATGGCCGTCCATCTTGAGCCACGCTTTACAAGGTGACCCTTGGGAAGGCTTCTGATCCACTGAGTCCTCTTCAGAAGTGGGCCTCTGGGGAGGGGGCAGGCCCTTCTTCTGTCTGAGCTGCCCCTTTTTATTTCATTAAACCACATCTCACTTTGTAAGAGAGCCTCCATCAGTGAGCGACCTTTAGTGGTCCTGCTCAGCCATGGGTCACCGCTGTAGTGAGCCTGTCCCCCAGGCAAGCGACTCTTAATGAGTGACCATTGGCCAGGAGACTGGGCCCTTTCTACTGTATAATAGGAGTCTGAATTCAGACTGAGGGAAGATGGGTTTTTTGAGACAGTAGTCTGCCATCTTCTGGGTCTGCTAGCTTTCTGATTAAAGTCATTCTTCCTTGCCCCACCAACTCGTCTCCAGATTTATGGCCTGCTCTGCAGTGAGCAGAGTGAACTTGGCCGGTATCAACTTTCCTAGCATCTCTCTGGCAGACCAGGCTTAGAACCTTGTCCATCCCCTGGGACTCTGCCCTGAGCCTCTTGTCCTCGGTCCCTCTACCCAAGGAGGGGAGGAGAGGGAAACAAGAGAACTGTCAACAGAGGCTAGCTGGGGGTCCTGTGGGGTATCAGGGTTCAGGACACAGGGGATGGAGAGGGCCATGGCTCTGACAGGCCTGGTACTGAGTGGAAGAAGGGACCAAATGCCCACAGTTGAAAGTTGCTTCTTTTTTAAATTTTCAGGTAGCCTATTTTTAAACAGTAGATTTAGGTTCAAAGAAATATGCCTCAGAAAGTTCAGAGGTTTCACTTACGCCTTTGTCTCCCTGCAAAAATGTCCCCTTCACACACACACCTCCACAAGCATATCACTCATATACCTTCACACACGAACATGTGCACCCCACATTCACGTACATACACCCACCTACCCTTACAGGTCTGTGCACATTCTCATGCTCACTCGCAGGTGCGCACTCACACTCTCAGTCACTTTTACACACGCACACATGTGTGTACTCTTAAGCCATCACACTCACACACTCTTACATTACCCTCTCATGATCCCTCACACACACACTCACACTCTCACACACACACATTTACTCACTCACACATGCACAGCTCTCAAGCTCACACTCAGGCACACACTCACGCATACACTCTCTCTTTCTCTCACACACGCACAGTCCTCACTTGCACCGAAAGAGGTACTGACTAGCCTTGGACAAAGCTTTCAGGTCCGCCTCCTTCCTCCACCCAGCAGGATACAGTAGACCACTGACAAATTCAGAGCACAAGTCAGATAAGACCGTCCTCAGGAGGCCCCTGGGTGGTGTGGCTGGCGGGGCTTCAGAGCCAGCACAGGTCTGGGCCAGGGCGGGAGGACTCTCTGCATGGTTTGCTGTCAGCCTGAGGAAGCAGGTGTGAAGGGATGTTTCCTAGAGCAGCCCTCCTGCTGCAGCCCTGGTCCTCTGCTTGTGTTTCTTGGTTACTATCACCCAGATGATCTGATTGCTTCCCCCAAAGCCCTGATCCCGGGACCCCAGACCTCTGCACACTTTTCCTGCCCTGGTCCTCTGCTCTGACTCTCAGTCGTGGTTTTCTATCATTTGGGAGATCCCAGAGGACAAATGATTATCACTCGCTACTCATTCATTCCCTCTTTCCTTCGGTAAACACTCATCGAGTGAGTGCCTCCCACGTGGGAGACTCTGCTCCCAGTGCTGAGAATCCAGCAGCCAACAAAATAGAGAACAACACAGAGAGGGTGTCTGCTCTCAGGGGCACCTATTCCATTCCTGGGGTTAGAGGTAGAGGAAGCCAAGCAAAAGTAAAAGAGATGGAAGCGTCCCCACTGTGGTGCAGTGGGTTAACCAACTGACTGCAGCAGCTCAGGGCACTGGAGGTGCAAGTTGTATCCCCAACCCGGTGCAGTGGGTTAAAGGACCTGGTGTTGCTGCAGCTGCAGCTTCAATTCACTTCCTGGCCCAGTAACCTCCATAGGCTGGAAGTGTGGCCACAAAGAAAGAAAGAAAAGAAAAGGAGACAATGTAAATGCCCTAAAGAGACATAAAGGGCAGAGAGACCTCCCACGAGTTACGATGGGGTTTTTATAGGGACTTTACCCCTGCTGGAGGAGGGGCACCCCAGGGACAGTTGAAGCCACTTGTATTTAAAAGGCTCACTCTGGCTATTGTGCGGATAATAGAGGGACAAAGATGGAAGCAGGGAGAAGAGCCTAGGAGGACGAGGCTGGTGGTTGGCTCAGGGTGGTGGTAGCAGATGGTGAGAAGGGGTTGGGGCGCCTCATGCAGGTGAGTGCTTGCATGCCTGAACATGATCGAGGTAAGAACACATCGAGGTGGAGGTGTGGTGGGGACCAGTGCAGGTGGAGCCAGGCTGTGATGGAAGCACTTAAGTGGATGGATGCTCCACCTGGAAGGCTAGGAACTTAGGGTCAGTTGGGTGTCGGGGAGAGAAGCTGGAAAAGAGGAAAACCTCAGGCAATGCAGTGAGATGACTGCGGAAGGGCAGGCTTGGGTGGCCCCAAGGGGACAGTAATTCTCGTGTGTCACACTGTCCAAGGTGGGTCTAACAGACCCAACATCTTCCTTCTGTGGCTACTTTCCCTTCTGTCTTCCTTAACAGAACATGGTTTCTTTTCTCAAGTCCGCTCGGCTCCTAGAAAGATGGTCTGATGTGCAGATAGCATTAAGCAGACTGGGTGGGCACCCTGGCTCTGCTGGTCCTGGCTAGGTGACCTCAGAAGCTATTCTCTTATGCGTGAATCAGTGATCACGATAGCTGCCTCCCAGGGGTGCTGTGAGCGTTAAATGAAAGGATATACATAAAGGGACACATGGCAAGTGGTGGCTGTTGTCGTTCATGCTAGAACAGTCACCAGGAGTGGGTAGCACAGCCTGACACCCGACCAACCAGACACTGGGCGTACCTGACAGTTCTTCGATGCAAGCATCCACGCACTACAAGCCTAGCCAGTGGTTTCTTTGGGTGGCCCAGTTGTGAGTTTGTTAATAAAGCAGATGGTGGCCGCTGGGTTTTGGCAGAGGATGAATCAACTCTTCGCAACCACAACACACCACTCGTCTTCCAAGGCAGAACCAACTCAGCCCTTTTTCAGTGTCTGCTCTTAATATGATGCACTGAACTCTACCGTGACATTTTCTAAAGGCAGCCCAAACTTGGCTTTCTCATAAAAAGCAAACCAAAAGGGAAAAAAAAAAGCCCATCTCTGTCACCGCTAAGAGAAGCATATATCCTGTGGGTAGTAATAAAAGGATAAAAGAAGGTCAGGAGAAGCCAATCCTGGGACATGATGTGGCCGACACTGCTGGCTGAATCCTGAATCATCACCATTCTTTCTCTTTAATTCCTCACTAAAAAAAAAAAAAGAAGAAGAAGAAGAAGTTGTGGGGGGTGCTTGTTGATGATGGAGGTGTTTAAGAATACCCGCCATCGGAAGGTCCCACTGTGGCTCAGCGCAAATGAACCCGACTAGTATCCATGAGGTCACAGGTTCCATCCATGGCCCCAGTCAGTGGGTTAAAGGATCCGGCATTGCCATGAGCTGTGTTGTGAGTCGCAGATGCGGCTTGGATCCTGTGCTGTGGCTGTGGTGTGGACTGGCAGCTGCAGCTCTGAGTTGACCCCTAGCCTGGGAATTTCCATATGCTGCAGGAGCTACCCTAAAAGAAAAAAAAAAAAAAAGTCCTCAAGGATGAGTCATAATTGGCCTAGCCCAACTGTCAATCCCCTTCCCCTTGGCTAGTGACTGGTGGAGGAGTGATCATGTGACCCAGTGCTGGCCAATGAGACAAAAAGAGTGATCTACTGGAGGCTTTGGGAGGAAACAGACTTCCTCCTTGATCAAAAGTGAGGCAGGTGAGGGCTTGTCTTCTGTCTTGAGGAGCTCACATTCTCTTTTCTGTCCAGTCCTTTGAGGGACATCTCTAGTCCCACATGGCAAGCTTCGTGAGAACGGGAATGATGTCTTTGAGTTTATCCCTCCAGTAGCCAATTTATATAATGAGTTTTCACACAAGTGGGCAACACATAATCTGTTGTTTGAATGGAGTCATTCTATAGTGGTGGTCCTGAACTGGGGATGAGTTTCCCCTCTAGGAGATGTTTGCCAATGTCTGAAGACATTTCTGGTTTTCACAACTGGCCAAGGGGAGGGGTACTGCTGGCATCTAGTGAGTAGCGGTCAGGTGTGCTGCTAAACACCCTACAGGGCACAGCTGAGGCCCCACAACAAAGAATGATCCGCTCAGAAGGTCAATAGCACTGATGTTAAAAAACTCTCTTCTGTAGACAGCCAACTAGGGGTGCTTCCTCTTGATTCTTTTCAGTAAAGATGAACTAAGTGCTTGAAAACAAAAATCTTTTTTAAAGGGTGGAAACTTTTTTATTGAAATATAGTTGATTTACAATATTATGTTAGTTTCATACATAAGAGCAAAATGATTTAGTTATATATAAATACACTTTTTTTCAATCTTTTCCCACTCTAGTTTATTATAAGATATTGAATAGAGCTCCCTATGCTATGCAATAAATTCTTGTTGGTTATCTATTTTATATATAGTACTATGTATCTATTGACCCCATACTCTTAATTTATCTCTCCCCTCCAACATCCCCTTTGGTAACCATAAGTTTATTTTCTTTTTTTTTTAGTAGGTTTTTTTTTTTTTTGGTCTTTTTGCTATTTCTTTGGGCCGATCCCGCGGCATATGGAGGTTCCCAGGCTAGGGGTCGAATCGGAGCTGTAGCCACAGGCCTACGCCAGAGCCACAGCAACGCGGGATCTGAGCCACGTCTGCAACCTACACCACAGCTCACGGCAACGCCGGATCGTTAACCCACTGAGCAAGGCCAGGGACCGAACTCGTGACCTCATGGTTCCTAGTCAGTTTCTTTAACCACTGCACCATGACGGGAACTCCCATAAGTTTATTTTCTATGAATGTGAGTCTATGTCTGTTTTGTAAAGAAGTTCATTGGTATCACATTTTAGACTCCACATATATGTGATATCACATGATCCTTGTCTTTCTCTGTCTGATTTACTTCACTTAATATGATAATCTCTAGGTCCATCCATGATACTGCAGATGGCATGATTTTGTTCTTTTTTATGGCTGAGTAATATTCCCAAAGGGTGGAATCTTAAGGCACCAGATCCCAGTCATCTTCACTGATTAACACAAAACCTGCATGAACACTTCTCTGTCTGTAGGGATGCTCTGATCAACCTTCACAATAAGTCTGTAGTTGCTCAGCAGACTGGCGGCACCCCATAGTCAGAAGACCAAGGTTATTCTTCAATAAAGAGGTCTGTATGACTGGGTTCTATTCACCTCAAGGTCATGTTCTCTAGATCAAGGTGAGGCAAGTCGTGGTAGCCACACTTGTGGCCCATGGGGTAGGATATCCAGGGAGATGAATGGTGGTAACTGAAATCCTTTCCTTCACTTCTCAGAGGAAAGGTCTCCCAACTGACAAAGCACAGCCTATAAGAAACTCCCTTCCCATGGCCTTTGAGTCAAAGAAATTCCAGGAGAAAAAATTGGGGTGACTGTCCCAAGCTTGCAGGGCCTCCAGGGGGGTAGGACAGAGACTTGGGGGCTTACTGCAATAGACTGAAAGGTGGCTGGGCTGTGTTTGTGCTGAGCAGGACCCAAGGCCTGGCCCTGAGCAGGGGACAGAATCTTCCAGGGGCCTGAGGACGTAGGGGACTGAGCCCCCATCTCCCCTCCTGTGCACTCCTCACCTTGTATAGTGGCTTTTTTTGTTTGTTTGTTTTCCTTTTTTCATTTCCAGAAAAACTGCCCTTGCCATCTTTTTCCCCCTGATTTCACTCTGTGGTTGATGGTCAAGCCTCCACACTGGTCCACCCAGAGATTGCAACCCTGGCCTGTTAACAATACAAACAGAATTTCTCCTGAAAGCCCTATTTCTATCTGTAGCCTCCATCCCTTCCTGCTGGGCAGACAGCGCTGCTTTGGCTCACAAGCAGGGTACAGTGGGGCTTTCTCTTCCGTGTGAAACCCTCACATGTCCCCCTCTCCCCACCCCACACCCCCGGAGAAGTGGAAACCTGGGAGGGAGAGGGGGCAAGAGTTCTCACTCTGGGAGTTCCCACTGTGGCTCAGTAAGTTAAGAACCCGACATAGTCTCCCTGAGAATGCGGTTTCGATCCCTGGCCTCGATCAGTGGGTTAAGGATCCAGCATTGCCATGAGCTTCAGCATGGGTGGTAGATACAGCTGAGATCTGATGTTGCTATGGTTGTGGTGTAGGCCGGCAGCTACAGCTCTGATTTGACACCTAGCCTGGGAACTTTCATATGCCAAAGGTGTGGCCTTTTAAAAAAAAAAGGAATTTTCACTCTGCCCAAGGAAGAAGGGATCTGATAAATTCATTCCTACAGTAAAGTTCTTGATGTCATGCTACCTTCTAGGGGATTTAGAAAGCAGCACGGGAGCTTTAAGAGGGAAATTCTAGACTCTGCATTTAGAGTGGAGACTTTCTGTTTTGGGTCCTGGGAAACATTTCTTAACTTTTCCTCTCACTGAGTTCTCTGTATATCCAACTGGCAACTCCCCTTTTCATACCACCTTAGTTCCCCAAACACCTGGTTGAGACAACCCCCCCACCCCGCCAATGATTTTTGGGTCCAATGGGTGAAGGTCTTATTTTCACATCTTAGGAGGAGAAGGGAAAGTAAGGCTTTGGCTGCACTTGGCGCTGAGTTCTGGAAGGACCTCAGTGAAACATTTGTGGCTGTCACTCAGGAACTGTGGGCCAAGGATACACACACAAACACACACACACACAGCTAGTACTGCAGGCAATACTGGTGTGGGGAGAAAGCGGTAATCTGAATTAATGATTTGAAAGAACCTCGGGCCATTTCATAGCCTCCTCTCTGCTCAGGGATGGCTATGGAGGGACCAGATGAGGCAAAAGCAGGAGAAGTTTCTCTAAAGCTACAGGAGGTTTGGTTGTGCAGCTGGCTTGCATGTGAGGTGAAGGGGCAGAGGGGAGACACCTGAATCCCTGGGCCTGCAAACCCTTCCTCTAGGAGTTTGGTCCTCCGGAACATGCTGTGACAGATGGCCAGGCTTGGTGCTTTTCCTTTGCCTCTGCCCTTTCTCCATGGGCTCTGTGCCAGGTGACCTGGCCTGCATTTACTGTCAGCAGAAGCACCAGCAGAGTAAGGCAGGGGAGATGGAGCTCCGGATATTTATCCTCCAGGCTCCCTTTCCACTGAGACACTCCAGGTTGGCTGTGTGCATCTAGCAAATTTCACTGCCCTTTGGCAGTTCTTGCCACCCCACTGTCCTTTTCACCTGGAGGTAAGGGCTCCCTACTGACGTTACCCACCCCCCCCACCCCCCGCCCCAGGGTACTACACCATCCCTGTTCTTTCCCTAAATCAGCTCCCACCCTTGTAAACAGTCCTTTAGGAGACATCTTTCAGTTACCCAGTTTGAGAATGCCCATTTCCTACCAGGATCCCGACAGAGCAGATAAAGAGGAAATGAGCCACTTGGGTTCAGACTGGGTCCTTGGAGTCTAGTGGGAACCATCGCTCTGGTTAAAACAATATGGTGTTTTCACCCTTCTGGCTCATGCCCACTCGTCACCTGATGAATAAGCCAGCCAGCTGCTAGCCTGGCCCCCTGTCATTCTTTCTCCCCCTAAACTGACAGGCCACACTCATTTATCGAACAGGCCAGTTGTAGAAGAAGGGAAAAGATTTTTACAGGTAAAAGAAAAACTCCAAAGAGTATTATATTTCACTCTTAGGGAGAGTATCTTGCCGACAGGTCTGTGCCCTGAAGTCATTGCTGTCCCAGAACACATGGTCTTTCTTCCATGTAAGTTCTGTAAGGGCAGCAATTTTCAACTGTGTTGTTCATTTATATATCCCACATAGTTGTAACAATGTCTGGCATATAGTGGGTGTGATATAGGAAGAAGGAAGGAAGGAAATAAGGGGAAGAGGGAGGAAAGAAAGGGATGGATAGATTATAGATTAGATAGATAGATAGATAGATAGATAGATAGATAGATAGATAGATAGATAATATATAAATAATACATACACATAGACCCCTCCCTTAGGCTGACAGGAGGTGTGAGGTACTCCACGGCTCTGGCATCTCACTAAGATGGAAGGCGCCTGAAGCCCTGGGCCAGCAAAATCATCCCCTGAGAGTTTCTTCCTCCAGAACATGCCATGACAGATGGCCACGACCCAAGATAAGGGCAAACCCAAGACAAGAAACTTCAAGGGCTATGGCCAGTGCTGCTTGGGAGGCCAGCCCATCCCATGCGGCCCCTGGTCTATGGCAACAGTGGTCAGAAATGAGAATTGGGAGGTCACATACCCTGTGGCCAGGCTTTATCTGGTTTGCTGCATTAAAATCATCTTGGTTGGAGTTCTCATCATAGCACAGTGGTTAACGAATCCAACTAGGAACCATGAGGTTGCGGGTTCGATCCCTGGCCTTGCTCAGTGGATTGAGGATCCAGCATTGCTGTGAGCTGTGGTGTGAGTCACAGATGCAGCTTGAATCCCGTGTTGCTGTGGTGTAGGCCTGTGGCTACAGCTCCGATTCGACCCCTAGCCTGGGAATCTCCATATGCCGCGGGGGCAGCCCAAAGAAATAGCAAAAAGACAAAAACAAAACAAAACAAAACAAAAAAATAAAAATAAAATATTGACTCCAAAATCTGTGTTCAAACAAATGTCCCCTTGTGGTTCTGAGGCAAGTAACTCCTGGACCATATTTTAAGAAACATGGCAGTAAAAATTGTTCTTCCTGATGGAGGCCATAGGAAAAGTGTAAGCTTTCATATCATTGAAAAGAGCTTTAGGAGGTGCCTACAGGTAAACCCACCTCAGAGGGTACTTGAAGAAGGGCTGATGACATAACCACAGGTACAGGTGTGCAGAGCATTGGAAATGAAGTCACCATGAGTCAAGATCAGGCTCCTTGCTGTCCCAGGGTAGAATCAGTGCCTGACTCATGGTGAGCCCCCAGCAAAACATGTCTTAAATGACTGTCACCCACTAGGAGTGTCTACTGGTGATGCCATAGAAATCACACATTTGGGGAGTTCCTGTTGTGTCTCAGTTTTAATGAACACAGCTAGCATCCATGAGGATGCAGGTTTGATCCCTGGCCTCGCTCAGTGGGTTAAGGATCTGGCATTGCCATGAGCCATGGTGTAGGTTACAACACTCAGATCTGGTGTTGCTATGGCTGTGGTGTAGGCCACCAGCTGTAGCTCCAATTTGACCCCTAGCGTGGAAACATCCACATTCTGTGGGTGCAGTCCTAAAAAGACAAAAAGAACAAAGAAAAAGAAACCACACATTTTACTTTGTTTTAGAAATTCTTAGCCGTGACTGCCCATTGGAATCTCCTGGGGAGTTTTGAAACAAAGTCTTGTCATTTGGGTTCCAACCCTGGAGATTCCAATTTAATTGGTCTGGACTATGACCTGAACAGTGTTTTGGTTTCTTCTGTTTTGTTTTGTAAACTCCTCAGTGTAGTATGCAAATTGTGAACCACTGCTTTAGCTATTAATGAACTTGTAGGTATTAAGCTGATGTAGAATTGACTGACAAAAAGGAAAACTCATGTGGCTGAATTTGACATTTCACTTGAAGCATTGCTTCTCTTTAATTCATGTCTGTGTTTGATTCTCAGAGGAAAAAGCACCAGAAATCAAATGAAGCCTTGGCAGCCCTGATTTGGGACACTGAATGAGGCGTATCTGAAGATGGGTTGGTCCTGGCTCAGAGAGGGTGCAGAAACCCTGCCTTCCATGGGTGATGACTGCATGGAGGCTTTGAGAGCCTTGCAATTCTGTTTGGGCCAAAACATGAACCTACTCTTCACCTGAGAGCAAATAAAAGATGTTGATCTGAACCTGCTTTTCTAATTCACCCTGTAGTGTAAGAAAGACTGAACTGGATTCATTTGTGAAATGCTCAGAAATCTATGAAGGTAAGTGCTCTGCAATCATTTTCACTTCTTCAATTGATAACTAGAGATCTGGTCTCAGTGGGGACCAGTGCAGGACCAGTGGGAGGAAGGGAAGGGGATGATGGTGGAGGCAAGACCCACAATTAGCCACAAAGGAAAAATTAGGCTTCTGTTCTTTTTCCTCGCTCTGTGGCTGGTCTCTTTCTGGGGAAGACATGAAGCATGGGAGCTATGCACAGAAAGTCTTCACCTCTGGCACTAACTGCAAAGTTAAAGGGGGCACAGTCCCTACCCCAAGGTTTGAGAATTCATTAGAAGGACTCACAGAACTTACTGAAAGTTTTATACTCATGGTTATAGTTTATTACATTGAAAGGATACAGATTAAAGCCAGCCAAAGGAAGAGAAACACAGGGCAGAGTCCAAGAAACATACACATGCAAAGTTCCTGTTGCTCTCCCATCAGAGTGAGGCCAGCATCACTGTTCCAGCACAGGCTTGTGACAATCCATACAAGGTGTTGCCAACCAGGAAATCACCACAGCTTTGAGTCCAGAATCTTTCCTGGGGCTCCATCACTTAAACTTTGTTGGCCCCCCCAGGTTGTTGACCTCAGTCTCCAGCCCCTCACCAGGGCTTAGAGGTCCCCCTCCCAGAGGACAAAGGCCAGACCTCTCTTTGGATAAGTTTGAACTCTTTCCACACAGAAGATGAGACATCTTTCTCCCTAAAAGGAATCCCACCATGTATCCCATCTACCTTCCTTTATTTGACCTCATCAATCTGGAAAGACTCAATGCTTCAGCCCATTTGTCCTTTCTGGATCACTTGCCACCTTCAAACCCTAATCTAGATACGTCCTAAGTCCTTGGGTCCAGTGGGGGATGGTGAGAATAGGCTTGATGCCTCCCTCTAAAACCCTCCATGTAGGTCATGTCTAGATGCCTTAAGTATAAGACAAATATGATTCACTTTTTTGAGGGTAGTCTTGGTCTTTCATCATTGAAAGCACAGGTTACAAGCAGGTATAACATGAACTGTCCATATGATTTGAAGATATTCAATTCTCTTAGGAGGACAGAAAAAGAGATGAGTTGGGTGAAGCTGATAAGGTGAAGTTCAGGGAATGAATAATCAAGTACTTTGTGGACATAAGCAGAATTCATAAGAAATGTTAATACAGACAAATAAATTAGTAACCAGTAAGTGATGTTATGTGATTTTAAAAAGAGAGAGAGATGGATTAGCAAGAATGTTACTTACAGACAAAAAGAGATGGAAAGACCTAACCATAAGGTTTGGGTCATGCCACCTCTAAGCTGATGTATGTCACCCCCAGATTGGGGAGGAACCTGAATATTTATGCAAACATTGAATCAGACAACCTTCTGCTTTAATGATTCCCTGGTGGTAAGGAAAAATCATGAAAGCAAAATTTGGGTATGTCTTTTGCTGCATACCAATTAAAATACTAGTGCGTTATTTTATTTTTATTTTTATTTTTTTGTCTTTTTGCCTTTTCTAGGGCTGCTCGCATGGCATATAGAGGTTCCCAGGCTAGGAGTCTAATTGGAGCTACAGCCACCAGCCTCTGCCAGAGCCACAGCAACGCAGGATCTGAGCTGTGTCTTCGACCTCCACCACAGCTCACGGCAATGCCAGATCCTTAGCCCACTGAGCAAGGCCAGGGATCAAACCCACAATCTCATCATTCCTAGTCGGATTCATTAACCACTGAGCCACAACAGAACCTCTGTATGTTACTTCTTAAAGGAGACACAATCACCATATGACCTCACGGCAATGCCAGATCCTTAGCCCACTGAGCAAGGCCAGGGATCAAACCCACAATCTCATCATTCCTAGTCGGATTCATTAACCACTGAGCCACAACGGAACCTCTGTATGTTACTTCTTAAAGGAGACACAATCACCATATGACCTGTCCTCAGAGGACTTCTACCTGACAGGGGGTCAGCATCTAGGACTTCAGTTTCTCTCTCTTCAGGTAGAAAGATGGAGAGAGAAGGGCCTTGTATCTTAGCAGAAGAGTTTCCTTAAGAGACAGGCCTTAGAGGGAAAAAAATAGGAATAAAGTGGAGGGAATGCAGCCCTGAAGAGTAAGAAGTCACAGGTTTCTAGGGCAGGGGATTGGGTTTCCTCCTCTCATCCCTACCATCTACCCCCTCACATCGTACCCTGTCACAACCTTCTCATCTTCCCCTTAGTAATCCTGAATAATTCTTTTGTTTTGTTTTGTTTTGTTTTGATTTTTAGGGCTGCACCGCAGCATATGAAGGTGCCCAGGCTAGGGGTCAAATCGGAGCTACAGCTGGTGGCCTACACCACAGCCACAGCAACTCCAGATCCAAGCCGCATCTGTGACCTACACCACAGGTCACAGCAATGCTGGATCCTTAACCCACTGAGGATCCTCATGGTTCCTAGTCAGGTTCATTTCTGCTGTGCCACAATGGGAAGTCCGTAATCCTGAATAATTCTAAAACGGTTCCAGGACAGAGTTAAAGAAAGAAATGTGGACCAAAGTCTCCGGGAAAAACATAAATGACCAATAAATATAAGATGTTCAACTTCACTAAGAACTCCAGAATCAGGGAGGTCCCATTGTGACTCAGCAGTAACAAACCCAACCAGTATCCATAAGGACTCGGGTTCAATCCCTGGCCTTACTCAGTGGGTTAAGGATCTGGCATTGCTGTGAGCTGTGGTGTAGGTGGCAGATGAGGCTTGGGTCCCACATTGCTGTGGCTGTGGTATAGGCCGGCAGCTGCAGCTCCAATTCAGCCCCTAGCCTGGGAACCTCCATATTCCACAGGTACAACCCTAAAAAGCAAAAACAAAACAAAACCCAAAAAACAACAAACAAACCAAAAAAAAAAAAAACACCCAAAAATAGGAATTAAAAACAACAATATGATTCCTCAGGAGGGTTTTGAACAAAGGTGGTCTCAACTCTTCCCAAGTAAGGAGATCTTTAAGCTTATAAGTCTTTGGGTCTGCTTCAAGATGGACACAAGTCTGATTTCAGAGTTGAGTTCATATATATATATATATATATATATATATATATATGATAGAGAAATTATACCAAAAAAGTTGCAGGTATTTTGGCATATAATAAAAGTGTGGTATCTGGGGTTTATTGAAATCATAACTCAAGGCAGTCTTGAGAGATGAGAGTCATTTTTTCTTTGCCATTGGTCA
Organism: Phacochoerus africanus; assembly: GCF_016906955.1. Classification (NCBI taxonomy): domain Eukaryota; kingdom Metazoa; phylum Chordata; class Mammalia; order Artiodactyla; family Suidae; genus Phacochoerus; species Phacochoerus africanus. The sequence continues at coordinate 275,719,550 of NC_062544.1, read as the reverse complement.
CGTGGAGCTTTCATTTGGAGGAATCAGAGCCCACAACCAGCCTTGAGTTTTGCAAGAGAAAATTAGCCCATCTCTGGGCAATAAAAAACCAAGATCCTTCTCTTTCCTCCTCCCTTGGCCTCCCCTCTCAAGCTCTCCCACCCTGTCCTGCCTGTTCACGTGTCCACTGGAGTCTGGGCAATAGAATGAATTGGAATCCTGGGTACTTTCTTTGTTAGCAGATTTTCCTCCTTCCCTGCCCAGAGAAACTTGAGATTTGCAGGTTCAGCTAAAGAGCTTTCTGGCTGGGTTCCCTCCTGAAATGAAGCTGAAACCACCTAGCATCACCAAGAACAGACACATGCAAGAGGGAATGCCCACCTGTCTCCTCCACCCTTCACTTGTTTATTTTCTACTCCAAAAGCCATCTCGTATTTTCTTCCCTTCTCAGTCTCCTCCTAGTCCACCAGGAAAAGAGGAAAGTTAAGCAGTGAACTTGAGGAGTTCCCGTCGTGGTGCAGTGGTTAACGAATCCGACTAGGAACCATGAGGTTGTAGGTTCGGTCCCTGCCCTTGCTCAGTGGGTTAACGATCTGGCGTTGCCGTGAGCTGTGGTATAGGTTGCAGACGCGGCTCTGATCCCACATTGCTGTGACTCTGGCGTAGGCCGGTGGCTACAGCTCTGATTGGACCCCTAGCCTGGGAACCTCCATATGCCTCAGGAGTGGCCCAAGAAAAGGCAAAAAGACAAAAAAAAGAGAGAAAGAAATGAACTTGAAACTCCCAGCATTGCAGAAGCGCCATAAGGCATTTCTTTCTCTTGCGACTTGGTCCATCCATCTCTTACCTCCCAAAGTGACAGCTCTGCAAAAGGTCAGGGATACAGGACGCGTGAGGACGATCTCCTGCAGGGAATCCTGCAGATCCCTTAGAAAGCTCTTCAATCATTCAAAGGAGATGAAGAGATGGAAATGTGTGCACTGGGATCATTAAGAATTCCAGAACCACTTTCCAGAATCAAGGCAAGAAGATTTGGTAACATTTCCCTGGTCACCACCGTTGTGATCATCAGGGATGTTCACCAAAACACTAACATCAAGTAGCAGGATGACGTGAAACTGAAACGCTGGCGAGGAGTTCCCATCATGGTGCAGGGGAAATTAATCCGACTAGGAACCATGAGGTTTCGGGTTCGAACCCTGGCCTCACTCAGTGGGTTAAGATTCTGGCGTTGCTGTGGTGAACTGTGGTGTAGGTCACAGATGCAGCTCGGATCCCAAGTTGCTATGGCTGTGGTGTAGGCTGACAGCTGTAGCTCTGATTAGACTCCTAGCCTGGGAACCTCTATATGCCATGGGTACAGCCCTCAAAAGCAAAAAAAAAAAAAAAAAGAAAGAAAGAAAAGAAATGCTGGCAAAACCTCCAACTGAGGCTTTTTTCCAGACTGGTCTGCCTCACTTCAGTGGTACATTTTGTCTCAAGCCTTGGAAACTAACATGGCTGGCATGGAAGGACCACAGACACAGGTCTTGCCGTGAAATTCCTACCTGTATCCGCCTGGGAGTTGTATGGCATCACGTGGATGGGGTCAGGTTGGATGCCAGAGCCACATGCAATTCCAGGCAGCAGATTAGGATGTCTGAGCCGCTGCCTTTCATTCAGTTTCCCTGCCCTTTGCCAACTCCTCTGGGAACTTCGGCACCTGCCACGTTGAAAGGGGGCAATGCCCTGCCACTCACAATCCTGGCTCAGACTCACTGAGCTGCCAAAAAGAGAGGTCAAGGAGTTCCCACTGTGGTGCAACAGGAACTGACATTGTCTCTGGAGCACTGAGACACAGGTTCGATCCCCAGCCCGACACTGTGAGTTAAGGATTCCTGAAATTGCAGCATAGGTCACAAGTGCGGGTTGGATCTGATTCCTGGTCCAGGAGTTCGGTGAGCTGAGGGGTGGCCAAAAAAAGAAAAAAAGAGAGAGAAAGAGGTCAGGCGGGGGGAAGGACACTGGAGCCTTGGGTACCCCCATCCCCTTGGGAGCAGGGCCACGCATCTGTGAAAGCCCAGACAAAGGTCCCACCTCATCCCCCCAATCACAGAGGCATACAGTGGAGGCCAGAGGCAGGATTAGGCTGCCCTTTAGGCCCGTGTGGTCCTGCTAATGTGTTGGTGACCAGGCTTTGTGGGGGATATTATGGGCTGACTTCTGTCCCCACCCCAACTCTACCCCCGCAAATTCTTATGTTGAAGCCCTAGCCCTGATGTGACTATATTTGGAAAAAAAGCTTGTAAAGGAGCTAATTAGGTTAAATGAGGTCAAAAGGGTGGGGTCCCAATTCTAGAGGCCTAGTGTCATTTTAAGAAGAAGAGTTCTCCTTGTGGCTCAGCAGGTAGCAAATCTGACTAGTATCCATGAGGATGCAGGTTTGATCCCTGGCCTCGATCAGTGAGTTAAGGATCCAGCATTGCTGTGAGCTGTGTTGTAGGTTGCAGTGACGACTCAGATCTGGTGTTGCTGTGGCTGTGGCATAGGCCAGCACCTACAGCTCCAATTAGACCCCGTGCCTGGGAACTTTGCAGGTGTAGCCCTAAAAAGGCAAAAAAAAAAAAAAAAAACAGAGAAGGAGGAGGAGAGACTCCAGGAATTCTCTCTTTGCACTTGTACAGGACACAGCAAGAAGATAGCCATCTAAAAGCCAGCAAGAGAGGTCTCACCAGAAACCAACCCCAACAGCCCCTTGATCCTGGCCTTCCAGCCTCCAGAACTGCAAGAAAATAAATGCCTGTTGTTTAGGCCACCCAGTCTGTGGTTGCTTGTTATGGCAGCCTGAGCAGACTAATACAATAGACTTTGTGTGGAAATTGGGAAAGTCTAGGGAAAACTAGGACAAGGCCATCCCCCTGCCTGGAGGTCCCCAGGACCTCCGTTACCCCCACCCCCTTGGAAAGCCACAATTGTGTATCCTGCAAGCTTGCCTCCCACCATGGGAAGGCCATTGCTCTTTGCCTTGTCTCCTAGGAGCACCAAGCAGTGCTAGGCTCTGGGCCATCCCCATGGACATGAACTCCCAGCCCTTCCACTCTGTGCCCTTGCAGGTGAAGCAAATCCAGTAGCAGGTGACTGAAGGGCACAGGTGTAAACAGGTAGGAGCAAAGCACGCAATGCTGGGGGTACACACACAGAGTGGGTAAAAGGGATCCCTGGGGACCTGGACATGGAGAGCATCCCCTGGTGTTACTCTCCTCCCATTTTACAGATGAGCAAAATGAGGTACAGGGAGATTAAGCAACTGACCCAAGACTAACATGCTTTGGTTTGGGATACCTCGATTTCAAACTTCTGGTCTCCAGAATAAAACTGTGTTGTTCCAAGTCCCTCCTTTGTGCTACTTTTTATGGCAGCTACAGGAAACTAAGCCAGGAGGGATCTGTAATTACGACTCAAGTCGTAATTGCAAGGACTCTAGGCAGTTGAGGGTGTTTTAGCCAGTGGGGACAGCAAGGGTAGCTGCTGAGGTCCTGAAGTCCAAGGGCCCTCCATGTCCAGCTCAAACACAGTCGCCACTGCAGCCGCTCTGCCTCTGCCATCAGCCATCACTAGCTACCCTCATTAGACCAAAGCAAACCACAAACTCCTGTTTTTCCTCTGAGCCCCAAGAACACATGTTGGAAATCAGGGTTCCCTAGGGGCCTCTTACCGTGATATTTCTGAATCTGCTGGCTTCCAGCACTGATCAGTTGAAAAGGAGCCATCACACACCAGGAAGTCTCATTCTCCCACTCATCCCCACTCCTGGTCATCAGGCTCAGGGAGTCACCCAGGACACAGGAGACCCAGTGACCTGCTGGCCTCGCAGCCTGGGGACAATGAGCACCACCAGGCTGCCTAGGAACCCCTGCCTCCTCTTTACGAGTCCATTCAGGGCAGAGAAGCCACGTCCCCCAGTAGAGTAGGAGGCTGCCAAATAAAATGGTATTTATGGAGAGGTTTTAGGGACAGGGCCAAATACTTTTGTTACATATCTGTGTTTTGTTAAGTAAATAAAGCTGGTGGCCACAAAGATTGCATATGCAATTAAAAACAAAAATAAGGATAGAAGATGATGAAGGACAGTATGAGAGGGGGAGTGCGTGTGTGTGCGCGCACACACACACGCTTTGGGTCACTTTGCTGTACAGTGGAAATTGACAGAATATTTTATTATTTATTTGTTGCTTTTTAGGTCTGCACCCAAAGCACATGGAAGTTCCCAGGCTAGGGGGCAAATCAGAGCTACAGCTGCCACCCTATGCCACAGTTCAGAGCCACGTGCGGAATCAGAGCCACGTCTGTGACCTGCACCACAGCTCACAGCCACACAGGATCCTCAACCCACTGAGCAAGGCAAGGGATTGAACCCACATCCTCGTGGATGCTAGTCAGGTTCATTACCACTGTGCCACAATAGGAACTGATAGAACATTTCAAATCAACTATACTTTAATAAAAAAAAATTAATTAAAAAATGTTTGAAGAAAAATAAAGTTTAAAAACTCACATATCTTGATAATTGTACCTCGGTTAGAGAAGGTGTTATCCCTGGGCACAGCCATTAGAAAATGGCTATTATCAAAAAGACAGAACATAGCAAATGTTGGCAAGGATGCAGAGAAACTGGAACCCTTGGGTTTTGCTGGTGGGCATGTAAAATGGTGCAGCCACTGTGGTAAATAGTATGGCAGTCCCTCAAAAAAAAAAAAAATTACTTAACATAGAGTTACCACAGGGTCCAGCAATTCCACTTTTGGGTATATACCCAGAAAAGTGACAGCCCGGGTCTTGAAGAGGTATCATTCATAATATCCAAGAGATGAAAGCAACACAAGGGTCTGTCCACAAATGAATAAAGAAAAGTATGGTCTATTGATACAAGGGACTATTATTCAATCTCAAAAAGAAAGGAAATTCTGGAGTTCCCATAGTGGCACAGTGGCTACCGAATCCAACTAGGAACCATGAGGTTGTGGGTTCGATCCCTGGCCTTACTCAGTGGGTCGAGGATCCGGCGTTGCCGTGATCTGTGGTGTAGGTCACAGACGCGGCTCGGATCCTGCGTTGCTGTGGCTCTGGCGTAGGCTGGGGGCTACAGCTCCGATTAGACCCCTAGCCTGGGAACCTCCATAGGCCACGGGAGCAGCCCTAGAAAAGAGAAAAAAATTTTTAAAAAAAGAAAGGAAATTCTGACACTATAACATGGATGAGCCTTGAATACATCATGCTAAGTGAAATAAGCCAGTCTCAAAAGGACAAACACGGTGCGCTTCCACATATAGGAGGTTCTTAGTCAAATTCGCAAACAGACAGGACAATGGCAGTGACCAGGGGCTGGGGCCATCCAGGGAGGTGAACGGGGAGTTCTCGTTTCATGGGTATGGAGTTTGGGTCTCCCAAGCCTAAAAACGTTCTAGAGAGGGATGATGCGGATAACCACACAACACTGTGACTTCATGTACTCGGTGACACGGAATGGTACACTTACGAGTGCTTAAAATGGTAAATTTTATGCAGTCTATAAAATTTTATAAAAATTTATAAAATTTTTATATTTTTTATTATATAAAAATTTTATAAAAATTATAAAAATGCAGTTTATAAAATTTTATGCAGTCTTTACCACTATTTAAAAAAAATAAAAAAGGTATCGTCACTGGAGAAACTGGCAGAGCGTACCTGGGAACTCTCCATCCTAGTTTTGCAGCATATGTGAGCCTACAATTATTTCAAAATAAAAAGTTAAAAAATAATAATAAAATGAGCCATCCCTATAAAGAGTAAAAATGTATTTATAAATGCATTGGAAAGAATTTCAAGCAGATATACCAAATGTCGTTTATAGGTCATGGGATTTGGGTAAAACACATTTTTTTTTTTGTTCTTTCTAATCTTCTGGACTTGCTAACAGGCAACTGTGTTTGTTATGATTAGGGAAAGAAAAAAATAATCCCTTACTTTAAAAAGCACCCTCTGCTACTTTCTAGTCAAATACAGAAATGTGAAGCTCATTTGACATCCAAAGACCAAAACAGGGTCCCATTTTTAGATCTCCAGCAACTCACACAAAATTTGTTCATAAACAAATTTGTTTATATATGTATAAATATTCATATATACATATGTGCATATAAATATAGGTATAAATTTGTATACATTTATTTACAAACAAATATCTATATTTATTAAACACAAACATATTTTTGTTGAAGGAATTACAATCACCATCCCTCTAATCAGTGGTGAGGTGAAAATCAGAGCAGGAGTTCCCATTGTGGCTCAGCGGGTTTATGAACCCAACTAGTACCCACGAGGTCTCAGGTTCGATCCCTGGCCTCCTTAATGGATTAAAGATATGGTGTTGCTGCAAGCTGCGGCATAGGTCGCAGTTGTGGCTCAGACGTGGTGTTGCTGTGGCTGTAGTTGTGGCTACAGCTTGTGGCCCTGTAACTTCCATAGGCCTAAAAAGAAAAAAAAAAAAAGGAAGGGAGGGAGGGAGAGAGAGAGAGAGAGGCAGACAGGGAGGAAGAAAAAGGAAGAAAGAGAGAGAAAGAAAGAGAGAGACAAGGAAGGAAGAAAGACAGATGGAAAGAAAAGAAAGGAAAGAAAGAAAGAAAGAGAAAGGAAGGAAGGAAGGAAGGAAGGAAGGAAGGAAGGAAGGAAGGAAGGAAGGAAGGAAGGAAGGAAGGAAATCAGAGCAATTGCTGAAAAGGAAACAAAGGCATCAGTCCCAGCTCAGGCTCAGGGCAGGATACTCTATTCTAAACAGGAAAGGCTGTCATTGCCACCAACAGACTAGTGGCCTTGTCATTGACAATCAGGAAGCTTTTCTCTGAAATGCAGTCACAACGCAGGGGCTCTGGGGTATTTCATCAGACTCCCCTGTCCCTTCCCACTCCCTCTCCCACCGCAACCCACTCCCACAAACTGCAGAGAAAGCTTTTCTTGAGAGGAAACATCATTTTGAGCAAAAATTCTCATTTCCTAGCTGACGGGCTCTTATGGCTAAAACACGTCCCCCATAAAAATGATACGCTGGAGCCCTAAGCCCCAGGACCTCAGAATGTGACCTTATTCAGAGAGCGGATCTCTGCAGGGGTAGCCAAGCTGAGGTCATTAGAATGGGCCCTAATCCAAAAGGACTGGCATCCTTGTGCAAAGTGGGCACAGGGACGGACGTGCACAGAGAGAAGATGACGTGAAGACCCAGGCAGAACACGGCCCCCGGCAAGTCGAGAAGCGCCCAAGACCACCTGGAAGAGCTCCTCCTTCAGAGCCCTCAGCAGGAACCAAACCTGTCGACACCTCGACCTCAGACTTGCAGCCTCCAGAACCGTGAGTCAATGTAGCTCCGTTTAAGCCGCCCAGCCTGTGGTACTTTGTCTTGGCAGCCCTGGGACCAAAAACACTGGCCTTCCTTGTGTCTTCCGAGCTGGCTGCTTTCCTGAGAAGCCCATATCCAGCCACGGAAGGGTCAGCTCTGGGAGGTCCCATCGTGGTCATGAATCCAACCAGGATCCATGGGGATGCGGGTTCAGTCCCTGGCCTTGCTCAGTGGGTGAAGGATCCAGCATTGCCGTGAGCTGCGGTGTAGGTCACCAACGCGGCTTGGATCCTACGTTGCTGTGGCTGTGGCTCCGATTTGACCCCTAGACTGGGAACTTCCATATGCCGCATGTTCGGCCCTAAAAAAAGCAAAAAAAAAAAAAAAAGGAAAGGGTTGGCTCTGCCTTTGGATCCGCCGTTACTCAAGCCTCCTCCCCAGACCCACCCAAATCTGATGGCTGTTTTCCCATGGGCCCCTCAAAGACACGAGCTTATCATCCCCAGCACTTGGCCTTTGTTATTTTCCAATCTGATGGACTGCTCACCAAATAACTGGCTCCTAACACTAACACCCCCCCAGAAGGCCCCATCCCCAATTCAACCTTGCTGCAGCCCAGAACAGGGACCACAGGATGCCAGCCACATTCAGAGGCCAAAGGCAGGACATGGGGCCCTGTGGTAACCTTTCTAAACAGCTGTCAGACCGCCTGGCATTTCCCAGGTCAGTGGGGTACGTGGGCAAGGCCCCAGAGAAGGGCGCCAGGTCCCCCCTCTGGGAGGACTGCATGGTGGCTCCAAACCCACAGCTTGTGGCTTGGCCCAGGATCGAGGAAATTCACAGCCCACACATCACAATAGGGAGGATGGCTAGTGGTTGATCCAAGTGGGATCAGGAGCTCCAACTCTGCGTGGTTTGGCAACATGAAAAACTGGCAACGCTAACATCTCCAAACCTCAAACCTCCCTATATGGGGAGGAAGCACCCTTGGGGAGCCTTCCCCACCCCGATGCTGCAGGCCCGCCCTGCCTGGGCCCCCCTGACCTCCAGTTCCTTGGAAGTGGTGCATGTTGCGTCTCTGGGCTTGGAAGGAGGGCAAACTTCTTCAGTCCTGAACTGCTAAATTCTGGGATTTCGTTGGGTCAAGGCAGGGCGTTACTGGGGCAGCTTACTGTTGTTTATGAGGCTCTACAGAAGACAGCTCTGTGGGACTGGCTCCAACTCAGATGGCACATGGTCCTTCTAAGAAGAGTGCAATAGTCAGGGTTCCCCCGGAAATAGAACTAACAGAATATATACATACATACGTGTATATATAGAGAAAGAGAGAAAGGGAGAGAGAGAGAGACACACACAGAGACAGATGGAGACAGAGAGGAAGAGAGACAGAGAGACAGAGATGGAAGACAGAGAGAGACAAAGACAAAGAGAGAGACAGAGACAGAAAGAGAGAGACAGAGACAGAGATGGAAAGACAGAGAGACAGAGACAGGAACAGACAGAGACAAAGAGGGAGAGAGACAGAGAGAAAGACAGAGAGAGAGAGAGACAAAGACATAGAGAGAGACAGAGACAGAAAGAGACAGACAGAGAGAGAGTCAGAGAGAGAAAGACAGAGAGAGACAAAGACTGAGAGACAAAGACAGACAGAAACAGAAAGACAGAGAGAGAGAGACAGAGAGAGAAAGACAGGGACAGAGAGGGAGAGAGACAGAGAGAGACAGAGAGACAGAGATGGAAGACAGAGGGAGACAAAGACAAAGAGAGAGCCAGAGACAGACAGAGAGAGGCAGACAGAGAGAGAGACAGAGGCAGACAGAGATGGAAAGACAGAGAGACAGAGAGGGAGAGACAGAGAGATTGAGAGAGAGGGCAAGAGGGAGATTTCTCATGGAATTGGGCCTGAGAAGTCCCACAACCTGCCCTCTGCAAGCTGGAGCCCCAGGAAAGCTGGTGATATAATTGAGTCAAGCCCAAATGAGGCAGGAGATAGATGGGCCCCAGGCTGAGCAGCAGGAACTGACCCCTGTGAATACTTCAAGCTAAAGATGATGGCAGGACAAGGAGAAGCTGGGTCCTGCTTGGATAAACGATAAAGAGACCACGTATTTCCTATTCTTGAGGTCAAGGAGAGTCCCCACCTCAGCCTACATATGCACAGAAAGGATCCTGGGGGGGGAGGGGGCGCTAGACCATAATATGCTCCACCCTCGTCCCAGAGACCCTTGCGCCAGAATCCATCTTGGCTAAAAGGTGTGCTTGAGCACAGGGGAGGGCCCTGAATCTGATCAAATATGGACTCAAAGCCAGACAAAAGGAGTTCCCACTGTGGCGCAGCACATTAAGAACCTGACAGTGGCTTGGGTCTCTGTGGAGGCGTGGGTTGGATCCGCAGTCCCGAGCAGTGATGGTGAATGGTTAAGAATTCACCATTACCGAAGCTGCAGCACAGGTCACAGCAGCGGCTCAGGTTCAACCCCTGGCCTGGGAACTTCCATATGCCATGGGGATGGCCATTAAAAAAAAAAAAAAAAAAAAAGCAAACAAAGCAAGATGACTGGCCAGAGAAAACCCAGAGCAACTGCCCCCATTTAAAAGATTTAAATCATCCCCCAAAATACATGGCATAAGCTCGCGTGTTCGCTCTCTCTCTCTGAGTGCCCCCCGCCCCCCAAATCCACCCATGCTTGCTGAGCATGCACCTTCTCTCTTAATAAACACTTTATTTGCAGGAGTTCCCGTCATGGCTCAGTGGAAATGAGTCCAACTAGGAACCATGAGGTTGCAGATTCGATCCCTGACCTCGCTCAGTGGGTTAAGGATCCGGCGTTACTGTGAGCTGTGGTGTAGGTAACAGACGAGGCTCGGACCCCGAGTTGCTGTGGCTCTGGCATAGGCTGGTAGCTGCAGCTCCAATTCAACCCCTAGCCTGGGAACCTCCATGTGCCACAGGAGCGGCCCTAGAAAAAGGCAAAAAGGCAAAAAGGCAAAAACAAAAACAAACAAACAAAAAAACCACTTTATTTGCCTTACTTCTTTATGTCTCTTTGCTGAATCTTTCTTCAAAGCAGAACAAGCGCCAGGGCCCTGCCCCTGGTCACTCGTCTCTGGTGGTCTCGTGGTTAGGATTCGGTGCTCTTACCGCCGTGGCCTGGGTTCAATCCCTGGTCAGGGAACTGAGAGTGGCTGTGGCCGTCCCCACAGCCCCCCAAGATTACAAGATGTGAAAACCAAGGGAGCATCCGATGTAAACCCCGGTTCAATGGCCAGAGACGATGAGGTGAGATGTCCTAGCTGAATAGTGAGGCAGGAAAAATGGAGAACCCCCCTCCCCCCCACCACACACACACCTGCCTTTTGTCTTAGCCAGGATGGTGCTGCTTTACTGAGACCACCTATTCAAACGCTAATCTCATCTGGAAACGCCTCATAGACACACCCAAAATAACGTTGAATCTGGGCACCCATGGCTAGCGACATTGACAGGCAAAAGGAATCACCGCAGACGGAATAAATATTTTACCTCTTTGTGCCGTAAACACCTGTCCATCCCCTGTAGTGGATTTCTGGGCAACCAAAGGGGTGACCTTCGTGAGACTTGTGGAAGTCAAAGACTGCTCTAGAAAGGCCCTTGCTGCCACCTGCCTTTGCCCGGCAGCAGCAGGAATTTCCACACCAGCAGGCAGGTCCACGCCAGGGGGTTGAAGAGGATGCGCGTGTGGCTTTGTGCCTGAGTTCAAATAATGGCAGTTTTAAGAGCAAAGCGGCTCACAAATTTTGCATAAAATAAAACAATGGGCAATCTAGATATATGACTTTTTCTTTTCTTTCTTTTCTTTTCTTTCTTTCTTTCTTTTCTTTTCTTTTCTTTTTTTTTTTTTTAGCATTTTGGGGGGAAAAAGCCAAGAACAGATGGCAAGGAAGAGAGTTCTTGACTGTCACGGAAGGTTAAAGAAAGGAAGGAGCCAGTTCAGCGATGGAGAGGGGGGAGTTGCCTTGTCCCTCGGAAGAGCAAAGGAACTTCTCGAAGGTCGGCACGCTGGACAGCAAATTGTGAGCATGATGGCTGAAGTGTTACATGCAGATGAAAAAGGACTGGCGCACCAGGGAAAGTTCTGTGCAACCTTGCCAAGGATTTTGATTGATGAACTTAAAACTAAAAAGCCTTGGCATCTGCTCTGAGTTTTCAAGGGGAGAGGGTGGTTTGAAGACATGAAAAAGCACACATGTTTTTAAGCAAAAGAGTAACTGATCGGGGAACATGGTGTTTCGATTATGATCCAGAAGCTAAGTGTCAATGTTTGTGGTAGAAAATTTCCACATCCCTAAAACTTAGGAAAAACGCCCATTTCAAACGCCAAAGGGAGAGGAAGTGTTCATTTGTTTCTTTCAGTGACATGGTTCCTGTTGACTTCATCCTACAAAAGCCGAGAGTTGATCAGATGTTTTATTAAGGCATAAACACAAAAGTAATTGGAATATGTGAAATGATTCTTTCAGAAAGACCCTGGCTATGATTTGCTTCTCAACCCTGGCATGGCTTTGGCTCACCGCTTACTTTCTGTCACAGAGTTTTTCATGAAGGAGGTCATTTGACTCACTTGATTACCAATTTCTGTCACCAGATAAGATTCCAAGTGACTTTTGCTTGTTAAATGATTTTTCAAATCTACTCACAAAGGAATTTGGATTTGCCACTGTTGGTGGCATGAAAATGACGTAATGAATCAGGACTCCTTGGAGTAACAGCTGCTTCTATGTCTGGGGCAAGGAGAATACAAGATGAGCCTGGAGCATCTTGAAGCCCCAGAAAGTAAGGGAGCACTCAACACACCAAAGGATTTCTGCTCCCTCCTCCCCTTACCACCCCCACCTGCCCCCAAGGCGTATGGAAGTTCCCTGGCCAGGGATCAAATCTGAGCTGGAGGGAGTTCCCATTGTAGCTCGGTGGAAATGAATCTGACTAGTATCCCTGAGGATGTGGGTTCCATCCCTGGCCTCGCTCAGTGGCTTAAGGATCCGGCATTGCCATGAGCTGTGGTGTAGGTCACAGATGTGGCTTGGATCCCACATTGCTGTGGCTGTGGCGTAGGCCCACAGCTATAGCTCCGATTTGAGCCCTAGCCTGGGAACTTCCATAAGCCAGGGTGTGGCCCTAAAAAGCTAAAAAAAAAAAAAAAGAAAAAGAAAAGAAAAAGTCTGAACTGGAGTTGCAAGCTACACCACAGCTGCAGCAACACTGGATCCTTAACCCCCTGCACCAGCGGGGGATTGAACCAGTGCCTCAACAGAGACAAGCCAGATCATTAACCCACAATGCCACAGTGTGTATGACTGGGTCACTATGCTGCACAGCAGAAATTGTAAATCAACTATAATTTAAAAAAAAAAAAAAAGGAAGGAAGCTTGGTAAAGGGACACGGGAACCCACAGGAGAGGGCTCCCAGTGGCCATAGCTGGAATAATTTGGGCAACAAAATAAACAAAGCATATGGGATTATAACCTAAGTACAGAGGAGATGGCCGGAGTCCACACTGATATTAATAAATCATTGAACAAATAAAGGGGGGAAGAGACACACCTTCCTTAAAGAAGAATTTCAATAGGAGTTCCCTGGTGGCTCAGTGGGTTTTAAGAATCCAGCATTCCCTCCTACACTGTTGGTAGGAATGTAAATTGGTACAACAACTATGGAAAACAGTGTGTAGTTACCTTAGAGAACTAAATATAGAACAACCATATGACCCAGCAATCCCACTCTTGAGTACATATCCGGACAAAACTTTGCTTGAAAAAGACCCGTGCACCTGTATGTTCATTACAGCACTATTCACAATAGACAAGACATGGAAACAACCTAAATATACATTAACAGATGATTGGATTCAGAAGATGTGGTACATATACACAATGAAATACTACTCAGCCATAAGAAAAGAACAAAATAATGCCATTTGCAGCAACATGGATGGAACTAGAGACTCTCATACTAAGCAAAGTAAGTCAGAAAGAGAAAGACAAATACCATATGATATCACTTATACATGGAATCTAATGTACGGCACAAAGGAACCTTTCCACGGAAAAGAAAATCATGGATATGGAGAACAGACTTGTGGTTGCCAAGGGGGAGGGAGTGGGATGGACTGGGAATTTGGGGTTAATAGATACAAACTATTGCCTTTGGAATGGATAAGCAATGAGATCCAGCTGTATAGCACTGGGAACTATATCTAGTCACTTGCGATGGAGCATGACAGTGTGAGAAAAAAGAATGTATACATGTATGTGTGACTGGGTCACCTTGCTGTGCAACAGAAAATTGACAGAACACTGTAAATCAGCTATAATGGAAAAAATAAAAGTCATTATTTAAAAAATAAAAGAATCCAGCATTGTCACTGCAGCTGCTTGGGTCACTGCTGTATCTTGGGCTTGATCCCTGGCCTGGGAACTTCCACATGCTGTGGGCGTGGCTCAAAGAAAAAAAAAAGAGTATTATGAATTCCAAGAGAAATACCAAAACAGAATTCCATGAAAGCATTTTGGAAAATGGCAACAACATGGGTTCAGTCTCTCAAGGGGCTGAACCCAACTGTTTGATTTTATTTCAGTGAGGAATCTTTCCCTAGAGAGTTGAGCAACTCGTTCCTAGATTTTGACCACAATACAGATCGAAGCTGAGAACACAGGTCCCCCTAGACCCTGGTGCTCTGTACAAAAGCACAACACAGCTGACACAGGATGGCTTGCAGGTCTATAGGTCACTTGCTTTGTTCTAGGTGTCTTGCATATATTAACTATTTACTCTTCTTTGATCCTATTACCCCCAGTTCCTATTCTGCTGATGGCTCTGGATTTAATGCGTCTTGTGCTCACCATGCTAAATGGCATGAGTGCAGAGTAGATTTCATGCCTCTGTGTGGATTTTGTACCAGTCCTCACTAGCCCTTCATCTTTGGAGGGTGGAACGAACAGAACTTGTGAATGGACCAGATGTGGGAGGTGAGGCGAGAGTGTGGTCCAGGATGATGCTCAGAATAGACTTGGACATGGAGGGGTCTGTAATGCCCTTTACTATAAGAAGAAGCCCAGGAGAAAATGCTGTGAAGAATGGGATCATTTGTTTTGTATACAGAGTTGAATGTAGGCATTTTCTGGGTGTGGATAAACATGCCTGAAGCTCCAGAGAATATTCTGATCCAAAGACGGAATTTTAGGGCCAAAAATATGTTGATCCATGGATTTTGTGAAGAATCACTGGTCACAACAAGGCTTCATAAACTCCTAGACATAGGATTCCTGTAATTAAGCACCTTCCCTAAGTGGTCCCTCTCTCTGGTTCTTTTGTGAAAGTATGTATCAGAGACGACCAGAGCATCAACCTGGCCCTGTTGTTTTCCTTCCTTGAGGTGGACCAGCCAAACACTCCACCTGGTCATTTGTGGATTCCTCTCTTCCCCTCTCTAAGCGTCCCAGAGTTTCCCCCTGAAGCACCACTTCCTAACATCTTCAGTTCTGGACACCTCAAGACGTCACTGAGTTGACTACCCCATTTGTGCCTAAAGCCTTGTGTCAAATCCAGATTTGCCAGCCCTCTGGCCCTGGGGACAGCAAAAGAGGGCCCTTAACCAGTGTGGTGGATTGAATGGTGTCTCCCCCCAAATTCACATCCACCTGGAGCCTCGAATGTGAGTTGATTTAGATACAAGAGTATTATTAGTTAAGATGAAGTCATACTTAGATAGGTCCCTCATCTGATGACTGTTGTTTTTGTAAGAAGGCCATGTGACAACACACGGGGATGAATGCCAAGTGAAGATGGAGGCACACTGGAGCCATGACTCTAGGGCCAAAGGATGCCAAGGATTGCCAGAAACCATCTGGAGCTGGAAGAGACCAGGAAAGGTCCTCCCCTAGAGAGAGAGCATGGCCCTGCTGACACCTTGATTTCAGACTCCCTTCTCCGGCACCGTAAGAGGGTAAATTTCTATTGATTTAAGCCACCAAGCTTGTGATGACTTTTTACAACAGCCCTAGGAAACTAACACAGCCAGATACATGGGATGAGAAGACCTGTGAGATACAGACTATACAAACAGACGGTAGCCAGATCCTAGAGAACAATGGAAGGCTGATTTTCAACCAACACTGATTTTCAACCTCTGCACTAACCAGCCTGCAAAACCAAACCACACCCTCTGCAGCAATCAACCCAGCCCAGCCGTCAGGACCTGGTCCGTGACCAACTTTCTTGGTTTTGCTCCTGCTTCTAAGTCCAAACCAAAGAAAAAGCCAACTAGGCTCCCCTAACCAATCATGTCAGGCATCCTGCTTCTAGATAGCCTGTCTCCAGCTTCTCCATGACAACAGCCTCCAATTGGGGCACACCTGAAGCTTTCCCTTGATTCCACAATGAAATTTACCCACCCCCCTGCCTGCTATTGAGTCTCTGCCAAATGCAAGCGAAGATTCTGACTCCCTTGCTACGTGAGAAACAATCTCTGCTTCCTCTCATTGGCTGGTCCTCATTATTTCCACACCTGGAATCTGCAGGTGTATTGGTTTGCAAGGGCTATCATGACAAAATACCACAGATGGGGCACCTTAAGCAAGAAGAATTTATTTCCTTACACTTCTGGAGGCTGGAAGGCCAAGATCAAGGTGCTGGCAGGTTGGTTTCCCCTGAGGCCTCCCTCCAAGGCCTGCAGATGACCTCGTTTTTGCTGTGTCCTCGTGCAGTCTTTACTGGGATGTTCTTTCGCATACCTGGTGTCTCTCTGTGTGATTAAATTTCCTCTTCTTATAAGGACACCAGTCACACCAGATTAGGGCCAACCCTAACAGCAGCCTTGCTTTAACTTAATTACCTCTTTAAAGGCCCTGGTTCACATATTCATATCCTGAGGTACTTCAATATATGAATTGTAAGAGGACACGATTCAGCCGGTAGCAGAGGGGAAGAGACTGGTTCAGCTGGGGTGAGGCTGAGTTACGTGAATGCCATCTTGATTAGCCATTATGCCTCCCTTGTGAAAAATGCATTATCTGTTTGTAGCTTTTAGGTGACTCGTGTGCAACAGAGCTGAAAGATTGAGGTGACGAGACATGCAAGTAACTAAGAAAGAGAATTTCAAAGAGAATTTCGGGTGAGTGGAGGGGGGAGCCAGGTAACTGCCCCAGCTTCTCTCATACTCACCTCCCCTTCTCACCAAATCTCTGTATAGTCACCAAAAGAAAACAGTCAAGTGGACGTATATGCATTTGAGATGTGGAGACAATAGCTTCATCACACACCCAAGGCCCAGGATTACTTGTTTCCAGCCTGACAGATGGACCAGTATTAGAGGAGGCAGCACTCTGGCTGTCCTCTGTGAAGGATGTTGGTATCCGAACTCAAAGCCCTATTTATTTCCCAGCCTCTGCACTTTATAATGGTTATACTTGAGAGCTTATACTATGGATTAAAGTATTTTCCTTTCCCTGACGTGCCCCTCAGCCATTCACTCATCTAAATCATCTAACTCCTCTCAGTATGTACTCTTAAAATTATTCATGCATCAGTCTACACACCCATCCATCCATTATCCATCCAACCGATCCATCCATTCACCACTATCCATCTACCATCCACCCACATATCCATTTGCCAACCATTCATCCATCATCCACCCACCCATCCACCCATCTATTTATCTACCATCCACCCACTCATCTACTCATCCATCCACCCACCTATCCATCAATCCATCATCCACTCACCTACCTATCCATCCACTATCACCCACCCATCCAACCACCTAGCCATCGATCCATCCATCCACCATCCACCAACCCATCCATCACCGTCACCCATCAATCCAACCATCAGTCCATTCACCATCCACCCATCCATCCATCCATGTGTTGGATGTACCAATAGAGGACCAGAAGCACTCAGAGGAAGGACAAAGCATGCTTGGGAAGGTGGAGAGAGCAGTTACGCACACTCTCTTGCTTCAAACACTCCTCAGAAGGCAATGTCCTTCTATTATGGTCCTCACCTCGTCCACCCTCTCTGTGGCCCAAATTTGCAAAAGGGAGAAAGCAGACCCCAGACATCCTGACACTTCTAAGCATCCGCAGACCTTCCTTTAATTCTGGTTCTTCACCCAGAGTAGTGGGAAAAGAACTGACCCTGGAGGCAGATGTTGCCCGTGACAAGTTTGGACTTTTCACACCTCATTTCTCCATTCTGGCCTCAAATGTATCATCTGTAAATGAGGGAAGTTGACCCTGACCCCAACTCTGAAAATTATTTCCTAAAATATCCAAAGTGAGAGGACAATCAGGGATGGAGTCACAATAGTCACACTGATTTTATATCTGAATACATGACACATGTTAGTTTTAAGTTTAAAAAATTTTGTTTTAATTAACAGTGAGTTATAAAAACTTTGCTCCCAAAAGCTGCTTTGTGCTTATCCTGAGAAGCACATTTCTTGGTGCCGTTGGTGGACTTCCCAGAACTCCTCGGGGCACTGAGCCCAGGGCTGGGTGACTCCAAGGTCCTTGTGATTCTGTGGCTTGGGCCCAAATGTTCTAAAAGTGAGAATGGCTCATGTAATTGAAGTGGCCACAGGTGGGAAGGACTCTGAATTGGGCTCTTCAGGGCTCTCTGACTCAGATGGCACGATTCATCGTTCAGTGGAGGGGACGCTGGCCCAGCCTGGGGCGACACCACGTCATTCAGGTGTGAGTAATGGCCGTGATTCGTCTGCAAGGCATCACGCAGCTCCCTGTCTGCTCTAGATTTAGCCTTGTTCCCTAAACCACTGACTAAGCTCTCTCTTTTGGTGAGCAAGCACGAGGCCACTTTTGAGAGGCCGTTCACACAGAGAACCGGAGACGGCTTGAATGGAACACGATTTGAGCACCAGGGCCAGGCTCTGTTCTGCTCCGATGAAACAGGATGAATCTGAGAGTGAGGACCAAGTGGCAGCAGCAGACTCATCACCAGGATGCTCCTCCTGCGGATGGCAAGCAGCACTGGAACCCACCAGAAGCAATATGGGGAGAAGCGCGCTCTCTCTCTCTTTTTCAGGTGGCAGGTTTGTAAAATGAACATTTGTCATTCTGATTGTGTGTAGTGGGCAAACTTACCTACAAAATACAGACTATTTGACCAGGTCACAAGGTTCTCAGGAGGATTAAAGCAGGAAGCCCAAGGGCCAAAATCTGTGTGTCCTGCTTTTGTCTGCCCACCGGGCAAGAGTTGTTTTCATAGAGTTCCTGCCATGGTGCAATGTCTCCGGAGCACAGGGATGCAGGTTTGATCCCCAGCCTGGCACAGCGGGTTAAAACATCCAGCATTGCCACAACTGTGGCATAGGTCTCAACTGTAGCTTGCATCTGATCCCTGGCCTGGGAACTCCATATGCTGTGCAGCAGCACCCCCCCACCCCAAAATAATAGGTTTTCATATTTTTAAAGGTTTGTAAAAAAACAAAACAAGACGCAAAGAAGAACCTATGACAGTCTGCAGGGTAGTTCACTCAGCATTAAGTATTTGCTATCTGGCCCTTTACAGAAAGAGTCTATGGTCGCTGGACTGAAGGATGAAATATACTTGAAAGTAACTGGTACAGGGCCTAGCATGCAGGGAACACTTGCAAAAGATGGAATTTCACTCCAAAAAAAAAAAAAGAAAAGAGAGAGAGAGAGAGAGACAATTTTCCGGGAGTAATGTAGTTGCAAGAAAAGGGTAAATGAGATTCAACATATGGGATAAAATCTGTAGGATTTGTAGAATATATAAATATTTCTATTTGGTCTCCCTCCTGTGTTAGTCTGCTAGGGTTGCTATAAGAAAATACTACCGACCAGGCAGCTTAAACAACAGACATTTATTTTCTCACAGCTCTGGAGGCCAGAAGTCCAAGATCAAGGTGTCAGCAGGCTGGGTTTCTCCTGAGGCCTCTCTCCTTGGCTGGCAGATGGCAGCCTCCTCACTGTCTTCACATGGCCTTTCCTCTCTGGTGTCCCTCTGTGCATGTTCAAATGTCCTCTTCTTATAATGACAGCCATCAGATTGGATTAGAGCCCACCCTAATGGGCCTTATTTTAACTCACTTCTCTTAAGGCCCTGTCTCCAAACACAGCCACTTTCTGAGGTACTGGTAGTTTAGCCTTCAACATATGGATTTTAGGGAGAATGCAATTCAGCCCCTAACATTCTTCTTTTTTTTTTTTTCCTTTTTAGAGCCACAGGTGTGGCATATGGCGGTTCCCTGGCTAGGGGTAGAATCAGAGCTGCAACTGCTGGCCTACATCACAGCCACAGCAACACAAGATCTAAGCCACATCTGCCACCTACACCACAGCTCACGGCAAGGCCAGATATTTAACCCAAGGAGCGAGGCCAGGAATCAAACCCACCTCCTCATGGATATTAGTCAGGTCCATTACCCACTGAGCCACAATGAGAACTCCATGCCTAACATTCTCCTTAAATAAAAGGAATTATTAATAACTAACAATGCTTATTCCTTTATTTAAAATAAATCATCTTTACACATTAAGTGGTGCCGTAATTGTGTAACAATGGGAAAGGCCAATCTTATTTTAGGGGACCTTAAATGAGAGGCATCTGTGCCTTTGCTGTGGCAGAAAACACTAACTGCCACCCCAAAGATCCATATGCTCCCCACATTTCTCAGCCTCTTGCTCATAGGTGGGGCCATAGCCCTCACACAGCACTCTAGGGCAGTAGAAGCTCTCCAGCTGGCCCTTGTCCTCTGGCAGCCAGAGAAGCTTCGTTCTGAGGGGACAGAACCCCAGGCTGGAGGCAGCCTGGATCCCTGAGTCTCCACATGGAGGACACCTGCTCTGGAGTCAGCCAAACTGCATAAACATCTGTGTGAGTGATGCATAAACCCTTATTGGGCACATCAAGAGATCTGGGGTTTGTTATCATAGCAAACCCTGATCTAACACACCAGCCGAAGGGGTCCCAGAGGCATTCTCATCTCAGACCTGCCACGACTTCACTACCCATCTTGGACAAGCAGACTTATTCTTGACACATGCTTGCATTCTGCCCTTTTTAGCTGACTGTGGTAACAAGGCCTGGGAAGAGTAAATTTTATTATTCCTGAAGGTTTATTTATAATGTCACCCGAAGGCTTTCATTTCAAAATAGCTATGGGCCACTTTCTGAACAGAGAAGATGTTGTGTTGTTAAGTAGCCCAGGTCCTTGAGTCAGAGCTCCTTTTATTTCACCTGTAAATATGCAGCTTCTTGGCATTGTCCTCTCTGCAGTGTGTCATTAGTTAGTCTGAGTTTGCTGCACATCAGTCTCTGCTCTCAGAGCTGGTGACCCCAAATGACTCCTTATCTGCACAGCAGCTTAAATGTGGATATACATGTGGAAGGAAATTGCAAAGGCTAAGACGCTCCCCACCCTTCCCCACCCCCAGGCCCTTGGTGCTTCAGACATCAGCTCCCAGAGATAACTGAGTGTCCTGAAAACAGGTCCACAGAAAAGAAGTACAAATATAGACCCCATTCGTCTTGGGAACCAGATGTCTGAAAAGCTCCCTTGTCAAAAAAAAAAAAAAAAAAAAAAAGCCTGCCACAAATAATACACTCATTTACTACTCAGGAAATATGCTCCTTTCATTGAAAAGTGATGACATTAAATTGAACCAGCTACCGGTGCTGCTCTGAATTATTCTGTGCCTGTAGCACATAGAGGGTCGTAGAAAGAAAACAAATAAAATAATCAAGAGGCTTCCAGACCCCCCTAAAATTATCAGTCTGGCATTCTTTTCTGAATTTTTCTCATTTTATGACATGGCTATACAGAAAGTACCTTATTGACTTACACTAGTAAAATCCAACAGCCTTTTAATAACTAACATAGATGACATGGTCAGCCCGGTTGCAGCTTACTTGTGAAATATGTTGAGAAAGAGTCTTTCTCCAGCCTCAAGAGTTGATGGGATAATGGAAAGGGTATGATGCTCAGAACTTCAAGGAGCTGTACGATGTTGAGAATGACTTAAAATTACAAAGACCTGGCCCATGGAGAGACCTCAGCAATACATGTTGTAACGATAGCTTGATCTGCTGCCGACTTTCCTGTCTACCCATGGTGGCCACACTTTCAGATTTCTTTGTGTTCTTTGAGAACATGCCCTGCCCCCCCCCCCAGATCTGCTCTGGGGCCAGCTTACTCGGGGACCCTGGAGTCTTTAAACCACTTGGGGCCCCAGTTTTTTCTTCTTCAAAAAAGTTGGGGTTGAACCAGATAATCTCAGGTTCCCTTTCTGTTCTGAATTGTTCTGATTCCTAAAAGAAAACATCAGGAGTTCCCGTAGTGGTGCAGTGGAAACAAATCGAACTAGTAACCGGTTGCAGGTTCGATCCCTGGTCTCGCTCAGTGGGTTAAGAATCTCATGTTGCCATGAGCTGTGGTGTAGTTCAAAGGTGCGGCTCGGATCCTGTGTTGCTGTGGCTGTGGTGTAGAACAGCGGCTGTAGCTCTGATTAGACCCTCGCCTGGGAACCTCCATATGCCATGGGTACGGCCCTAGGAAAAAAAAAAAAGAAAGAAAAGAAAAGAAAACATCAGAGTTCCCGACGTGGTATAGCAGGTTAAGGATCTGGCATTGCCGTGGCTGTGGTGTAGGTTGCAGCTGCGGGTGGGATTCCATCCCTGGCGAGGGATCTTCCATGTGCTGGGGGTGTGGCCAAAACTACGTACATCTTTCTTGCCCCCCCCCCCCAACCCCCTTCCCTGCCTCAATCTTCAGAGAGGGCTTCATGTACTGGAATCTGTGGGCCTCTCACTTTGTACCATGCCACCCTCCGAGCCACACTGTATAGGGGACACAGGGCTTAAGCAAGGTGTGTCAGAACTATTGTGAATGAAGTCGCAACCGGGCCAACCCAAACACCCCATCTAAACCCCTCTCCTGTTCCACCCCATCACCCCTCTTCGCCCACCCCTCACCAAGGCCTAAAACAAGGACCCACCTAGAGGTCATGTTCATAGAGTGATTCTTTATGTGCCATTTTCAGAGCCCGCAAGGAAGATCCTGAAGCCCCCGACCCCAGAAAAGAAAAAGGCTGATTCATCTTGAACTGCCATTGGCCATAGGTCAGGCAGCAGACACCCCTGCGGCAAGAGCAGCAAAGCCAGAAATGCCCCCGAACACCCACAAGTCTATTCCCTCTTGAATCCCATCGCTGGACCAAGAACTTTATGTAGAAGACGATACCACTACTTTGCACCGTACTCTTAGGTCTCAGATTTATCAGCAAATAAACGAAACAGTCATAGTGAGGGGAAAAGTGTATTTCACAGTCATTATAAAAGTACATGTATTTAATAACAGTGACATACAGTCCTTACTTATGACCAAATGGGGACAATGAGAGTCAACTCTTCCTCCTGGACGTCGCGATGATGGTTCCGCCACCTCCATCAGTAACTACAGGCTGACCGAGCTCAGGGGCGCAGACTAATGACAGACAGTCATGGGTTAAACAGACAACACGCTTTGTACTTACCAAAGGGATAGTCAAGTCTTCCATATAAATATAATAAAATAATAAAGAATTTAACATGTCCGCTTTCACTCGATTTCACAGATTTGTCCGGGGCTCACACGCACACAACAATTTCCTCCCCTTCTTCCCTCCCCCTCACCTCCCACTGGGTTTGGAATAAACCTGAGTTCACAGTTCAAGTTGCCGGTGGCGACGTGGCTGGTCAGATGCAGGATGCAATTGGAAAGTCCGCGGCTGTTCTGGAAGCATGCGAAGAACGGGAACGCGTCCCAACAAGCTAACAGCGACACAGGAACGCTCGCGTTATCAAGGCAAGTCAAACACAAGACAGTGAAGGGCTAGATCCAGTTCACAGGCACAGCTATGCAGCCTGCCAGACTGCAGCATGGCCCAGGTCCTGTCAAACCAGCTTCCAAAAAGGCTCCTTCGCCCATCAAAAACCAAATACTTCATGTCAAACAGAGAGAGGGACTTTTTCAGATGTTTCTTTTCTTCTCTCAACCTAAAAAGCTCCATTTTCAAATAGACAGTTCGGGAACCCAGTCTGGAGCCATACAAAGGAGTGCCACCGACAGCCAGGAGCCTGACTCCCTCCCAACGGGCCTGAGGGCCGGGGTGAGCCCATCAAGGGGGTGGGGGAGCAGCAGCCCCAGGTCCTGTCAAGGTCAGCCAAGACTGGGCATGGCAGTGGCTTCCGGAGACAGCTGGATCTCTGCTCTCTCCTCACGCAGCCAGAGACGCATGGGGCAGAAAGAGGTCACCAACAGCAAAGGAGAAAAAAATGAAGAGCCACCCCTCCACCCTCTGGCTCCAGCTGGCTGCTGGTGGAAGAGAAGGCAGGCTTTGCAGTGCTCAAGGGCTGTGGCCTTTTTTTCAGGATCGGGGGACAGAGAAGACTAGCCCTGGGGTGGCCACAGTCGTGTATTCCAGTCATGAATGCGCCGGCCAATGGTTGAAGACTCCAGGCCATAGGGTAACTTTCTCTCCTGAGCTGACCTCTCTCCAACCTGTGCTGACTCTTCTTTTTTTTTTTTTTTTTTTTTTTGGAGGTGGGGAGGCTGTACCCACAGCATGTGCAAGTTCCGGGGCCAGGGATCAAACCCGAGCTACAACTGCGCTGTGCCACAAGGGAACTTCCTAACTCTTCTTCTTTGGCCAATTCTGCTCATCACTGAATGGTCCCCATCAAGCGCCAGGGCCCAGGGCCCCGTAGAGACAGGCCACAGCGGGCTCCAAGCTAACACAGTCAGACAACGTCGGGGTCCACAAAGCACGTACACAAGGACAGCACAGACACAGACCTGGAGACGTAATCTTTGGTTCCATCCTTGGAAAAGGTGTGAAAACAGAACACAGGCTCAAAGCCTATTTGAGGAACGCAGCTTTCCTCAAAGATACAGTACTGCCTTTTGAATGGGGTTCCCTCCAGGAGAGCCTCTCACAGCCAAGGGCCAACCGAGGGGTGCTAGACCACCCGTGTTTTCTTGGCAGCTTGCAAACTGCATTGCACAGAGGTAACGGTGCCTTGCAGGTATCCTCGCATCCCACCTTAACCATCTTCTCTCTTTCTAAATAACCAACGGTAACTCTGCTCTACATCTTCCAGAAGAATCGGGGCGCAGCTGATCCGATAGGAAGAACACAGGGATAGGTATGATCATGCCCCTCGTACAGGCCACCGGAGGTCACCAGCTGCTAAAAACATCGCCTGGGCGAGTTCTGATGCCCTCCAGGTTTATCCTCTCGCAAGAACAGGAGTTCGGTGAAATTGCTTCTCGTCTCTCCATTCAGGCTTTGAAAAACGATGCTGCTTCGACTGAACGATTTCACATAAAGAAAAATCATCTTTGGAGAAGATAATTCAACCGATCGCAAGTTTCAACCAAAAACAAACAAACAAAAATCTATCAAAACCTTTCCGGGCAGATGTGTGTCCCTGTGGGTCTTTTCCTTTCAAGGAGGTCCCCACTGCTGCCATCAGTCATTGACCAGAGGCTCCTTTTTGCTCAGAGTGGGTGCGGCTGGTTTCAGAGGCTTCTGCGCATCTCCCTGGGGGGTTTCCTGGGCCCTGGTGCTCAGGGGCTCCAGCGCTCGCCACACTGCAGGGATTCACCTCTACCAAGGGAGGGGAAAGCATGGTCCGGGTGGAAACAGAACCCAGTAGAGGCACACACACAGAGCACATCGTGGAGGAAAGTTCCAGAGGATCTGAAATCTGAGGAGCCCAGGGGCCAATGCAGGGTTCTCACCCTTGGCCCAGTGGATGGAGGTGGCTGATGGCCAGTGAGTTTGCAGGAGGAAGAAGGTGGTGCAGGAGTGCAGCTGGCTGCACAGACAATCTCCTAGGAGACCCCAGCATCTCGGGAGGTGGGGGCGGGGGGGGTATACTCTGGACTGGGCTGTGCAGGCTCTGGGTCTGTGGGTTTCAGCTGTGGGGACATCGCATGTCAGGAGAAGCTGACGCCAGGAAGGATGCTCCGAGAGAGGCTTTTGAGTTCACACCCTGACAGACACATGGAGCTGCTCCATTGCATTCCTTAGAAATGCCCAGAACCCCACAGTGGGCCTGTTAACACTGGCCTTTGACCCCATCAGCCAGGTCAAAGGAAAGACTCACAGGGGCCGTGGGCTGCAGCGGGGGCATGCTGGCCTCCAGAGGCCTGTCTGCGGGAGGCTGCAGGCTCTGGTGTCGCTTCCTTAGCATCTGTCCGATGCCCATCATGGGGAACCTGCCTCTGCTCTTCACACAATGCGGGCTCCCCAGGGGCTGCATGGTGCCACCGTTACTGGACCCTGGGGGTGGGGAACACACGCCCTCCTCTTTGGGGGGGCTGTTCTTATCTTCGTGGGCAAAGGAGACCAGGGTGGAGTGCAAAGGAGTTTGGAGAGGTGATGGGCTTCCGGGCAACAGGACAGGTGACAGCGTCCGCTCCCCGGGATTGCCGCGAGCCAGGACCCCGGGGGAGTTCAGAATCCTATAGTGATGGGATGGGGACAGCAGTTCTGTCTGGTCTTCGCGCTCCACAGACTCAAAGGAGCGCACCATGTCCAGCATCAAAGGGTCTTCCTTGGTGGGGATGCTGGTGCTCCCAGGCCCCTGCTGAGGGGACTCCGGTTTCTTGATAACCCTGGGGGTCCTGGGAGGTGGCACTGGGATGAACTCCATGGAGGAAGAAGCCACACAATTGGAGTCCGAGGTTTTTCGGAAAATATTGCGGCAACCGAAGGAATCTGCACAGCAAGAAAGCAAAGGAAACATGAAGACGGCCGCAGAAACAGTGCCAGCGGCCCTGCTCTGACCTCCAGCTTGACTGAGACAGTGCCTCCTCCAGGGAGATCAAAAGGAACGGCCTAGAATCTGACTCTCCTCACGGGGACCCAGATGAGCTTCCTAGGATGGAGGGGACAGAAGGCTGGTAACAAGAGGCCTCCTGGGTTCTGATTTGCCTCGTGGCACCAGCTTCACATCTGCTGTCCTTTTGGTCACTTAAAATTCTGGATGCTGCCAAAGAACCCTTGAGTAAAAAGGTCCACAACTCAACAGAATGACCACAAAACTGCTGGAAGCACAAGGATCCCAGCTCATTAAGGACTTGTGAATTTGGTCCTCAGATAATTGAAAGTGGAAGGAGTTTTTTGCTTTTTTAATTACAGTAAAAAAAACCCATAACATAAATTTATCACCTCAACCATTTTTTAAGTGTAAATTTCAGTAGTGTTAAGTACATTTGTACCGTTGTGAAATACAACTCTTCATCTTGCAAATCTAATAGTGGTTGCCGGGGCAACGGGTCTATGTGTCTGACTAGCCTATTTTTTTTTTTTTGTCTTTTTGCCTTTTCTAGGGCCGCTTCCCGCGGCATATAGAGGTTCCCAGGCTAGGGGTTGAATTGGAGCTGTAGCCACAAGCCTACACCAGAGCCACAGCAACACGGGATCCGAGCCGTGTCTGCAACCTACACCACAGCTCACGGCAATGCCGGATCCTTAACCCACCGAGCAAGGCCAGGGATCGAATCCACAACCTCATGGTTCCTAGTCGGATTCGTCAACCACTGCGCCACGACGGGAACTCCATGTCTGATGATTCTAGAGCCCTCCTACAAGTGCAATCTACAGTATCTGTCCTTTTGTGACTGGCTGGTTTCACTGAGCAGGATGTCCTCCAGGTTTATCCGTGTTGTAACACGGGTCAGAACTCCCTTCCTTTTAAAGGCTCCTTCATGACCTTGGGTCTCCCCAAAGCCTCACCCAATTCTGAACAGGAGTGAAACACTCTTTGCCTATACATTTAAGGCAACCAGCCAATCCCCATGGTTTCCAACTCAAGTTGGCACAGACTGGAAGCCAGGTTTGCAGACTCTGCCAGAACAGAAAGGGAAAACCCCCATGAATCTGGAGCCAAGTTCCTGGGAACAGGCCCTGTCGTAGCTGCCTGTTCCTACCATCACATTTTATAGCCCTGCTGGGGCCTGGCGGCAGGAACAGGCTGCGGCCACCAGGAATGATTTCAGGGGCAGCCCAGGGCACTGGGAATCCTCTTCACCTTCCATAAAGAAATATACAGATCCCTAAATACATCTCTTCCTCTCAGAGTTCCCGTCGTAGCGCAGTGGAAACGAATCTGACTAGGAACCATGAGGTTGCGGGTTCGATCCCTGGCCTCGCTCAGTGGGTTAAGGATCCGGCATTGCCGTGAGCTGTGGTGTAGGTTGCAGACGTGGCTCAGATTTGGCATTGCTGTGGCTCTGGCATAGGCTGGCAGCAACAGCTCTGATTAGACCCCTAGCCCAGGAACCTCCATATGCCATGGGTATGGCCCGAAAAGGACAAAAGATCAAAAAAAAAAAAAAAAAAACTCCTCCTTGGGCCCACACAGACGCTGCAGATTGACTGGCAGAGAGAACTGAAATGTCATTGTCTCATGTCTCCAGTGTCCCAGCTGATACGAGTGCCCCCTTCCTTCCCTGAGGTTCTGCATGCTCCCCGCTCGGAGCCCAGCTTCTCCCTCTGCTTTGTCCTGCATCTTTCACTTCCGGGGGTGCAGACCCTGCGAGGACACCTCCCACACATGCCCTACTAATCCCCACCTCAGAGTCAACCACCCCCGGGTATGGACCCAGACATGGCATCGTCCCCAGCTAGAAGGGATCGACGGTCACCAGTCCGACCCTTGGGTGCCTCTGCCGGCTCCAATTCATCCTGACTCCCCAGAGGAGCAGTAAGCTACACTGGTCAGGAGAGAAAGCTCTAGAGCCAGGCTGCCTGGTTGGAAGTCTGGACTCTGTTACTTACCACCTCCCTGACCTTGGACCATTCTCTGTGCCACTCCTCATCTCCAGAAATGAGGATGAGGGTGCTCTCACGGGCTCATGGAAGAGTTGAATCAGTGCCTGTCATCCCGCGAGGGTCAGTGTGAGCAAATACACAGGCTCTGGGGCACCTCTCAGCAACAGGCTTTCAAATCCCAGGAGGAAGGAAAAGGCAAACAAACAAATGCCATCTGGCCCAGGAAAGTACCAAGAAATGGACTCCACTTCTGGGGCTGCAAATTTATCCCAAATACGCAGCCACGACCTAGACCTTCCTTGGGGGGAAGCCTCAGGGCGCCACTGTCAAGGGCTCGGGTTCTCTGCTGGTTCCAAAGCCAGAAGGGGCAACTCCCCAAGGGGATTCTGCCAGGGAGCTCCTGCCTTCCAGAAACATGCAGGATGAGGCTGAACCACATAGAACAGTTCTTCTCTGGGTGAAAACCGGTCTCTCTCAGGTCAGACCAAGGCTGCATGGTGCTGTCTGAGTCTCCCGATGCTGTCCTGCTTCCCCAGGGAACTACTGTTGATCTCAGACAGCCGGGGCGCTCCCTGAACCTCGGTCTCTTCATATTTAAAACCTCGGGATCGAAGACTCAACTCTACAGTCTCTTTGTGCCCCTCCATAACAGGAAGCTCTCCTCTACCCCTTGGCTGGCTTCAGAACGCTCCCTGGGCCCCCCTGCACCCCACCCATCCGGTCTCCCAGTGCGCAGTGTGTGCTAAGCCTGTGGGATGCTTCGCTTCGGCAGCCCTGGATGCTTGCCCCAGAGGAGGGAGACCCGTGTGGATTAGTTATCTCCTATGCTGGACCATGAATGAGGCAGAGAAGCCCACATATGCATCTCCTCGAATCCACCCAGTAGCTCTGATGGCCTGTCACATGTAGGGGGACCAGTTAAGATCCCCAGAGGGTAAGGAACATGGGCCATAACCAGCCACAGAGCTGGGTTTGAGCACCCTCCCTCCACCCAGAGTCCAGATGCTGTCAGTCACACGTCAGTGCCTCTCAGGGACTACTGCTCTGGTGAAAGGCTCCCCCAACAGCATGCCCCCATCACTGCTCGGCACTCCGATCCCTGCCCCTCCAATACTGATCACCCACTCCTGGTTCCATAATACCATGCACCCCAGTCTCTGCTCCCACAATGCTATGCACCCTAATCTCTGCTCCCATAGTAGCACATGCCCTGACATCTACTCCTGCAAAACCTTCCCTTCCAACGCCACTCCTGCACCCTGATCTTTATTTCTGCACCCCGAATCCCTACTCTTGCAATACCTTACACCCTGATCTATGCTCCCACAATCCCATGCACCCTATCTCTGCTCCCATAATCCCATGCACTCTATCTCTGTCCCCGCAATCCCACATACCCCATCTCTGTTCCCACAATCCCATGCACTCTATCTCTGTACCCACAATCCCATGCACTCCATCTCTATACCCACAATCCCAAGCACCCCATCTCTGTTCCCACAATCCCAAGCACCCATCTCTGTTCCCATAATCCCATGCACTCTATCTCTGTACCCACAATCCCATGCACTTCATCTCTATACCCACAATCCCAAGCACTCCATCTCTGTTCCCACAATCCCATGCACTTCATCTCTATACCCACAATCCCAAGCACTCCATCTCTGTACCCACAATCCCATGCACTCCATCTCTATACCCACAATCCCAAGCACTCCATCTCTGTACCCACAATCCCATGCACTGTTTCTATATCCACCATCCCATGCACTCCATCTCTATACCCACAATCCCATGCACCCCATCATGGCTCCCATAACCCCACACACCCCATCTCTGTTCCCACAATCCCATACACCCCATCCCTCCTTTGTCAAATCCTCCCCACACAGATGGACAATACCAATCTAGACCTTGATTGTTCTTGGGTTGGTTGCCTCGCATGCATTAATTCTGTTTTCTCAAGGACACGAGAGTGATGTCTGCCCCAGAGGCCCACACAGCCACCAGTGTGGGGCACAGAGCAGCCACGCAGCTGAACACGAGTGGCCCAGAGAGTCCCCTGCGCTGACCCACCTTTGTCAGGGAAGCCGGGCTTGGCGGCCTTCCGGTCCTTCAGCAGGGCCCTGGTGTTCTGGATCTGCGTGATGAGCGAGGCCGAGGGCTGTTTGTGCGACGGCAGGTTCTTGTCCAACTTCTTGGAAAAGGGCCGGTGAAGAAAATCCCCTCTTTTTTCTTGTTCTTTGGGCTTTTTATCCTTCCAGTCAGAAGCAAACAGAGATACTCAGACACACACGAGGAGAATATTCAATGTGACTCCTCTCTAAAGAGGCAGCGAAGTCAAGTTAAGAAACCCCAGTTTGGAGTTCCCGTCGTGGCGCAGTGGTTAACGAATCCGACTAGGAACCATGAGGTTGCGGGTTCCGTCCCTGGCCTTGCTGAGTCAGTGGGTTAACGATCCAGTGTTGCCGTGAGCTGTGGTGTAGGTTGCAGATGCGGCTCGGATCCTGCGTTGCTGTGGCTCTGGCATAGGCTGGCAGCTGCAGCTCCGATTCACCCCCTAGCCTGGGAACCTCCATATGCCGCAGGAGCGGCCCTAGAAAAGGCAAGAAATAGCAAAAAGACAAAAAAAAAAAAGAAACCCCAGTTTTCCAAACACTCTGTTCTCACACACGTGCTAAACAATACGAAAGCGCTGAGGCCCCACAGACACTCCAGGGAAGCCACCTCCTCTCCCTGGGCCACGGCAGGCTTCAGTTGTCCCCAGGTCCCCGCACTATGGCATTTTGAGGTGTTCCAACAAGGGCAAGGTCAGGGAGGTCAATTATTTTAGAACAAGTTGAACAAACTGAGGCAAAGCAGATGAGGGAGGACTCCCGGAAATCTGCTGGTTTGGGGTTTTGCTTTGCTTTGGTTTTTTGCTTTTTAGGGTCACACCTGCGGCACATGGCATTCGGCATGTGGGGTCACATCGGAATTGCAGCTGCCTGCCTACACCACAGCCATAGCAATGCAGGGTCCGAGCCGCGTCTGCGACCTACACCACAGCTCACGGCAATGCCGAATCCTTAACCCACTGAGCAAGGCCAGGGATGGAACCTGCATCCTCATGGATACCAGTCAGGTTCATAAGCTACTGAGTCATGACGGGAACTCCAAAATCTGCCATTTTATTGAAAGTGGCGTCCGAAGATTCTGCCCACAGTAGTGGCTTTGCAAAGGCAGTTTTGCAAAGGAAACATAACTGCTTCCACCCTAACCTCAGTGCTTGCGAGCCAAGGAGATGGACAAGCCTACGGTGCCCGGAGCCAGCCTGGGTGAGTTTCTGCCCTCGCTCCCCTCTGATCTCCTGGGCTCTTCCTTGTGTACTTGACCTGGCATGACTCAGCCATTTGAGCTGTCAGTCTTCACTTGATGAAATTCAGTTATAATCCCTCTGATGGGAGAGAATTTGACTATGATACACCTTTAACCCCACAGCCTCTGGCATGAAGCCAAGCAGGGAGAGCAGGCTTACTAAACAGTTATTGAAATATTAAAAACAAAACCAAGAAAGCCAGTGGAAACCAAATTAAATTAATTGAGTTCCCGCTTCTGGGAACCGGGTGATGGCTGCTGAGAGGATGTTTGTTGTTCGTTTTCCTGGCCCTAAAGACTGCCTTTGATGTTTACCGTTCAACAGAAGCAACTGGATCCCTGACCTCGCCAGCCAGCCGCGAGCGAGGGGAAAAAAGAAACTGATCTTCACTTTTTTGCCTTCAACTTTAAGAGCATTTGCAATTCAAGAGAGCTCATCTATTTTTCATTGATGTTGTTGAAAAGCTTCTCAAGGAAGTGTCCCCATGCACTTCTGGAGCCCTTTCTAATGCGGATTTTCAAAGCCTTTTCGGGTTGGGGTTCAGGATGTCCAAGTTTTGAGTGGGGGAGAAAGGCAGCGAAGAGGCAGGAAGGGGGGACGCCCAGCCCAGCCTTGAGTGTCACCAGGAGGACAGAGGTTCCTCTGGGGACCTAGGCCTTGGATGAAGCGGCTCATCCCCCCCCACCACCACCACCCCTGGGAGGAGTGAGGCAGGACGAAAGGAAAGGTAAAGCTTCCTTCCCCAGCATCTGTTTGGGGGTTTTGTTTGTTTGTTATGGGATCTTAGTTCCCAGACCAGGGATTGAACCCAGGCCGCAGCACCCAAAGCACTGAATCTTAACCACTAGACCACCAGGGAACTCCCCTTCCTCAACCACCGGCACCTTCAGCGAGGATGCCTGGAACGCCAGGTGCCGTAATAAGAGCGTGACCCACAATGAGCCAAATCCTGTTATCCCCTCTTCCAGAAGAGCCTGCCGTGGTTAAAGAATTCACCCAAGAGAGAAATGGCAACTCAGATTTTCACATCCCTCCCTGAAAAGCTTTTCCTCTTCTTTTTTTTTTTTTTTTTTTTTTTTTTTTGCTGTTTAGGGCTACACTTGCAGCATATGGAAGTTCCTGGGCTATGGGTTGAATTGGAGCTGCAGCTGCCAGCCTCTGCCACAGCCACAGCAACTCGGGATCCGAGCCACATCTGCAACTCGCGCCACAGCTCATGGCAACGCCGGATCCTCAACCCACTGAGTGAGGCCAAGGATCCAACCAGCAACCTCTCAGACCCTATGTCACGTTCTCAACCCACTGAGCCACAACAGGAATGCCCAGAAAGGCGGTGTTCCTGACCCTTGACTTCACACTGGCTTCTGGAAGCCTGGGGCAGGGCCAGGCAGTTCCAGGGCCACAGAAAAAGGAAACAACAAATGGCCAGAGGCAGGGACCACCTGTAGTCCTAGGGCACCAAGTCAGCATCCAGGATGCTACAGAGGAGGCCGTGTGCAGGACAAAGGGGGAAGGGAGCATCCCCGTCACGTCGTCTTGGTCAAGATCAAGTCAAATTCTCCACCGCTTCCCCCTCCTGTTTCTATCAAACACCAACAGGCTCCCTTCTCTACAGCAAAGGAGAATAAGTTTTCATGCTCCCCTGCCTCTCCTGGGTATCAAAAGGCCCTGTCTCGGGAGTTCCCATTATGGCTCAGCAGTAATGAACCCGACTAGTATCCAAGAGGACGCCAGTTCAATCCCTGGCCTCACTCAGTGGGTTAAGGATCCGGTGTTGCCAGGAGCTGTGGTGTAGGCTGCAGACTCAGCTTGGATCCCGAGTTACTGTGGCTATGGCATAGGTGAGCAGCTGTAGCTGTGATTCAACCCCTAGCCTGGAAACTTCCATATGCTGCAGATGTGGCCCTAAAAAGACCAAAAGGGGGGGGGGCTCTTTCGAAAAGTTTGGCAGAATTCCATCCTTTTGCTCAATTTTTCTATTTCTGTTTTTATGAGAAAACTCATTAATTCTCCCTGTTAACACCTTAAACAGGAAAAAAGAAATCAAGTGTACTTTTGTGGGGGGGTTTTTTTTTTTTGGTCTTTTTAGGGCCGCACCTGCGGCATATGGAGGTTCCCAGGCTAGGGGTTTAATCAGAGCTATAGCTGCCAGCCTACACCAGAGCCACAGCAACACCAGATCCAAGCCAAGTCTGTGACCTACACCACATCTCACGGCAATGCCAGATCCTTAACCCACTGAGCGAGGCTAGGGATTGAACCCACAACCTCATGGTTCCTAGTCGTTTCCACTGAACCACAACGGGAACTCCTCAAGTGCACTTTTGTGATACATTGTAAAACAGCATTCCCCACCTCTCACCCAGCCCCTTGTAAGATTTTTTTTTTTTTTTTTTTTAGAATGAGGAGCACACCTGCCTTCAGAACTGCTCTGCATCCCCTACAGGCAGGGAGCTTCCCGCCAGCTTTGGGACCTCCCCATGGTCAAAGCTAAAGGATCAAGATGCGGACTTTCAGGGGGCTAGTATCACCATGCAGATGGAATTCATGAACCAAGGGCTGTACAAAGTATGAGAGTTTTCTGTAGGAAGGGACCATGGTTGGCTTTAGAAATATCTCTTATAACTACAGAAAGCCCTCGATGGGAACAGAAGGGAACATGGAATTAGGACTAAAGATTCCAGGCAGACCTGCTCAGGCTGCCCTGTTGAACTTTATCCCAGGATCCCACCCCCCCGAGCAGCCTTCTCCAGCCTAAAAGAATGGGTGACTTCATAGTGACCCATTCTAGGGGCTGCCAAGAGTTCACTGCCCCATTGCTCCCTGCAGGGGACAAATCCCAGAGTCAGTCGACAAGGAAGGGTCATCCACCCCCCAGGAAGCGGGTTTGTTTACAAGCAGCCAACCACATACCTTCCAAGCACAGGTTACAAACGCCAGCAATCATCCAATGCTACCTTTTCCTTTGCATGCCCTATTTTCTCCAAAAGAGATTTCCTAGGGAACAGGATGCTAAACTGCCTTATATAACAGAAACAGAGCTTCTGAAGGACTTATTATGTTCCCTTAGACAGGCCCTCGCCCACTCCAGAGCTCTGCCCAGGGATGCTGGCTGCTTCTTTGGTTTCCGCCTGAGTCTCAGGAGATGTGCCCCTCTCCTGGATCCCAGGTGGATCCAAGAGGAGGCCATATGAAGCTTCACATGCAAGCAAGCCCCCCACAAAAGAGCCTCTTGTTTTCTTTAAACCGCTTTGCACCCATCACACCCATGCATGGACATTTATTTATTTATTTATTTATTTATTTATTTATTTTTGTCTTTCTGCCTTTTCTAGGGCCGCTTTCTGCAGCATATGGAGGTTCCCAGGCTAGGGGTCTAATCGGAGCTGTAGCCTCAGGCCTATGCCACAACCACAGCAATGCAGGATCCGAGCCATGTCTGCGACCTATAGCACAGCTCACGGCAATGCCGGATCCTTAACCCACTGAGCAAGGGCAGGGATCGAACCCGCAACCTCATGGTTCCTAGTCGGATTCGTTAACCACTGAGCCACGATGGGAACTCCTGCAAGGGCATTTCTAAAACCGGACACTTTGAAAATGTGGTCCCATAAAGGACTGCCTACCCAAGACTCTTTGGATGTTATGGAGTCTTTGATGGAGGAGAGGAAGAAGCCAGAGAGTGATGGCCTGCTGGGCTTCAGGAAGAAGATGCCTGCAGGCTGGGCAGCCAGTGGGGGAGGAAGCCAGGCCTCAGCCTCCGAGGTCTGAGCTCCGGGGCACTGGTCCCCTGAGACTCTTCCTGGTGACTCCAGGCTCATGGCTCCAAAGACCTGCATCCCTCCCTCTCCTTTCCCGGTTTTTCCGCCTGAGAAAGAGCCAGGTGACCTTCAGCAAGTCCCTGCCCCTTGAAGGACAGGCCTCCCCATCTGTAAGTGAAAGGGGGGGCCCTAAACGGAACCCCACATCTTGCTTGCTTCAACCGTCTGAAAGGCAAAGGCATCCATTTAACAAAGGCAGATGCAGCCACGCCTCCTGACTGCCACTGCCCCATCCCGGGTTGTAGGAAGAACCTCGCCCCTCTCGCAGTGCAGAACTGACCACAGGGTGTGATGACACCAAGGAGGGGCCTGGGGACTGGAGGCCAGCCAAGCTGTCCTCTTTGAGGAGCTAGCAAGCCAGTTCCGAATAGGCTTTCTGGAGCCTGGTGTCCCCTTAAGAATGAGACAACCTCACGTGGAGGTTTGGAACATTAGAACCAGGTAAGGATTGGGCATACCAGCGATGGCCCAGGGGCACAAGTGTCGTTTGCTGGTCGATGTATATGTATATATATATATTTTTTTGCTTTTTAGGTCCCCACATGCGGCATACGGAAGTTCCCAGGCTAGGGGTCAAATCAGAACTACATCTGCCACCCTATGCCACAGCCACAGCCACAGCCATGCAGGATCCAAGCCACATGTGTGACCTGCATCACAGCTCACGGCAATGCCAGATCCTTAACCTACTGAGAGAGGCCAGGGATCGAACCCACCTCCTCATGGACATTAGTCGGATTTGCCTCCACTTTGTCACAACGGGCACGCCTGATTTTTTGGTTTTAACTCATAGCCATTCATTCTCAGATTCTTTTCCCCCATAGGTCATCACAGAATACTCAGTAGAGTTTGCTGGTTGATTTTGGTCCTTGGCTGCTCATCATATAAGGGAAAGACACAGCGGCCTGATTTTGTCATAGGAAACACACGAGTTGAAAAAAAGAGGGCTTGATTCATAAATTAACCACTGAGCAGGGAAGCCCTGGACTGTTAGAAACTTCCCCACTTCTTTACAGGTAGAAACATGAAGACATAGCCCCGTGTGTAGTTACAGTAAGACAAGAAAAAAAAGTCACCTACACACAGAAAGCACTGATCTGACCTGATCTGAACTGAGGGGATTCTGAGAAACCCACTTACAGCAGGATTCTGCGTATTCAGAACAGGATGGGGGCGTGCAGAGTTTGGAGCCCTGGGCAGTGATCTGCTAACCTTCAGGATCATGTGTGATGGTTACTTTCATGCGTCAAGTTGGCTCAGCCAGGGTATCCCATGTGTGGTCAAATACCATTCTAGGTGCTATGGTGAAGGTGTGTTTTAGATGCAATTAACATGTAGATTGGGGGTGTTTCCGTCATGGCTCAGTGGTTAGCAAATCTAACTAGCATCCATGAGGACACAGGTTTGATCCCTGGCCTCGCTCAGTGGGTAAAGGATCTGGCATTGCCGTGAGCTGTGGTGTAGGTCGCAGATGCAGCTCGAACCCTGTGTTGCTGTGGCTATGATGTAGGCCAGCGGCTACGGCTCTGACTGGACCCCTAGCCTGAGAACCTCCACATGCTGCAGGTGCGGCCCTAAAAAGCAAAAAAAAAAACAAAAAACAAACAAACAAAAAAAAAACGCCAACCCCCCCCCCAAAAAAATGTAGATCAGCAGGCTTTAAGTAAAGCAGATTATCTTCCATAATCTGGGTGGGCCATGTGCAATCAGGTGAAGGCCTTAAGAGAAGAAGCCTGAGGCGTCCTGAAGAAGAAGGATTTATGCCTGCAGAAGGTCCTGGGACTCAAGTTAAAACATCAACTCTTCCCTGGGTGTAAAATGTTAGATATACACACGTACACACACCATTAGTTCTGTTTGTCTGGAAATCTCTGACTAACCCATTGCAACCCCCCAAGTTCTTACCTGCACAGCATGAAATTCAAGGTCTCTTGTCCAGGTGTCCAGGGAGGCCTGTAAAAAGCAGCATTTTTCAACAATGCAAGAAGCCATAGGTGCTGTTTATTCCCTAAATGCTACCCTGTACCACTTGTGGCTCTGGTTGAGAATTATTCATTTCAGTGTTTATAGACAAGAAACCAAATTGTTGTGAAAGCTGGCAGCAGATGTCCTAGTTTCCATCCTGGATAGATTTCCTAGGTAAGCTTTTGAATAAAGTCTAGGACAGATAATGGGGGGGGGGGCATTTCCAGTGATGAGTAAGGAGTTCAGCTGTTTCCTCAAACAGCAAAAAACACGCATGGGTACAGCACCCAGATCAAAAAGCGGAACCCAGCTGGCACCTAGAAGTCCCTTATACCCCATGTCCTCTCTGTGTCCCCAAACCCAAAGGTAACTACCATTCCGATTTCTTTTTTTTTTTTTTTTTTTGCTTTTTAGGGCTGCACCCGCAGCATATAGAGGTTCCCAGGCTAGGGTCAAATTGGAGCTGTAGCTGCCGGCCACAGCCACAGCAACACAGGATCTGAGCCGCATCTTCGACCTACACCGCACCCCTCAGCAACGCCAGATCCTTAACCCACTGAGCAAGGCCAGGGATCGAACCTGCGTCTTCATGGATGCTAGTCAGATTCATTAGCCATTGAGCCACGATGGGAACTCCCCATGCTGATTTGTAACAACACAGCTTGACCTGATTCCAAACTTGATTTTTTAAAATTGTACAGATTTTGAAATAAGACACAAAGGAAACACTGTCATATTTTACCTTTAGCCGGAGAGTCCCCGTTATGGGCTGAATTATATTCGCCCTAAATTCATGGGTTGGAACCCTAAATCAGGGTCAGGCCCATCACTTCCCGGGTGAAGCTTGGGGGGAGGAGGAGGGCGTGAAAGCTGGATCCTTCTCCTTCGAGGAGGATCGGGGAACGGTTGGCGTTATCTTTAAAAGGGAATCACGTTAAGATGAGGTCATGGGGGGGGTCTAATGCAATGCCACCGGGATTCTTACAGGAAGACACAGATCACAGATACACACGCAGATAATGCCACGTGAAGATGAAGGCAGAGATGGTGGTGGTATTCCTCTAATTTGAGGAATGCCAAAGATGGCCAGCAAGCTCCAGAAGCTCAGAGGCATGAAAGATGCCTCCTTATAGTCCTCAGAGGGAACCCGCCCCACCGATCCCTTGACCTCAGCCTTCGGGTCTCCAGAACCAAACCGGGAGACAAGGTATTTCTGCCATTTCAGCCACTCAGTGTGCAGGACTTGGTTACGGCAGCCCCAGTAAACTCACACAGCCCCTCTGCCTCTCTCTAGGCAAGTTATCTTCCAAAACTGCAACAATATTTGGATACTACAGAGAGGTCCTCCTAGTTCAAATTTGCATTTTTCTACACATTAGCATTCTTATTATTTTTTTTCTTTTAAGGGCTGCACCTGTGGCATGTGAAGTTTCCAGGCTAGGGGTCGAAGGGGAGTCGCAGCTGCCGGTCTACACCACAGCCACAGCCACAGCCACACCAGATGGAAGGCTCGTCTGTGACCTAAGCCGCAGCTTGTGGCAATGCTTGATCCTTAACCCACTGAGCAAGGCCAGGGATCGAAACTGCATCCTCACAGACACTCGTGGGCTTATTAACTAGCCCCACTAAGCCACATCGGGAACTCCCAAATGAGCTTTATTTTTAAATGCTTTTAACAAAAATGGCTCCTGGCTCTCTATGGCTTTAAGAAGCCAGTTTAAAAATGATGACTGCCCTGCTATGACACCACCACCCCCCCCTTGCCAAGTCCTCCAGGGCCCCCTTTTAGGAAAAAAAGTCTCTGGGCCACATGCCCAAGCTGTTCTGCACTGAGAGAAATGTCCCACTTTTCAGATACCATCTCTGAGAAAGTGGCAAAGTCCTAAGATGACGGCATCGTAATCCCGAGAGGAAGGTTTTTTTTTTTCACTGAATCCAGCTCCTTTGTCTCTGCAGACAAAAAGAACTGGGATTGAGAAGAAGAAAGAGGCCATCAGATGCCCTCAATGCCCTGACGTGGCCCCGGAGCCACTCTCAGCCTGCTTGTGTGCAACCTTGAACTTTGGTTGACGGTGCCTGCTCGCCCCCCCACCCCACCCCCAGATGTCCCCTGGCAGCTTGGCCGCTTCGCCTCCTGGACCAGCTGAAGACAAACTCCAAGTGGAATTTACCTGGAAAACCTGGCCTCTCAGACTTTCTCACCATTTCGCTAACTGGCCCCATTCCACTTTCGAGATTCCAAAAGAAACAAGCAGGATAACTTAGCGAGCCTGTAATTTCATTAGCACAAGTTACGCTGCAGCGTGGAGAAAACAAACGGATCGCAGAAAATTGCAATGCCGTCCTGCCAATAGCATTCCTAATGGGAGGGTTCCCACTGCAACCCTCACTGTTAAATATTTCAACAAATGTTTTAAAATGCTTACCATGTGTTTTCGGGCCAAATGATTAATCAGCTGAGAAAAATAATCTGGATGAAAAAAGGAAGCTCCTTTCCCATTGCGGTTCTGATGCTTTCAAACACACAAGAAGGGTCAGGAATGAGGGCGGCCAAGGCTGGGGCCTTGGCAAGTGGCTTGGAAGCCACCTAGAGCCACATATGTAGGGGCACGTGGTGCATCTAAGATTTTGGCTGTTATTTCGGGTTTTTTTGTTTGTTTGTTTTTGGCCCTGCAGGCAACACAGGGAAGTTCCTGGGCAAGGAATCGAACCGCACCACAACAGGCATGGCAGTGACATTTCCCGGTCCTCAAC
Source organism: Phacochoerus africanus (assembly GCF_016906955.1). NCBI lineage: Eukaryota > Metazoa > Chordata > Mammalia > Artiodactyla > Suidae > Phacochoerus > Phacochoerus africanus. The sequence continues at coordinate 275,679,477 of NC_062544.1, read as the reverse complement.
CCACTGAGCCACAAGGGAACTCCCTGGCACATCTAAGTTTGTGTTATTACCTGAAGCCCTAAAGAGTCCACCAAGAGGCAGGGGAGCCCAACAGTGAAGTCTGTATTCCCTGGACCCACGGTGCATGTAACTGTAAGAGGTCCCTCCCTGCCACAGGGCACGGCCATCTGGTGATGATAACTCTACTTATCTGCTATGGTACAGGTTACTTTAACCAAGCAAGGTGTCTCACCTGGAATGTTCAACCTCCCCCAGACGTTAGTCCAATTCTATTTTCTGAGACTGGGGCGGAGGTCCACTTGATTACTTCATGTGTTCATTTAGCAAATATTCATTGAGCCTCCACTGCGTGCCAGGCATCGTGTAGGCTCTAGGGACATTGTGACCAGCAACAGGGACACCGTCCCTGCTCTTACGGAACCCACAGTCCAGAGGGGGAGAGAGATGATAATCAAATCATCTCTGAACAAACGAGAGCCCTGCCCACAGGACAAGCCCCAGGCTGCAGATCATGGCGTGACGGCTGGGACTGGAGGGAGGCCCCCCAAGGGCAGAGATCAGAGGAGGTCAGGGGTCCAGAGGACAAGACCCTGCCTTGGGAAAGAGGGGTGGGGAGAACATTCTGGAAGAGAGACCAGGGTGTGCACAGCCCTCGCAGCCAACAGAGCACAGAAGTCTGAAGGCCCCTGGGACTGAGCACGGAGCAAGAAGCAAGGTTGGGATGATGGCTTGGGGGCAGGTGGCACGGGGGTCGGCTAGGCGACGAGGCTGGAGGAGACAGAGGAAGCCAGTCCAACCCCAGGACATGGTAGCCACGTCACAGAGCTTGCTTTCCAAGCTTTCAGGAGGGAAGGGACATGGTCTGACTTGAGTGAGAATAGCTCGCTCTGGCTGGCGTGCGGAGAGAGTGCCAGGCAGTCACGGGGAAGGAGGGAGACCAGTTAGGAGGCTGAGGTCCATGCAAGGAGCGATAGTGGGATGGGAGGAGGAGGATGCCGATGGAGAGTGTGGAGGGACTGGAGAGCTTTGGAGTCAAACTGGCGGAACTTGGTGACAGACTGGCTCTCGGGGTGAGCGAAAGGAATAAAAAGGACTCCTAGGTTAGGGGCAGAAGTGCGGGATGGGGAGGCTGGTTCTGGGTGTGTTGTTTGAGACACCTTCACTATGGAAGGCGAGATTTTTCTTTCTTTCTCTCTCTTCCTTCCTTCTCTCCTTCCTTCCTTCCTCTCTCTCTTTCCTTTTTTTTTTTTTTTGGCCAAGCCTGTGGCATGAACAAGTTCCCAGGCCAGGAATCACACCCGCACCACAGCAGTGACGATGCCAGATCTTTAACCCACTGCGTCACCAGGGAACTCCAAGAGAAGGATTAGTAAGCAACTGGCTGGAAGGGTCTGGAGCTTCGGGGAGTCTGGTCCCTATGCTCTCCTGCTCTCAAACCTGAAAGCCACGTGGCTGCTTCCTGCTCCACCCCAGTGGGCACCCCCCTCCTCCCCCACCCCACAAAAGCTTATCTCCAACCTCAGCATGCCAGCGCCTCCCAGCCAGTCTCAAAGGGGGCCTTCAGCCTGAGGTCAAGGCAAGGCTGCACCCTGGCTGCTCTGAACACACACCCCTCCCCACCCACCTCTGTCCCCCACCCCCGCTGCTCCCCAACCCCATGTGTCCTTCAAGCAGAGGCCATGTCCTCTTCTCTTCATTGCTGGCATCACTGATGGAGGTATCTACACTCGCTGTCTTTACTCCTCCTCCACATTCGTACAATCTCCTTTCAGCCTCTTCCACTTCCACCGGGACAATGAACTGCTGACACCGCTGACAGTTTTATACTTGACCTTTCCCACGTCCTCCCTGGCATCCTTCCCTGCTGGGGCTCTGGCTGCCCCACCACCTTGGACAGTGTCTCTGTCCTCTGTGTCTCCTCCCTTCTGCCTCCTGGAATTATGCCCTCCCCCAGGCTCTGTCTAGATGGGTCAGCCTCACCATCACCCTTGGCCTCGACGCTCAAGTGCAGTCACATTCACATGTGGCAGCAGGCAGCTCAGCGTCCCCGTCACCTGCATCACTGGGTTGGCCTGGGCTGCATCCCATGCGCTCTCTGCCGCTGACATGGAGCCCAGAGTGGCGTTCAGTTACCCGCCCTACTGTCTCACCATAGCCTTGCGCCCAAGAAGAACCCAGAACTTCCTTTGCTGGTAACATGCATGGCTTGTGGAATCAGGATGAAAACTTTGGGGAAGAGAACAAGGGAAGAGGCAGTAGACGGACCATCTGCCTCATGCAGGGCATGGAGGAAGGGTCCCTTTTTTGTTTGTTTGCTTGTTTTTTACGGCTGCACCTGCGGCATATGGAAGTTCCCAGGCTAGGGGTGGAATCAGAGCTGCAGCTGCCTGCCTACACCACAGCTACAGCAATGCTGGATCTATACCTCATCTGCAACCTACACTGCAGCTTCTGGCAATGCTGGATCCTTAACCCACAGAGCGGGGCCAGGGATCAAACCCGAATCTTCATGGAGACAAGTCAGGTCCTTAAGCCACTGAGCCACAACAGGAACTCCGAGGGTCCCTTTTAGATTTCTCCTCAAATGAAGGAAATCCCAGGTGTCCCCAGATAGGCCCCTGAGAGTGGGAAGGGGGACTCGGGTGCATGGAATGAGGTGTCCTGGTTCTGGGGGGTGAGGGGGGCTCACCCCATGTTCCAGGTCCTGGATCTGGGGTTCCGAGGTATAATCTCTTAGCAAGCATGAGCTTGGGGTCCATATCTGGGACATTACGATACTAGTCTTGACTCTGAAATCAAAGAACCTTGGTATTTTCTCTCAGGTACGTTCCAGATAGCATCCAGCTCCTAGGGACAGCTGACTGGAAAAGCTTGCTTCCAGATGTTTCTTCCTATTCCTCACCTCGCTTTCTTCTCCTGATGCCAAGTATTACACTCACTTAGATTTTTCAGCATCTTGTTTTCACCTGATAGTGGATTCCAACTTTGACTGCTCAATAGAACCATCCAGGGAGCTTTAAAAATATTAAACCCCGGGAGTTCCCACTGTGGCTCAGCGGTAACGAATCCAACTAGGATCCAAGAGGATGCGGGTTCGATCCCTAGCCTCGCTCAGTGGGTTAAAGATCTGGTGTTGCCGTGGGCTGTGGTGTAGGTCGCAGATGCAGCTCAGATCTGGTATTGCTGTGGCTGTGGCATAGGCCAGCAGCTACAGCTCCAATTGGACCCCAGCCTGGGAACTTCCATATGCCACGGGTACAGTCCTAAAAAAAACAAAACCTAGCCCCTGATGTCACCCCCTGAGACTCGGTGGAATGGGTCTGAGGGGTGCCCGGGCATCTAGATGTTTAAACTCTCCCCGGGATCCTACTGCTTGACGACAGCTGAGAACAGTCTGGAGACAGAGCAATGGTGGCCCCACTATGAACCACTTCTCTGGGGCTCAGTTAAGTGAGTCTTTATCTCTGGCTACTTCTGTGTCCCACGGTCACTGGTTTTCCTTTCCACTCTTCCCCCTAGAATGGAAATCCACTCTTCCTAACAGACCCTGGCTTTTGCTCTGGGGAGAACTCACCTCATAGGGCTCCTTGGTGGGCCTGCACCTCTCTATCTGGTAGAGCTGGGTCTTGTAGCAGACGCCGTCCTGGATGTCGGATTTCTACCAGAGGAGGAGAGAAAAAGAAAGCCTGGCTTAACACATGGGAACTGGAAAAGTCCAAGAAGCAGGCATTAATTTTTAAACCAGCCCTTGGCTGAGAAAGGCCAGCGCGTGGTTGGCAAGGCTCTAATTGCAGTCAAAGCCTCATCCAAGGGCCACCTGCAGGAGCGTGGGAGACAGCCAACCTAGAGTCAGGTGACCTATTTCTGCTACTGGCTCTGCCAGGAAAGGACCAGGTGACTCTGGGCATCTCCTGGCTCCTTGCTGGGCCTCAGTTCTTCCATCTGAGCTACGAAGCCACTGTAAACATGAAAGCAGGAGTGCCCTTGGTGGCGCAGTAGAAATTAATCCAACTAGTATCCATGGGGATGTGGGTTCGATCCCTACCCTCGCTCAGTGGGTCGGGGACCCGGCCTTGCCAGGAGCTATGGTGTAGGTCACAGATTCAGCTTAGTTCCACCATTTTCATGGTTGTACTGTAGGCTGGCAGGTGCAGCTCTGATTCAACCCCTAACCTGGGAACTTCCATATGCCCGCAGGTACAGCCCTAAAAAGCAAAAAAAAAAAAAAAAAAAGTGAAAGCAGAAGCCAAATATGTGAGCTGGAGAGAATAACTTATTTTGTTGAACTACTGAATGGGACAGAGATCTTATTTATTTAAAAAGAGCCTGAGGGCGTTTCCTCTGTGACTCAGGGGGTTAAGGACCTAACGTTGTCTTCGTGAAGACACAGGTTCCATCCCTGGCCTTCTCAGTGGGTTAAGGATCCAGTGTTGCCACAAGATGTGGCTCTGATCCAGTGTTTCTGTGGCTGTGGTGTAGACCTCAGTTGCAGCTCCAATTCAACCCCTAGCCCAGGAAATTCCAGGGGCCGCAGGTGCCACCGTAAAGATAAAAATAAAAACAGCCCTAGTTCCTGTCTCATTACCCAATAAAGGTCGCAGCAATTCACAATAGCGCTTAAAGAAGAAGATAGATAACTGCACCTGAAATGATCTAGGGGAGTGATTTAGGTGCATTTTTCTTTGGTGACGCGTGAAATTAAATGACAGATTAAACTATCAGCCAACAAGTATTCACAGAAAGCCTTTACAGGCATTAAACCCACGCTTCTAGGTTTTAGAAAAAAGAAACAAGAATCAAGGAAGAATAACCAACACGGACCTACTATAAAGCACAGGGAATGATACTCAGTATCTTATAATAACCTACAATGGAAGCGAATGTTAAAAAAAGAACATGTATGTATTTTTATATATGTATATAACTGAATCACTTTACTGTACCCCTAAAACCAACACAACATGGTAAATCAACTATATTTCAATAAAAATTTTTTTTTGTCTTTTTAGGTCTGAACCCACGACATAAGAAAGTTCCCAGGCTAGGGGTCGAATCAGAGCTGCAGCTGCCAGCCTACATCACAGCCACAGCAACGTGGGATAGGGTTAAGCCGTGTCTAATACCTCATGGCAACACTGGATCCTTTAGCCCACTGAGCAAGGCCAGGGGTCGAACCTGCATCCTCATGGATCCTAGTCAGATTCGTTACCGCTGAGCCACCACTAAGCCATGGATCCCAGTCTGGTTCATTACCAATGAACTCCAAAAATTTTGTGAAAAAGAATCAAGGGAGAAGGGTAGAAATGACAAGTGACTAAGGTACGATATTTTACTTTTTAGTTCACTAGTTTTGCTTTCAAAATTATACGCAGCTGTTAGTTATCCATTAATATATTAATAACTGGGACAGGGCAGAGGGTGCAATTAAATTAGCCTTGTGCGGAAATTATTGAGTGGACCAGTTATGGCTGTCTGTGGGGAATCCACTCTTAAAAGCAGCCACCCCCAGGGAGTTCCTTTCATGGCTCAGTGGTTAACAAACCCAACTGGGACCCATGAGGATGCGAGTTCTATCCCTGGCCTTGCTCAGTGGGTTAAGGATCTGGTGTTGCCATGAGCCGTGGTGTAGGTCGCATATGTGGCTCAGATCCTGCATTGCTGTGGCTGTGGTGTTGGCCAGCAGCTGAAGCTCTGATTAGACTCCTAACCTGGGAACTTCCATATGCCAAGGGTACGGCCCTAAAAAGCCAAAAAAAAAAAAAAAAAAGCAGGCACCCATCTAGACACTGGTTCTCAGACCAGCTATGTCCTATGATTTAAGGGTTAAGGGTGAAACTGACACAAGAAAATAAGAATCTTCTCCAGTTAGAATACACATTAGTGGAGCTTCCAGAGAACGTCTCAGTAGACAAAACCACAAAGCTTGGCAACACTGCAACATTTGCAGCCCTGATGTTGGGCAAACACAGCAGATACCAGGACACCTAGAGAAGGCAAGACACAGCCTGAAAGCTTCAGACAAAGTCTCTTACTTGGATGAGCCACGTGACAGTTTAAGAGGGTGAGTAACCAAAGTTTGCATCTGTACATGTGGCTGTAGACATAAGAAGGAAACTTTTGTTTGTTTGTTTTTTAGGGCTGCACCCTTGGGGTATGGAAGTTCCCAGGCTTCGGAGCTGGAGCTGCCGCCTACACCACAGCCACAGCACCTCAGGATCCGAGCCACGTCTGCAACCTATACCACAGCTCATAGCAAGGGCGGATCCTTTAACCCACTGAACAAGGCCAGGGATCAAACCCGCATCCTTGTGGATATACAAGTCAGATTCATTTCCACTGCGCCACAACGGGAATTCCCGAAGAAACTATTTTTAAAACAAAAGCCCCTCCATCTTGTTGGTCAGTATCCAGAGAACTAGTTCTGCCAAAACAGTAAGTTTGAATCTGCTTGCTTGCTTAGAAAGGTAATGCCATCCTTTAAATATATGGGAAACCACAAACTTCACAGTTTCATGGAAACACTTTTTTTTTTTTTAAACAAATTGTGGGTTTTTTTTTTTTTTCTTTTTAGCGCTGCACTTTCAGCATATGGAAGGTTCCAGGCCAGGGGTTGAATTGGGGCTGCAGCTGCGGCCTATGCTGCATCACCAGATCCTTAACCCACTGAGCAGGGCCGGGCCAGGGATCAAACCCGCACCCTCATGGAGACCCTGTCAGCTTCTTAACCTTCTGAGCCACAATAGGAACTTCCGTGGAAGCATTTTTTTTAAACTAAGTTTTGAACACCACTCATCATTTCAAAAAGAAAATCAGGGTATTGACCCTCCTCTGTTCCTCTTACGTGAGAATTACTTGTCCCCTAGCACAGCGGTCCCCAAATGCTGTGACCCTGAGCCCATATGAGTGAAAAGTTGCCAGCAGGCACCTACACTATGTGCGTATTTATTTATAAATGATAAGAATGTACTGTACTAATATATCATGTACATTATAAAATATGTAATAAAAGAGGAATTTGAAATGATAAGAAAAAGAAATATAGGACAGATGCCTTTTTATATAAGAGAAATGAGAAACAGTTTCAAGTCCAACTTGTCTTTTAAGCCCATCATCTTAGATGAACAGAGACCCTCTGTTCTCTGATACAACAGAATGTCTTAATTCTTCCTATCACATAATAAAATGATATAAATAATACACTATGTGTCACAGGTCTCGTCTTTCTGGCCCCTGCTTCTTTCCTGCAGTAGCTTGCCTGTGACCGGGGCATTGTCTCTGAAATCTAGTCTCAAAGCTCCATATCTGTTCCCATCCAAAGCATCATGCCCTCACTGCTTACAGAGCGTGGTTTTTTTTTTCCCCCATAAAACATTGCTCTCATTTCTAAAAGCCTTTTCCTTTGGTGGGTCACCAAAAAAAAAAAAAAAAAAGTTGTGGCTAATTTCCTGTTGAAGCCAAATCTAGGAGATACCCTCTGCCAAAGGAGCTTAGAAAACTTCCTTATTTTTATTGCATTATTTAACCCACCTCCCATCAAGCTTCTTCCTCTACTCGGCCATGTTTTCTAGGCGTTTCCTCAAACCTACTTGCTAACAAGAGACACATTTGGACCATCTCGTCTTCTGGGCATCATTGGGGTCATGTTCTGCTGGAGCAGGGAGAGAATATCACTTCCCGAACGGCAGGTGGAGTTTCATCTTTAGTTCTACTACGGACACCTCACGAAAGTTTTCTAAGCCTATTGTTCCGTGGACGTTTGTGGGATATTGGGCTCGCCCATGGCTTTAAGTAGTACTGAAAAACTCTAGAAGTTCATGTTCTGGATTCTAAATGTCTTCCTACGAGTAGCAGCGACCCCCTCAATCCGATCTCAAGGCACCATATTCGCAAGAGGAAGATCATCCTTCAGGAGCGCAGGGATGACATCAAATTTCAGATGGGCTTAGGAATTGCCATCGTGGCGCAGCGGAACACGAACCCGACGAGTATCCATGAGGACGCAGATTCGACCCCTGGCCTCACTCAGTGCGTTAAGGATCCAGCATTGCCGTGAGCTGTGGGGTAGGTCGAAGACTGGCTGGGATCTGGTGTTGCTGTGGCTGCGGTGCAGGCGGGCAGCTGCAGCTCTGATCTGACCCCTAGCCTGGGAACCTCCATATGCCACACATGCAGCCCTTAAAAACAAAAATTCACATGGGCTTCCTGATGATCCCAAATTTCTCTGGCCTGATTTTCGGTTTGAGCTGGTCAGTTCCCACCATTCTGAGTAGGAGAAACAGAGGGAGTGACGTGCAGAACCCATCCTGCCTTCGATCCAGTTTTCTTTTCTTTCTTTCTTTGTCTTTTTGCCCTCCTAGGGCCGCTCCCGTGGCATATGGAGGATCCCAGGCTAGGAGTCTAATCGGAGCTGTAGCTGCCAGCCTACGCCACAGCCACAGCAATGCGGGATCCGAGCCACGTCTGCAACCTACACTACAGCTCGCGGCAATGCCGGATCCTTAACCCACTGAGCAAGGCCAGGGATCGAACCTGAAACCTCATGGTTCCCAGTCGGATTCGTTAACCACTGAGCCACAATGGGAACTCCTGATCCAGTTTTCTTTTCAGAATTCTTGTTTCACCATTGTGCATTTGGAAGAAGTTGATTTAGTTAAAACTAGCTATTAAAGCGTATAAGTTCCCTCCCCTGGGCACACGTGAACTGCGTGCAGCGGAAGGACAAAAGTGACCAAAGCTTGAGGGTACCACTGTTCACCCCAGGCTCCCAGCTGTACCTCCCTCATACGTGACACGTGACACCTGGACCTCCCTTGGCCCAAACCGAGTGCAGCCGCCAAGGTCAAGCTAGTGAAGCTCAATTTCCTTCTTGTTTTCTAGAGAAGTAAACGCAAATGATGGCTTTCACATCTGCAATGCTTCAGAGAGGAATGCCTATGAGGCTCTGCTCCCCAACTTTTATGACCACACAAGCCTCTAAGGGGGGAACCCCAAAGAGCCAAGAGAAAGAGAAGCAAAAAGGCAGCAAGAAACTGAAGAGAGGTGTTCCCGTTGTGGCTCAGCAATAACGGAACCCAACTAGAATCCATGAGGACACAGGTTCGATCCCTGGCCTCGCTCAGTGGGTTAAGGGTTCAGCATTGCCGTGAGCTGTGGTGTAGGTCACAGACATGGCTAGGAACCCACGTTGCTGTGGTGCTGTGGCATAGGCTGGCAGCTGCAGCTCCGATTGGACCCCCAGCCTGGGAACCTCCACGTGCTGCACCTGTGGCCCTAAAAAGACCAAAAAGAAACAAAAAGAATCTGAAGGGAAAAGAAGCTTGACTCTCTCACGAGTCTGTCCAGCGCTTCATTCTGTGCGAGGACATTTGAAAAACGCCCCAGATAAAAAGCGCTCCCTGAGAAGCAGGTTTCGCTACGATTTTACCCCACATTCAGGAAACTCAGCCTCACGTTAGTTTCAATGAACAGCTGGGATCAAGTGTCAGCGACCGGGAAACACTTCAGGTGTCAGGGCTCTTTTTTTTCCACAGAAAGCAAAGCCCCACGGGGCCCCACTCACCCCTGACAGATAGCGCTCGAGCTTCTTGTTTAAGAGGAAGTAGATGGCGAGGATGTGACAGGCACGGTTGGACAGCACCGTGTTGATCACGTCGCTGTTCTTGTAGCCCAGCTTCTCGGTCATGTGCAGCACCACGCTGGGGCTCAGGTCTTCCAGGGAAATCCTGTGTGACAGAGCGACAGAGAACCAGTTACCTCTCCACTGTCCCTGAGAGCCTCTGGCGAGGCATCCTTAGAGATGCTCACAATCATGACAGCACGGAGACAGCCCACCGGCCCAAAGATACACACGGGCCCCCCCATGGACAATCAGGTCCATTCAGTCACTCATTCATTCAGATACTTTATTTATTTATTTATTTATTTATTTGCTTTTTAGGGTCACACCAGGGCCCTGTGAAGGTTCCTAGGCCAGGGGTTGAATTGGAGCTACAACTGCCAGGCTCCTCCAGGGCCACAGCGACCCCTGAGCCAAGCGGCACCTTTGACCGACACCACAGCTCAGGGCAACACCAGATCCTTAACCCACTGAGTGAGGCCAGGGATCGAACCCTCATCCTCACAGATGCTCGTCAGATGCATTTCTGCTGTGCCACAACTGGAACTCCTGCTTTTAGTTAAATGTGTTTTTTACTAGGGTACAGTTGATTTACAGTGTTGAGTCAGTTTCTGCTGTACGGCACAGGGACAGAGTCACACATGTATATATGTATACACATATACAGTCTTTTCTCATGTTATTTTCCATCATGGTCTATCCCCAGAGACTGGATATAGTTCCCTGTGCTGTACAGTAGGACCTCATTGCTTATCCATTCTAAATGGAATAGTTTACACCTACCAACCACAAGCCCCAGTCCTTCCCACTCCCTCCCCCGTCCCTGTTGGCATCCAGAAGTCTCTTCTCTACATCTATGAGTCAGTCACTTCCTTTTGTTTTGTTTTGCTTTTTAGGGCTGCACTCATGGCATATGGAGGTTCCCAGGCTAGGGGTCAAATCGGAGCTGTAGCCGCCGACCTACACCAGAGCCATAGCAACACAGAATCCCAGCTCACACACCTACACCACAGCTCACAGCAACACCAGATCCTTAACCCACTAAACGAGGCCAGGGATCGGACCTACAACCTCATGGATCCCAGTCGGGTTAGTTAACCGCTGAGACATGATGGGAACTCCACTTATTTATTTATTTATTTTTCTTTTTAGGGCCATACCTGTGGCATATGGAGGTTCCCAGGCTAGGGGTCGAATCAGAGCAGTGCCAAATCCGGGCCATGTCAGTGACCTACACCACAGCTCACAGCAACGCTGGATCCTTAACCCACTGAGTGAGGCCAGGGATCGAACCTTCGTCCTCATGGGTACTAGTCAGATTCGTTTATGCTGAGCCACAACAGGAACTTCCTCAGTCACTTACTTTTTATTCTTTTTATTATGAAAAGTTACATATACAGAAAGGTAAAGGGAATAGTCTAATTACCCTATGCGCAACCAGTACCTGATTGAACAAATTGTTAACATTTTTCCCTTCTTTCTCTCTCTCTCTCCCTTACTTTCCTTTCTTTCTCTTTCTTTTCTTTTTCCTTCCTTTCCATTTCAAATCACAGACATCATGACATTTTGTTCAATGCCTCGATGTGTATCTCTAAAAACCAAGGACATCTCCTACAGAAATGTAATACCATCAACACACCCAACAAAATTTCAGTAATCTCTTACTATTCTGATATCAGAGCCGCACTCAAATTTCCCCAGTCGTCCCCAGTTTTTTTTTAACAACTTTTTTTTTTCCTTAAAATGTATTTATTGGACATGGGTAGAGCCCACACTTAAGTTGGGTGGAAGCTGAGCTGGGAAAGGGGGTAGTTGGGAGCCAAGCCAGACTGTGTTTAAAGGAACAAGCTCACGAGTTCAAAAGCAGAGGATTTGGGGCTCAGCTGTCAAGTAAGTTGCTCAGAGGACGGGTTAAAGCTTCCACTCGGGTGTAGTATGAACATAAACTCCTTGGGATAAAATGCCAAAGAAATGAATGCCTGACATCCATTTATCCATTCATTCATTCATTCAGCAAGTCCCCACCTCAGTTCCCCCTTTTCCAATGGGGAAGAGAGACAATAAAAGCATTTATTTGGAAGTTCCAGTCGTGGCACAGCAGAAATGAATCCGACTAGGAACCACGAGGTTTCAGGTTCAATCAATGGCCTCTCTCAGTGGGTTAAGGATCCAGCGTTGCCTTGAGCTGTGAGAGGCTTGGATCTGGTGTTGCTGTGACTGTGGTGCAGGCAGGGGGCTACAGCTCTGATTAGACCCCTAGCCTGAGAACCTCCATATGCCATGGGTGCGGCCCTTAAAGAACAACAACAAAAAATCATTTATTCCTCACGACAGTCTTATAAGTAGGTCCCATTATTATCCCCATTTTACAGATGAAGAAACTGAGGCCCGCAGCCGTAAAGTAACTTGCCCGGGTCACACAGGCAGGAAGTAGCAGCCCCAAGATTCAAATCTGGACAGCCTGGTTCAGAGTCTAACCGCGACACCTCTATATTCAAAGCCTCTCAGATAGATATATGTAATAGCTGTGTAGAGCAGGAAAGCAGGCCGAGGGACAGAGTGTGTGTTGGAGGTGTGTCATCAGATTGAACATTCTAAATCCCTTAAGGAAGATGCAAATAACAGTCCCCTGTAAGCAGAAGGCAAGCACCTCTGGCTAGAGCGCTCTGTAGCCCCTGCCAAAAGGTCCCGTTGATAGACCCTTTTGGTGGAACCTCAGAACCATAACCCTGGGAAAAACCACACAGTACAACCCCCTTGTGGTGCACAAGGGGAAACCGACTCGCCAAGTTCGCAGGCTAGGAGGGGCGGCAAGGGCGGATGTAGGTCTGCTGACTGTCTTCCACCACCCTCCGCGTAACCTACGTCAGCTCGCTCTCTGCTGCAACTGGATAGTGCCGTCCAAAGAAAATGCGCCTGAGAAACCAGAAAATCTGCCTTCCTCACGCCTGTTGGCCACAAAATCACAAATTCTAGAGAACAAGTTGGAGTAGGGTTGGTATGATTAATGGTTAAAAATAAAATTTGTTTAAGAAAGGATATAATTACTTGAAGACTGTCAAAGCATTTAATATAGAAAGCACAATTCTTCGAAACTGTCTGGTAACATCCCCATGCCAGTGGCCCTGCCATTGGTCAATGAAACGAATACCATTTGACCCCACTCCTGCCCAATGAGATCATAGCCATGAGCCCTGACACTGGCCAATCAGGTCACAGGCACATGCTTCCGCCCCCCCCCCCCCCAGCCAATCAGAACATGATATTTGTGACCTTCCCTCCACCCCTGGCCAATCAACTAAAGCTACACTAGGATGGCCCCACCCTCTCCCCAGAGTGGCCCTGGAAGAAAGAGCGCTCTGGGTGAGGGTACCACGAGGGTGGGGCTGGGGGTGGAGGATGAGAAGGAAAAATGAGCAGGTGCAGACATGCCATTCTTCCCCTTCAGATCTGTTCCTCTTCAAAAACAGGTGAGTTCTGCCAAACGTGGACTGGGGACTGACTCTAATATTTTAAACATTTCCCAGAAGTCATGTATATATTTGGTGCTCTCTTGAATCAGTGACTGAATTTGTATTATCACTCCATGTTTGGATGATAGAGACAATGGTAAGATATAATTTTGAGTGAATCTGCATTAAATCCAATTTTCCTTCCACTATGGTCTAATTCTGTCCTGTGTTACCCATGTCCTCCAGAGCTAACTGGAGGTGCAGGACCCAGGCAGGACAATGGGAAGAGGCAGCCAAGGTCTGCTCTAAAAAAAAAAAGTCTGCTCCTGGAACAGAGAGGTGAGCCCAGCACACAGCAAACGTCTGTGACTGTCACGAACATTTAAATTAAGACATTTTCCCCTTACCTCTTGCAGATCAACTTGGAGGCCCAAATGAATTAACAGAAGGCTTTACGGAAGAGTGATATAAAACATGGGACCTTTATTTTCACTCTTTCCCAAAAATAAAACATTGACAAACATCTAAAATAATTAAATCTGGGCCTACGTATGTTGGGACGCTATAAAACAGACTTTATAGAGAAACTATTCCTGGGAGTTCCCATCGTGGCTCAGTGGTTAACGAATCTGACTAGCATCCATGAGGATGTAGGTTCAATCTCTGGTCCCATGTTCTTACTCCATTTATCTGTGTGCTGGTAAAACCGGAAAAATAATTATCAAAATCACATTTTTTGCCTTATACATTTTTCAAAATAAAGACTATAAATAATATGTGTCTCCCTCAATAGTTTCATTTTCTGGTTTCATTACTTTAAAACTGAACATGGATTTGCCTCTAGTATAAAATGACTAATAGGGAGTTCCCACTGTGGTGCAGTGGGTTAAGAATCTGACTGCAGTGGCTCCGGTCACTCCGGAGGCATGGGTTCCATCCCCTGCCTGGCGCAGTGGGTCAAAGGATCCAGCATTTCCACAGCTGCAGCTTGGTGGCAACTGCATCTCAGATTCAATCCCTGGCTCCAAAACGTCCATATGCTGTGGGCACAGCCGTAAAAATAATAAAACAGAAAAATGAGTAACGGGCCTTACCTAAACAGAAGACACTGAGCAGCTGGTTTTTAATAGTCAAGATCTCAACCCTTTGTCTACAATCTATGTACCTAGATCATGTGCAGATTATGCTTCTGACCAAGTCCAAATACAAAAGGACCAATCTGGCAAAGCCAGGATGGCTTACTGGAATTTAATCTACAAAAGCCTATCTCTAACCAGTGGAGAAGCTACTAAAGGAGATGCCAGGGCGTGAATCTTTGTGAATGAAGATGCAGCCAGCAAGGATGGGGGGCGAGTGACAGTATTTCTAACAGCAGCTCTGCTTCTTTCAACAGCTGCCTCGTGGAATGGATGGACGATGTCATTTAGACAGTGATGACATTAAGGTAATGACTCATTTGGCTGCCACGGGTGCCTCCTCCTTTACAAGAGAGCATAGCTGGGTGAACGTGCCCTTGGTAATGAGGCCTGGCCTCTCAGCTGGCCTTTCCGTCTCACATGGGGCGAATATTCCTGGTGTCTATTTCAGATACTAACCCACATCGAGCCAGTGCTGGAAACCAGCAGTCTATTTCCAGGTTCCCTTGGTAACCTAAGTAGCCCAGACTTTGTTTAAATTACCTCCCAGGAGTCAAATGCTAGAATTCTAGATGGCAGCTGAGTGAAACCACCCCAGCTACGGCCACGGCGAGTGTTGATGTGGCTCAGTAGCTTTGGAGGCAGATCCCAGCCCTGTCCACCCACACCCCCTGACATTCTTCTAGAACTTTCTCCCCAAGGTGGAGCACTCTGCACGGCAGCTCCCCTAAGCCTGGGTGGATGCTTCCAGACTTTCCCGGGCATTTTGAAAAGGTCATCACGGAGGACACCTCTTTCCCACCCGATTAGTGCCCCGTCTGTCCCCCGTCGTCGTCAATGGTTCTCTTGTCTTCATCTGAGCTTCAGGATCTAGAATGTTCTAGGTCTGAAGGAAGAAGACCTCAAGGTAGGTCCCAGTCCTGGAGGGTCTCTGACTCAGGGTGTTTGCTCGAAAGCCACCAAGGGGAGGGTCTTCGTCCCCTCCCTCGGGTGAGTTAACAATATGTCGAATGAGGAGCAAAAAGGACAAGGAAATGTTTCCACATCTGCCGTCACTACCCCCACATGGGGACGTGTGGCCATTACAAGGGGACCTGCAGCGATTCCACGCTGCGGCTGGGAAGCCTTCTTAACGTTCCAGTTTGTGGAAACCACTAAGGTGACGCCTTTGTAGGAATCGCTCAGGGAAACATGGCCTGTCCCCAACATTTTAGGGCAGGGGGCTTCGGGCTGAAATAAACACCAGAGCAAAGAAGTGACAGAAGACGACACCAGGGTGGGGGTGAACATGGATTTGCCTCTAGTATAAAATGACTAATAGGGGGTGGGGAGTGATTTGAAAACGGAGGGGGCAATTCCATTGGACTCTGCCCGATGCTGGCAGGAGAGCTCTTGAGTAGAACACACACATACACACTCATACACTCACTCAGGCTACAGCTCTGGAAAGATCCTGGCCCTTAGGAGCAGTCTTTTTTTTGTTTTTGGGTTTTTTTTTTTTTTTTTGCTTTTTAGGGCTGCACCCATGGCATATGGAATGCCACTCCCAGGCTACACGTCCAATCGGAGCTACAGCTGCCAGCCACAGCCACGCAGGATCCGAGCCTGTGTCTGCAACCTACACCACAGCTCATGGCAATGCTGGATCCTTAACCCATTGAGCAAGTCCAGGGATCGAACCTGAAACCTCATGGTTCCTAGTCGGATTTGTTTCCACTGTGCCATGATAGGAACTCCGGGAGCAGGTTTGAGGAGGGGGGGAGTGTGGCCTGGATTTCAGCCTCCAGTTTTCCCTCCACCAGGCGCCCCTGCAGGGCGCACTCTGCACAACCACGCGGGCTGGCCCTGTCTGTGCCAGCTGGTGCACTGAGGTGGGCTTGTCTGTGGATGTGTCTGGGCGCAGAGGAGGGAAGGGCAGCCAAGAGAAGCCATGGCCCTTCCTCGAATCGTGCACAGCTTCCTGTCTGGAACTATTCAGGGCTCAGACGCCAGGCCCCATCTAACCCGAGGAGGGGTCCCTCTGTGGGCCCTTGATTACCTGTTGGGATAGGTGACGTTACATGGCACTTTGCCCATGTAATTCTCATTAAGCCAGCGATTTGCCAGTGCTTGCTGGATATTGGGCCTCTTCACGGGATCTGGTTCCAGAAGAGAACGCAGGAAGTTCACGGCTCCTGTGAAGACATTGGGCAAAGAACACACCTGTGTCACAGGCTGAATGAACACACAGGCTGAGTGAACACACAGGTTGAGCAAACACTCAAGGCAGGTGACCCCCCCCCACACACACACACCCCAAGACACCTCCCGAGCCACTGCTGATCCATATTTCTGGATCTCTAGGTGCCACAAGCCCATCCAAGGGAAGCATCTGGAACTCGGCAAAGCAAGACCCAGCGCGTGTCTCGCCACATCCTGCAGGCTTTTCTTGTGGTCCACAGCGTAAACCAAAGAAGGATGAAACCAAGTAAAAAGGCAATGCTTGGTCTTTGTCTGACTGCAAATATCATATGCTATCATTTATATGTGGAATCTAATTCTAAAAAGGATACAAAAGAATTTATTTATAAAACAAACAAAGGCACAGATTTCAAAACCAATCTTAGGCTTACCATAGGGGAAACTGGAATGGGGGGAGGAATGAGGAGGATGAGAATAACACACACACACACACACACACACACACACACACGACTGAATAAACTAGATAATTAACAAGACCCTACTATATAGCTCAGGGAAGTCTACTCAATAGTTTGTAATAACCTCTATGAGAAAAAAGAATGGCTATATTATGGGAGTTACCCTTGTGGCGCTGCAGAAGTGAATCCATCTAGTATCCATGAGGATGCGGGCTTGATCCCTGGCCTGGCTCAGCAGGTCAGGGATCTGGTGTTGCAGTGAGCTGTGGTGTAGGTCGCAGATGGGGCTCGGATCCCACGTTGCTGTGGCTGAAGTGTAGGCCAGCAGCTGTAGCTCCAATTTGACCCCTAGCCTGGGAACTTCCATATGCAACATGAGTGGGATATATAATATACATTATATATATTATATGTAATATAATGTACATTAATATATGTAATATATATTATATATCATCTATACACATTACTGTATATACATTAATATATATTATGTATATATTGTATATATGGAACAGAGGGTAAAGGCATTCTAAGTTTGAAGATCTATCTTGGCCTTCATCATTGATACCCAGAGTCGCAAGAGGACGGGGAGGTCCTGCCTTCTTTCTGGCCCTTTCTTTTGAAGCCATTCTCCACGGCTGCCCACTTACACCCCAGACTCAGTAAACCGAAGATGCCCTCATCTGAGCCAGTCAGAGCAAAACAATGCCAGAGAATCAGACTTGGTTAATTGTTAAGTAAACTCTGTAAAAAGGATTCAAGTTTTAAAATCTTGGTTCAGGAGTTCCCTTTGTGGCTCAGTGGTAAGGAACCCAACTAGTATCCATGAGGATGCAGGTTCGATCCCTGGCCTCACTTAGTGGGTTAAGGATCTGGCATTGCCATGAGCTGTGCGTGGTGTAGGTTACAGACACGGCTCAGCTCCTACATTGCTGTGGCTGTGGCACAGGCTGGCAGCTACAGCTCCGATTCGACCCCTAGCCTGGGAACCTCCACATGCAACACGAGGAGGCCTAAAAAGCAAAAAATAAAGTAAAACCGAATCAAATCCTAGTTCATGTAGTCTAAACCCACATCTACCTGCTCGGTTCTCTCCTCTTGTGCTGTCCAGGGCAGAAGGTATGTCAGTCAAGTTTGCCCTGATGTTCCAGCCTTCCAGAGCCTGCTGTGGCCACATCAGTTACGCTGACCATGGTGTGTAAGGAAACGACGTGAAAAGTGATTGACACATTGTAAAATTGCTACCTCTCCTTCTTCTTCCATCCCGGGCAAAAATGGTCTTTTCAGATACCCTGGTCTCCTTTCATTAAATAAACGTTTCCAGAGAACCTGCTGTCCATCCAGGCATTAGGGTTAGGAAGCTGGTCCATCTCTAAGAATATTTGCTTCCTTTTTTCTTTTTTCTTTTTTTTTTCTGTCTTTTTGCCTTTTCTAGGGCTGCTCCTGCGGCATATGGAGGCTCCCAGGCTAGGGGTCTCATTGGAGCTGTAGGTGCCGGCCTATGCCAGAGCCACAGCAGCGCAGGATCTGAGCTGAGTCTACGACATACAGCACAGCTCCCGGCAATGCCGGATCCTTAACCCACTGAGCAAGGCCAGGGATCAAACCTGAAACCTCGTGGTTCCTAGTCAGAACCACTGCTCCACGACGGGAACTCCCATGCTCCTTATTTTATGGAGCACAGAGATACCATCCTTGCAATCTAAAAAAGAATGTATTCTTTTATGTAGTTTTGTACATGATCTTCCATTTTCAATAACCAAGTCCTAGATTCCAGAAAATAATCTTGATTCGCTTGGTCCCCAAACATTGCTATCCTTCTCGTCAAAGCTATGTTTCAGTTTTCTAAGATAATCTAAACTTTCAAGGAAAAGTCATAAAAATTCTCACTTTTTCACAGGCTTCAGTTGTTATTTTAAAACTGGCCTTTACAGTATGATGGGTGTCATGTCAAACATTTTTTTGCGGGGTAAAAATGAAGCCATCAAAAGAGAGGCTAGGAGTTCCCATTGTGGCTCAGCAGAAAGGAGTCTGACTAGCATCCATGAGGACACAGGTTCAATCCCTGGCCTTGCTCCGAGGGTTAAGGATCCGGTGGTGCCGTGAGCTGGGGTGTAGGTCACAGATGCAGCTCAGATCCCATGTTGCTGTGGTTCTGGTGTAGGCCGGCAGCTGTAGTTCCAATTAGACCCCTAGCCTGGGAACCTCCATATGCTGCAAGTGGGGCCCTAAAAAGACAAAAGAAAAAATAAAAGAGAAAGAAAGCCTGACTATGATGGCAGAATCAGCCCCAAAGAAATAACTTTTGTAAGGGCAGGCCACCACCAGGTAACCCCTCCAGGTGGGTTCCCAAACAGTTAGTGAGGTCACCAGAAGGTGGTTTCTCTTTGAGAATCTAGTGGGTACAAATATCTGTGTAGATGCCAGCGCAGACATGAGATGCATTTAATCTTCTCCAAATAAAACTTTTCTAAAAGGTCCTTCAATGGTCTGAAAAGTGAGTGGGCCTCTGAAGGAGGGGTTCCTCTAGCTGGTACTTCCACCTCCCTTCCCTCGATCCCGCTCTATCACAAGAGTCATTTGGCTGCTTAATCAAGGGCATCTATGGTCAAAGAAACAAAGACGAGGGCTTAATGAATTGACACAGGGAGGCTATTCGGTTAATGATGACACTGAGACCTCTCTGTTGCGTACCCTCAAAGGACCTGAACAGCAACCCAGGCTTTTTCAGAAGATGATTAACCAGGAGAGCTAAGAACAGACTGGATGTGCATTTCTGTTCTATTTTCAGAACCAAGCACACTGCGCCTTCACAAATTGCTGATGAGCACAAGTAATTTTAGTTCCGATCTCGACTGGTGAAATGTCTTTCTTTGGCCATCACAAATATTGCCTTGCTGTCCAAAAAGGACTTTGAAAGCATCCTTAGAGCTCTTTGAAGTTTGCGTTTATGTCTTGAGTATCCTTATGACTCATGAGAAAAAGGGAGTAAAATATTCTCTACTGTCCTGGAAAGCCATGGTGGGCACAGCCACGCATCCTACTCTGCTCTTCTCACCTGGCACTTGGGGTCTCTGTTCCGACTCAAGTATAGGGAGTGACCCACCAGGGCCGTGCTCCCTCTCTGTGCGCCATGTCGAAGAAAGTACACACCTCTCATCCCAACAAAGTGCAAAACCTACTGTCCTCCAGGAGCATCAGCTTTCCAAAGCCTGGACTGGCTTTTGTGAGCACCCTGACCCTGTGCCCAGGGAAGGAGCCACAGGAGACAGACGAAGCACCAGGCTTTTTGCTTCAGAGCAGCGCACAGGTTGCAAGTGGGATCCCACCCCCACCCAAAGCTCCCTCCTCATCACCTTCCAGGACAGAGCAGCAACGACAATTAAATAATTGTTGGGCCTTCTTGAAAATCTTTTTTTTCATATACATATATATGAATGTATGTATTTTTTTCAGATTCTTTTCCATTATAGTTTATTATAAGGTATAGAATATAGTTCCCTGTGCTACGTGGTAGGTCCTTGTTTTTTTTCTGTTTTATATGTTATAGTGTGTATTTGTTTTTGGTTTGTTTGGTTGGTTGTTTATCTCTTTGGCTTTTTAGGGCCACACCTGTGGCATATGGAAGTTCCCAAGCTAGGGGTCACATCACAGCTGCAGCTGCCAGCCTACACCACAGCCACAGCAGCTTGGGATATGAGCCACATCTGTGACCTACACCACAGCTCACGGCCACACCGGATCCTTAACCCACTGAGCGAGGCCAGGGATCAAACCCGCAACCCCATGGTTCCTAGCCGGATTCGTTTCCGCTGCGCCACCATGGGAACTCCACCACATCTTTATCCATTCATCTATCAGTGGACATTTAGACTGCATCCATGTCTTGGCTACTGTAAATAGTGCTGCTATGATCATTGGGGTGCATGTGTCTTTTCTAATTAGCATTTTCTCTGGATATGTGCCCAGGGGTGGGACTGCTAGTCCATATGGCAGTTCTATTTTACTTTTTTTTTTTTTTTGCTTTTTAGGGCCACACCCATGGCATATAAAGGTTCTCAGGCTAGGGGTCAAATAGGAGCTACAGCTGCCAGCCTATGATACAGCCACAGCAACGTGGGATCCAGCCGCATCTGCAACCTAGACAACAGCTCACAGCAATGCCAGATCCTTAACCCACTAAGCAAGGCCGGGGATTGAACCCACAACTTCATGGTTCCTAGTCAGACTCGTTTCCACTGCACCAGGATAGGAACTCCCTATTTTACTTTTTAAAGTAAACCATGTACTATTTTCCATGCTGATTGCACCAATTTACATTCCCACCAACAGTGCAGGAGGGTTCCCTCTTCTCCACACCCTCTCCAGCATTTATTTTTTATTTTTATTTTTTGTCTTTTTAGGGCCACACCGACAACATATGGAGGTTCCCAAGCTAGGGGTGGATCAGAGCTGTAGCCGCTGGCCTACGCCACAGCCACAGCAACTTGGGATCCAAGCCGCGTCTGCAACCTACACCACAGCTCGAAGCAACACCAAATCCCTAACCCACTAAGCAAAGCCAGGGATCAAACCCGCATCCTCATGGATACCAGCCGGATTCCTTTCCGCTGAGCCACAGCAGGAACTCCTCCAGCAGTTATTACTTATAAACGTTTTGATGCAGGTCATTCTGACCCAAATGAGGTGATACCTCATTGTAGTTTGGATTTGCATTTCTCCAATAGTAAGGGATGCTGAGCATCCTTTTGCGTGCCTGTGGGCCAACTCGGAAATCTTAATTGGCACTGGCTCAGCCCTCGCAAATGCTAACACCCCACCTACAGCATCACTTAATGGTACAAAACCCTCTTGATGTGAAGTGAGTGTCTGGAATGTATTCTAAGTGCTGTCATTGAGGTGTAGTGATAAAAAGGTAAATGCGGAAGCCATAAAAGGTATTCACGACTCTGTGATGTACAAGCACCAACAAGCAGAAAGAGAAACTGTCTAGAAGCCAGAATTGGAACGATCCCAACAGCGTAGCCTTGCAAAAGGGGAGAAGAGGGGCAATTCTGCAAAAGCACGTAGAACAGACTCACAAGGGCAATAACGCTGTGCTCTTTTTTACAGCTCAAACTTGCCAAAAATTCTTCCAACTTAATCCAAAAAAAGAGAGAGAGAGAGTACTATGATACAACAGATGTGGAGAGATCATAACAAGGACGAGTGACAGAATCATCAAATTCATAAAGACGTGTTAGTGAGATACTTAATAAAATGGCACCTCCTCAGTTTGGAGATTTC
Source organism: Phacochoerus africanus (assembly GCF_016906955.1). Taxonomy (NCBI): domain Eukaryota; kingdom Metazoa; phylum Chordata; class Mammalia; order Artiodactyla; family Suidae; genus Phacochoerus; species Phacochoerus africanus. Next base: position 275,657,342 of record NC_062544.1, on the reverse strand, counting down.
AGTTTTGATACGACTCCACACGTAAGGACAACAGATAATACCGCCCAATCTGGGGTAGGGAGAAGAACAGGGGCCTCTCACACTAAATACAATAAGGAAAGATAGAGAAGCAACCCTGTGTAGTGGGGAAATCCAGGTTTGGAGGTCAAGCAGACATCAATTCAAAACCAAAGAGGAGTTCCCTTGTGGTGAAGGGGGTTAAGGATCTGGCATTGCTACTGAAGCAGCTAGGGTTACTACTGTGGCATGGGTTCAGTCCCTGGCCCGGGAACTTCCACATGTCACAGGTGCGGTCAAAAAAACCCCAAGAAGCTATATAATCTCACTGAGACTCAGTCTCCTCCTTGATAAATTGCCAATAAAAGACCTTACAGAGTTGTTACGAGAACAGGCAATACTATGAAAAGCCCTTGTCCATGGCCATTCACTAAATGACAGTATTCTGGGATGGTATCATCTGGTATCAGAAATGAAGGTGGGGGAGTTCCCGTCGTGGCTCAGCAGTTAACGAGTCTGACTAGCATCCATGAGGACAAAGTTCGATCCCTGGCCTCGCTCAGTGGGTTAAGGATCCAGCATTGCTGTGAGCTGTGGTGTAGGTTGCAGACTCGGCTCAGATCCCCCATTTCTGTGGCTGTGGTGTAGGATGGCAGCTGCAGCTCCGATTCAACTCCTAGCCAGGGCACCTCCCATATGTTGCAGGTGTGGCCCTAAAAAAGGAAGAAAGGAAGGAAGGATAGAAAGAAGGAAGGACGGAAAGAAAGAAAGAAAGAAAGACAGAAAGAAAGACACAGAAAGAAAGAAAGAAAGACAGACAGACAGACAGACAGAAAGAAAGAAAGAAAGAAAGAAAGAAAGAAAGAAAGAAAGAAAGAAAGAAAGAAAGAAAGAAAAAGAAAGAAAGAAAGATGGGCCAGGCTGGGTGGAAGGGAGAAGTGGTAAACTTGGGGTGCAAAGGTTTGGAGAAGCAGGGTTGCTGACAGCAGGGCAGTGGCTGATCCCCAAAACCAAAGTCATTCACTTGATAAACAAGATAAGATGAGCTAAGCTTCTTGAGCGGCTGCGGCACAGCTCTGGGCCCCACGGCATCAGGCTGCCTCCCATCCGCGCGTAGCCAAAAGAACCTGTGGGCTGCCTTCCCAGGCCACACATTTTAACACCAATGCCTGGTGGCAACCTGGATTCCCTGAGCAACTCGTATGTACCAGCACCATGCTTGATACGTGGCACAAAGGGCGAAAGACCAAGATGAGCAGGTATTAATACATTCCCAATAGTAAAAGAATAAAAGGGGAAGGGAATTGTAAAATCAGATACAGAAATGCACTTTGCAGGAGTTCCCATCGTGGCTCAGTGGTTAATGAATCCGACTAGGAACCATGAGGTTGCAGGTTCGGTCCCTGGCCTCGCTCAGTGGGTTAAGGATCCAGCGTTGCCGTGAGCTGTGGTGTGGGTCGCAGACGTGGCTCGGATCCCATGTTGCTGTGGCTCTGGCGTAGGCCTGTGGCTACAGCTTCAGTGAGACCCCTAGCCTGGGAACCTCCATATGCCATGGGAGCAGCCCTCAAAAGGCAAAAAGAAAAAAGAAAAAAGAAAAAAAAAAGAAATGCGCTTCGTGCACGTTCTTGCCTGACAAGTCAAGACCGCAAAGCCCCACAGGAATGCAAAGATCTTTAACAAGCACACACAGAGCTTAAGGCCAAAGTCAAAACTGTCTGCTCAATTTGAGGTTGGACACTAACTCCAGGGACGCTGAAATTGCTTGGAACGCTTCTAATATTTCTAATTTCCTTTGGACTTTTTTTTTTTTTTAACATTTTTCAGTAGTGCCACCTCTGCCTCTTTAACAGTTCATTTAATTGTCACAATCAGAAAGCACTTAGAGCCCAGGCTGCTAAGGCTGGGTAACAGTGCTGGGGTTAAAAACAAGGTTGGTTCAGAAGCAATGAGACTGGTTTCCTGGTGTTCTTAATCTACCTGTCCTTGTCCTGCTGCCTGACTCACCCCAGGGCCAATCATGGGGACCTGCAGCTCCTCCTCCCCAGCCTGTGGCTCATGCTAATGCTGTCTGATCAACAGGTATTTCTGGCTTTCTGCCTTCTAGACACATGGTAGCTCCTTTAGCTGGATGAGCCCATGTGCCATGTTTTAGAAAGTTAGGAGTTATGAGTGGAATGTTGGTGGGAGATTTCATCACTGACAGGAGAGCTCCTAAATTTCTCTCTCCCTCTGCATGGTGGCTGCCCCATCTGTTTGGAACCTCGACTGACTAGGATGAGCAGAACCCTTAAACCTTTGATCCAACTCTCCATAGATAAGTAGCATGAATGAAAAATGAACCTTTGTTGCCTCATGCCACTGAGATCTGGGGGATGTTTGTTACTGCGGCATAACCTGGGCTATACCGACTGATACAGCGAGAAGCAGTTCCAGCTCCTTGGGACTGGGATTCAGCATGAGTATTGTCTGCTTTTTCCAGGCATGAGGGTACAAACACCTTCGTACTATTCTTTGTATTGGGCCACTCAGGACAAAACAGGCTTTGAACCATAAGAAGAACTTTCAAATCACTCTGAAAGATGGCAGTATTTATGATTCTAGAACTCTTAAAGAGGCTACCTTAAAAGAGTCCATTCATTTGTAAATATTACATCTTATTTGTTATCATAATGAGGTATCATTAGACCTCTATCAGAATGTCTAAAATAAAAAATAGTGAGGGTATCAAATGCTAGTAAGGATGCAGAAAAACCGGATCACTCACGCACTGCCAGAGAACACAAAGTGGTACAGCCACTCAGGACAAGAGTGTAGTAGTTCCTTACAAAACTAAGTATGCTTACTATACAACCCAGGGATTTCACTCTTAGGCATTCATCTCAGAGAAATGAAAACATGTTTACACAAAAAGCTGTATATGAATGTTGACAGGAGTTTTAATCACAGTCTCCAGAAACTAGAAACAACCTAATGTCTCTCAATGAATGAATATTTAAACTATGGTGTCTCTTACCATGGACTACTACTCAGCCAAAAAAAAAGGAACAAAGGATTGATACAGGCAACAGTTTGGATGGATCGCAAAGGAATTATGCTGAATGGAAAAAAGCAATATATAAATATATAGCATTTTTGAATCGAGTTAGAGAGCAGATTAGTGGTGGCTGAGGGTTAGGAAGGTGGGAAGCAGGGAGCTGGCTGTGGTTATAGAAGGGTAGGACATGGAATCCTGGTCATGAGCTGTTCCGTATCATGACTGTATAAGTAGCCTATGAACCTACATGTGTGATGAAATTGCACAGAACTAAATACATACCAACATACACAAACAAGTGCATGTACATCTGAATAAGATAAATGGATTTTAATAATGGATGTTGTGTGTGTGTGTGTGTGTGTGTATCTTTTTAGGGCCACACCTGCGGTATATGGATGTTCCCAAACTAGGGGTCAAATCAGAGCTGCAGCTGCCAGCCACAGCCACAGTCACAGCCGCAGCATCGCCCAATCCAAGCCCTACGACCTACACCACAGCTCACGGCAATGTCCAATCCTTAACCCACTGAGCGAGGCCAGGGATCAAACCCGAATCCTGGTTGGGTTCATTACCACTACGCCACCATGGGAACTCCACTGGGTGGTGATATTAAACTACAGTTATCTAAGATTGTACCAATGGGGGAAACTGGGTGAGAGATAAATGGATCTCGCTGCACGATTTCTTAGGACTGCCTGTGAATACACAATTACGTCACAATAAGAAGGTTTTCAAAAATCTTAATTGGTAAACAAAAAAAAACAAAAAACAAAAAACAAAAAAAAACCAGCCCTGTCTTTACTCTTTCTATCCTCTTATCCAGATTTATCTTATTTCTTTAGAGCACTTGATCTGTTTATTTTTTGCCTCCCCTGCTGATATGTAAGCTCCATATGGGTAGAGACTGTTTGTTTTGTCTTCCTGGTGCCTAGAGTATTCCCAGCACAGAGCGAACGCCCAGAGTTATTGCCCATTCACTTATTCCTGGAATAAGTGAATGAATATGAAATACAAAATGAATGAATGTGCTTTCATGGCAGCAAAGCTGCAAAACCTAAACGTAACAATTCAGTCAACATCTTGCACATTTTCTAACTCCAGGAGTGATGGCTCTCAGTGAAGAACTATGCCTTTTACGAGGACAGAACCGTCATTCATCTTCCCAAGTCCATAATGCCTGCTTTGCTTTCAGCCTCCAGAGTCCACTCTCCCGAGCAGAGGTGAAAGTATGAACCAAATCAGATAATTATAAGAGTACATTTCAGCGTGGATGCCACTTGGCAAGCATAAAGTCCAGGTCAGCTTCAGGAATGCTCTACAAACTCAAAAGGAAAACAAAAACCAAAAAACACCCTAATAGTAGTAAAGCAAAAATGCTATATTTTAACCATGCCTCATAAGCTGAAATTAAATAATTACTCCTTTTTTTTTTCATTTTTGGCCACATGCCTTATCTCAGTGAAGCTGAGTTTATTCGAAGGAGCCAATTAAATGACCGTCAAGGCCAAGCTGAGGCCAGGAACTGGAGGTGAATTGTGAACCCAACAAAAGAACAAATTGTACTGAAGTACTGGATCTGAAACCAGACCTTATTACAAACTGTTTACTGAAATGTGACCCTGCTGAAGTCTGAGTGTCCTTTCCAAACACACCTGATGATGCAGTCCAGTCAAGTAACCAAACCTATATATGTTTAAAAGCTTTGGTACAGGCTCAAAAACTCACATTGCAAAACAAATCTTAGACTGAACTCAAATGAAACTCAGAGTTCTTTACAGTGAACTGACTATGGAAGATACAATAGAAATGCAATAATAAACGTTCTTTTCAAAGTCAAGATTATGATATGCTGAGTTTTAAAACAATCCAACCTGCAATTATTTTTCCAGTGGGGGACATACAATCCTTTCAATGGGTTTTGTGCAGAAGGAGGGGGGAAGAAGTTAGGGGTTCAGAATTATAACAGAAAAGGAAAGGATTGATGGGAGATGAAGGGAGTGCCTCCTTGGAGATGAGAAACCCAACTGTCTCTCTCTCTCTCTCTCTTTATTTTCCTTTTAGGGCAAACCTGCGGCACAGGGAAGTTCTCAAGCTAGGGGTCTAATCGAAGCTGTAGTTGCAGACACAGCCACAGCAATGCCAGATCCGAGCTGCCTCTGCAACCTTCGCCGCAGCCCACAGCAATGCTGGATCCTTAACCCACTGAGCGAGGCCAGGGATCGAGCCTGCCTCCTCTTGGATACTCGTTGGGTCCTTAACCTACTGAGCCACAACGGGAACTCCCCCAACTGTTTCTGGAGACTTAGTTTCAGTACTAGGAAGAGACACAGTACAATCACAGGGTCGTCCTAACGCTGCAAAACAGATACAGCAGTGGTGGTTGGAGAGCAGCCCTGGACCCTGAATCGGAGTGGCAGGTGCAGTACCTGTGGAGAGCTGGGTGGGAAGGGGGTTCATTTCCTTGTCCACCATCTTCTGGTACAGAGCCCTCAGGCTAAAGGGCTCCACCGTGAAAGGCAGGGTCCCGGTCAGCATGGCATACATGTTCACACCTCTGAAAAGAGAAACACCAAAGCGTGAGACCAGAAGAAGACTCTGGGGGAGGGGGCAGAGGATGACTCTTTGGGGGTGGAAGCTGCAGTCCTGTCCTTGTCACATCCACCTCGGCACCTCTCCTCAGTCATTTTCTGGAACCTCAGTTCTGCATTAAAACAGCAAACGTTGAGCGGCGTGGGTGGAAACACCACTGCAGCGATTTGGTCGGTGGCCATGAGAGCGGTTTAAAGAGCTTCAACAAACTACCCAACTAGGAACCATGAGGTTGGGGGTTCGATCCCTGGCCTCGCTCAGTGGGTTAAGGATCTGGTGTGGCCGTGAGCTGGGGTGTAGGTCTCAGATGCGGCTCAGATCTGGCATTGCTGTGGCTGTGGTGTAGGCCTGCAGCTGTAGCTCCGATTAGACCCCCAGCCTGGGAACCTCCATAGGCCACGAGTGGGGCATTAAAAAGCAAAAAAAAATTAGAAAAAAAAAATAGCTTCAACAGCGAGACCCCGGGGAGAGGAAACCCCCTCCCTTCTTTCTGGAAGGGAGTCCAGACCAAATGAGGTGAGCAATACCTGGAGGATGGTAGGACCTCGAATAAAAGCAGCTCTTCTGCCATGATGTGCTTGTCCAAGTACGGTTTACAAGGTGAAGCCGGGAGGGGACCAGACCAAAAAATCCACAGCATGACCTTACAGGGGAGGGCAAGACACAGCCCGGCCATGGGGCCTGGTTACCACTCAGCCCTTTGAAATGAAAGCCTCATACCTCAAACTGGGGTTTACTCTTCCCTTGAATTCAGTTTTGGCCTGTAACCAGAGAAATTCCTCCAGTGGCAGGGGTGGGGGGGTGGGGGGAGGCTCCTTCCCACTTTTATTTTTTCTGCCACCCAGCCCCGGCCCAATATCTCAGATGTGGTCAAAATACCTTCCGAATGGGCTTAACTGCTTATCTCCGGAGCCAAACTAGAGAACAGCAACATCTCTTGGAGGACTTTTATTTTCCCGATGTGCAAACTTAATATCATTTTGATGAGATTTCCTGATGGGGATGAAATGCCTTGCCTGCTAAGAGGTCTCAAGTGCTCAAAAATGCCCCAGGGAATATGTTTTAAAAACAGGCAACAGGAACTCCAGTCAAAACAAATCCAATGAGACGGGCTGAAATAAAGACCCCTGGGGCTCAATTCCACTGAAGTGCCTCTGAATCACAATGCTCCAGACAAGGACAGGTACCGAGCCCACCAGCTCCAGCCAGAAATCATTCCCGAAGAATCGGAAACGGACACCAAGAGCTGGTTCCTGCTCTGTAACTCAGTTGAATTAGAGAAGCAAATATATCAATGTTCATTCCACAAAAGCTTGCAAACTAGCTTTCCACCGGCATAGATGCCGGTGCCTGGGGGCAGGGGGTGAACTAGACAATGACCTGCCATCTTGGATTAAAGAGTTGGGTGAAGGCAGACAACCAACAAGTCAATATAAGCACAATCCCTCAGGTAGTGAGTCCAGAGTGGATAAGAAAATGTTGAGATTGGAGTTCCCACCATGGCTCCGTGGGAGCGAACCCAAGTGGCATCCATGAGGACGCCGGTTCAACCCCTAGCTTTGCTCAGTGGGTTAAGGATCTGGTGTTGCCATGAGCTGTGGTGTAGGTCACAGACGCTGCTCAGATCTGACACTGCTGTGGCTGTGGTGTAGGCCAGGGGCTGCAGCTCCGATTTGACCCCTAGCCTGGGAACTTCCATATGCCACACGTGTGGCCTGAAAAAGACAAAAACAAAGAAATAGAAAAGAAAAGAAAGAAAGGGGGGAGGGAGTAGGGAGGATTGGGAGCTTGGGGTTAATAGATGCAAACTATTGCCTTTGGAATGGATAAGCAATGAGATCCTGCTGTACAGCACTGGGAACTATGTCTAGTCACTTGTGATGGAGGATAAAGTGAGAAAAATAATGCATACAGATATATGTGTGACTAGGTCACTTTGCTGTACAGTAGAAAATTGCCAATTGTAAATCAATTATAAGGGAAAAAATAAAAATCGTTATAAAAAAAAAAGAAGGGGCGTTCCCACCGTGGCGCAGCAGAACCGAATCCAACTAGGAACCATGAGGTTGCGGGCTCGATCCCTGGCCTCGCTCATTAGGTTAAGGATCCGGCGTTGCCGTGATGCGGATACGGCTCAGATCTGGCATTGCTGCAGCTGTGGTGTAGGATGGCAGCTATAGCTCCTACTGGACCCCTAGCCTGGGAACCTCCATATGCCATATAACTGCCATATGCCATATAACATATATGCCATATGCCATATAACTGCCATGTAACCCAGTCACCCTCCACTATGCACACCTGACTTCATTTTTGCATTTTGCTTTTGCACTTGTGTTTAGCAGCACATACCTTTTGCCACACTATGGCACCTTGTTTATCACAGGCTGATGAGACAAAGGAGCTGTGGTGGACTTAATTTGTCAGTGATGTTTCTGTGTTTATATCTATGGGAAGGAAAGTGTCACAAGAGCCAAGACACGGAAACAACCTAAATGTCCATTGACAGATGAATGGATTAAGAAGATGTGGTACATATACAAAATGGAATACTACTCAGCCGTAAAAAAGAACAAAATAATGCCCTCTGCAGCAACACGGATGGAACTAGAGACTCTCATACTAAGTGAAGTAAGTCAGACAGAGAACGACAAACATCATAGGATATCGCTTCTAGGTGAAATCTAAAATAGGACACAAATGAACCTGTCTACAAAATAGAAAGAGACTCCCAGACATAGAGAACAAACTTGTGGTTGCCAAGGAGGAGGGGCAGGGGGTGGGATGGACTGGGAGTTTGGGGTTAGTAGCTGCAAACTATTGCACATTTAGAATGGATAAGTGGAGTTCTGGTCATGGCTCAGTGGTTAACGAATCTGACTAGGAACCGTGAGGTTTCAGGTTCAATCCCTGGCCTTGCTCAGTGGGTTAAGGATCCGGCGTTGTTGTGACTGTGATGTAGGCTGGGGGCTACATCTCCGATTAGACCCCTAGCCTGGGAACCTCCATATGCCCCGGGAGCGGCCCTAGAAATGGCAAAAAAAAAAAAAAAAAAGGAATGAATAAGCAATAAGGTCCTGCTGTACAGCACAGAGAACTATATCCAATGACATGTAATAGAATGTGATGGAAGATAATGTGAGAAAAAGAATGTGTGTATATATATATATATACACAAAGACACACACAAGCATATATATATATATATGGCTGGGTCACTTGCTGTACAGTAGAAATTGACAGGATATTGAATATCAACTAAACTTTAATTTAAAAAATGTTTAAAAGAGTGCGGTGGTTCCCGAAGTGTGGTCCTCAGACCAGCAGCAGCATCTCTGGGAACTTGTTAGAAATGCAAACTCTTCCCCATCGTGGCTCAGTGGTAAAGAGGTAAAGAACCTGACTAGTATCCATGAGGACTCGGGTTTGTTCCCTGGCCTCGCTCAATGGGTTAAGGATCCAGCGCGGCCGTAAGCTGTGGTGTAGGTCACAGACGCGGCTCGGATCCCAGGTTCCTGTGGCTGTGATGTAGGCCAGCAGCGGTAGCTCCCATGAGACCCTTAGCCTTGGAACTTCCATATGCTGCATGTGCAGCCCTAAAAAGCAAAAAAAGAAACAGAAAAAGAAATGCAAACTCTCGGGCCCCACCCCAGACCTACAGAATCAGAAACTCTGGGGGGTGGGGCACCGGAGAGTTCAAAAGCATGTTTAAGGTCAAAAGCCACCGGGAGAGTGACAAATGAGGAGCAAATTAAATGATCATTGGCCTGAGTGGCTCAAAGAGCTGGTGCCCAGCAGTGAGAACCACACCCAGACCATGTACAACAGTTCAGCTTCCACAAACAGGAGGCTAGGCCTTTAATGTGGCTAATTTGAATATTTGGGGGTTCTTTCTGGCTTGGTTAGACCTAACTTGTAAACTAGTTTTGGTTTTTCATTTGTACAGGGCCCTAAATAAAAGGAGCTTAACTTTACATTCATGCACAGTTAAGTAAAATTTAAATGAAAGTAACAGCAGTTGCCTCCTTTGCCTGCCCGCTTGCATCTCTCCCAAGCATCCTATCTTAATAAATCTGTTTCTTGCCTATCACTTTGTCTCTCGCTGAATTCCTTCTGCGTGGAGGCATGAAGAACCTGAACCTGAGCGAGTCCAGACACCGGAAGGAAACCTCCCAATGAATGGAAGATGTTAAGGAAGCCTTCTTTATTCTGGAAAGATCATCAGACCACTGAACACCAGCTTTGAAAACAATGCAAGCCTGCCTCCACCCTGATTCTCTTCTGCAGCCCTATTTTTCACTCCCCAAACTATAAAACCACCTCCCAGTCTCTCCTGAGCAGGGGGCACAGTCTTTAAGGCATAAGCCTGCTGTGACCCTCCTTTACCTGGCAAAGCAATAAAGCTATTTTTTTTTTCTCCTTCACCCCCAAATAAATAAATAAATAAATGGAACACGTCAGCACGAGGGGTTACCAAGAACGTTCTTTCTTTAGAAGAAGACTGGATGATCCTGATGTCTGAGGAATAATGCCCTGTGACCTTCTCTATGTCCCTTTATCTTCAAGGACACAGAGCATCCTGTGACAGGCAAGATGCCTAAAATAATGCAGCAAGCTACAGGAGGAAGGAAGCTATGGTAATGGGGCCAGGATCCAATGAAAGGTGATTGGTGGATATAATACGAGACCAGAGGACCCACTCTAAAACCTATATGAAGTTTCTTCCAGCATAAATTCAGTGCCTGAGACCCAGCTCTCTCATCCAGGGTCTCTCATCTATAAAATATGGATAATAATAGTACCTACCTCTCAGATTACATGAGGGTCAAATGAACTAAGCCACAGAAAGTGCTGAATGCTGTGCCTGGCATAAATTCAGGGCCTAATAAATGTGGCCTATAGTTTCATCACAAAACTTTTAAAAACAACAGATACGGGGAGTTCCTGTCATGGCACAGTGGTTAAGGAATCCAACTAGGAACCATGAGGTTGCGGGTTCAATCCTTGGCCTTGCTCAGTGGGTTAAGGATCTGGCATTGTCATGAGCTGTGGTGTAGGTTGCAGATACGCTTCGGATCCCGCGTTGCTACGGCTCTGGCATAGACTGGCGGCTAAGGCTCCGATTCGACCCCTAGCCTGGGAACCTCCATATGCCACGGGAGCGGCTCAAGAAAAGGCAAAAACACCAAAAAAAAAAAAAGATAAAATCTACAATATATTTGGACTCTATTGCCAAATAATAATGGAGATCTGTATTAAGAGTCATACACAGGAGATCCCATTGTGGCTCAGGGGGTTAAGAACCTGAGGATGCAGGTTCACTCCCTAGCTTCACTCAGGGGGTTAAGGATCTGGCATTGCCACAAGCTGCAGCATAGTCAGATCCCACATTGCTGTGGCTGTGGCCGGCAGCTGCAGTGCCAATTCACCCCCTAGCCTTGGAAACTCCGACGTGCCACAGGTGCAGCTAGGAAAAGAAAAAAAATACATTAAAAAAATCATACATGAAATAGGAAATTTTTAAATGGAAACCAGGAGTTCCCTGGTGGTCTAGTGGTTAAGGATCCAGGGTGTGCCTTGCTGTAGCTCAAGCCACTGCTGAGGCACACGTTCAATCCCTGGCCCGGGAACTTCCGTATGCCTCAGTGAAGCCAAATAAATACATAAATAAAAATGAAAAATGAGTATAATGGAAGCCAGACTGAGCAGCTTAATTTTCATACACATTTAATATCTAGATAAAGATAAATCTGTTCCCTTTGACATTTCAGAAGTATGTGAGAATACCAAGGGGAAAATGTGGAATGCGGTTTATAAACCTCCATAATCCCATAGAATTAGGAGGAGGAGGAGTTTCAAACCATGTTCAGAATTTCCTGATGTGTCTTTTGAAACATTGCCCAGGGGCTTTCTTGCTTTTCCATGGCAGACATGGGGCCCCCAAGAACCACAGTTTTTTGGTTTGGGTTTTTTTGTTTTTGTTTTTGTTTTTTTGTCTTTTTAGGGCAGCACCCACGTCATATGGAAGTTCCCAGGCTAGGGGTCGAATTAGAGTTGCACCTGCCGTCCTGTATCACAGCCACAGCAATGCCAGATCTGAGCCACATTTTTGACCTGCACCGTAGCTCACAGCAATGCCAGATCCTTAACTCGCTGAGTGAGACAAGGGATCGAACCCGCATCCTCGATCCTAGCTGGGTTCGTTACTAATGAGCCACAATAGGAATTCCAACCACAGACATAGTTTTAAAGGAAGACTTCAATTAATGAGACCCTGGGATGAAGGAGGGCAACAAGCAAATATAATTCAAGGTTTTCTGAGCAGAAAGAGATAAGGGTGAGTCACTGATGGATGGAAGCAAATCCAGAGAGACTGGCCAAGCACAACACTCTGAAAAGCGCTCCAAAGGGCGCTGGAAGAAGCCAGGAAGGGGCCCTGGGACATGTTAAATGTGGAATCTTCGGGATTAAATCAGGAGCCCAATGGTGGTCCTGAGATTCAGTCCAACACACAGAAACATTCCCTGGAGGAAAAGCTGGGGTACCACCGGACTTCTCTGAAAGGAAAGACATAAAGTCACAGCTCCCTGGAGAAGTCAGCAAGCAACTTTAACAAGACACAAGGGACAAAGCAACTGGTGTCAGGGGAAGATGTGAATACGGGTTCTCGCAGAGCCGGGGGGCAGCCCACCTTACACCAGAGTGCAGCTGAGGGAACCTTGAGTTGACACAACTGGCTTCTGTGCGACTCTTCAAGAAACTGCCTTGGCAAACCTAAAAATAACTCCCCTCCTAAAAGCAACAGCCTTCCATCTTTCAGTATCAACTTCCAGTACAACTTCCGATTTAAGCTCTTAAAAATAGCGTGGGAACTCATCCACCCGTTTGGAAAATCTCAAACGTCAGGAGCCTGCTCCATTAAAATGGTCTGTGTTCAGCAAGAAATCGTTTTCTTGTGGATTTTTTTTTTCCCGTTTTCCTTTCTTCCTTCTCCTCTTCTATTTTAAATGCACATGCTAGCTACAAAAACAAAAACAAACAAACAAACAAACAAAAAGCCTTGGATTTTATAACTGAAAAAAATCTCAGAAGCTAAAGAAAGCTTCTCTTTTAAAAGTCAAAAGCCCTAGGAGTTCCCGTCGTGGCACAGCGGAAACGAATCTGACTAGGAACCACGAGGTTGCAGGTTCAATCCCCGGCCTTGCTCAGCGGGTTAAGGATCCAGTGCTGCTGTGAACTGTGGTGTAGGTCACCAGAAGTGGCTTGTAGGTCGCCAGCGTTGCTGTGCCTCTGGGATATGCCAGCGGCTACAGCTCTGATTGGACCCCTAGCCTGGGAACCTCCATGTGCCTCGGGTGCGGCCCTAAAAAGACAGATAAATAAATAAGTAAATAAATAAATAATTTTTAAAAAGTCAAAAGCCCTAAAATAGCCAAAAGAAGCCACTGGGTTTCTCTTTCTGCCTGCTTCTCCTGACATCCTGGGTTTCAAGGAGGTCTGAATGGACAATCATATCCTTCCATATTTGACCCCTGGAAGTAGCTGAAGGTGTCCGATGGTACTTTTACAAAACAGGGTCTGAGGACTGGAACAAATTCTCCCACTCTGCCTCCAGAACACCTAGGTCTTTATGGAGAGAGGAAGACTGGATACAAGACGGCGCCCCTCGGCCAACTGGTCTACCCAAAGGGACAGCGCTGGGACAGAGGTCATTCCCGCAAAGTGAAAACAGACTTGGTGAGCCTGAGAAGATGCTGTGGGTGTGTTGTGCATGACACTCCACCAAGCACCAAGTCTGCACACAAATGCTTCCCCACCAAGAGCTGCTTTGGTGAAAAAATGGTGCATTTTAAACTCTTTGGGGAATAGAACGCTCCATTTCTATTCTTCCTCTCCTTAGAGATTCACAGAAGTCCCTGAAAGAGCACGGTAATATCCTGAAAATTAAGTTAATTCTGATTTGTTTCATTTAAAAATACATCTGCCTTAAAGTTTTTCTTTGCAATTAGCATATATGCCACTCCGAGGAAAAGTCAATTAGCAATAAAAGAGGTTCACTGCACCAGAAGGACCATTTTACTTTTGTGTCTGAAATTTCAAAATTCACTGGAGATGGAGCAATAGGTATTTCATGTATACGAATTCAAGGAAAGAAGTGAATGATTTTTAGGATATTCATACATGGTCCAAATAGGAAAACAATAACCACTGAAAAGATGGCACATGGCATTTTCCATTTCCATTGATTCACTAGAAGAGGAGGATCCTGGGGCCCCAATTTGTGGGGAAGAGCCTTTTCTCCCAAGGTTTCCTTGAATGATAAGCCAGGTTTCATCCTAAGTCAGCCTCAGAACTCTTGCAGAAAGGCCCCATCTGTCTGCCAAGGTCCAAAAAAAAAAAAGCAAAAAAACAAAAAACAAAACAAACAAAAAAAACAATACCACCTCTGGAGAACGGAGTTTCCTTTTGATTTTGGAAGTAAACTTTTCATTCTGTTGTTGTTTCAGAGCAATAAAAAGGCATGTTTTATAATAAGAGTGTCAGACCCAGGGAGAAAATTGGTCCCACTTTCACTCTCTTTTTTTAAACAGCCTTTAAAATTAAATCTTCTTGGTGCCCTCTGCCAGCAAAGCCATGGGCACCAAAAAGAAATCTAACCAGTATCTCAGATACAACACCGCAATGCAGTGGAAAATTAATCTCTCAAAGAAGGCTCCGTTGTGTTTTCTCCAAGAGGGAAAGCAAGAAGAATCAGGCTTTTCACACCTTTCCGCCTTTGCACAGGCTGTTCCCTCCTCTTCTCCACCCTGGCAAACTCCACCTCCACTCTCACAAGCAGATGAAACTCTCCTCCTTCTTGCATGTAACCCAGCTGAGCAGGCTCACATGCTCTTTGCACTGTGCCTCCTGACCCTCTGCTCTATCTGTGTTCAGGTGAGCCTTCCAGGTCACCTACAAGCAGGTATCTTGATCAAGGTAGGCTGCCATAACAAAATACCCAGGCAGGGTATGAACCACCGGAAGTTTATTTTCTCACCGTTCTGGAGACCGGAAGTCGGATCAGGGTGCCGGCAGCTCTCTTTCTGATGAGATCTCTTTTCCTGGCTTGTGGACAGCCACCGTCTCCCTGTGTCCCAACATGTCAGGATGCGAGCAAGCTCCCTGAAGTCCCTTCTTACAAGACACCAATTCTCTCGTGAGGACTCCATCCTCATGACCGCCCAAAGGCCCCACCTCCAAATACCATCACCCTGGGACTTAGGGCTAAAACATGTAAATTTTGGGAGGGGGCAGGGAGCTCAGTGGGGAGACACCAGGCAGTCCATAGCAGCAGATAAGTGTGTTCGATTACCAAAAAAAAAGTGCCACAAACTTGTTGCCACTCCCCACAACAAGGAGTGAAGTCCATCTCTCGTCTTGACTCTGGGCTTGGCCATGTGATCTGCTTTACCCACCGAGACATGAGCCTCTGTGACCCAGAGGCCTCTTGAAAAGTGCTTCTGCACCAAAGTTTGTTCTTTCCTACTTTGAGGACTCTTCCACCATCATGTCAACAAAATTCTACATATTTGTGGTTTTCATTTGTTTCTGGTTTTCCGGCAGCCAATAAGGTATTGCCTAGAGGGGACAGCCATGATGGAGACTTTGGTTTTATGGTCTGACCATCTGATGACCCCTGCTGGGGGAGCTGGGGGAGGCGTACACCACTGGTGGGCAAGAGGTGCGAGGGGTGGCCACGACTTCCGTTAGTCCATTCCATTTGTCAGTGAGTGCTCTTATGCAGTAAAGGAAATAGGTCCTGCTCACTGGGAAGGAGAATGGCTCTTGGGATCTGCAGGGGGGGAGTGCCTACTCACCTTTGACCTGTCCTGAGATTGAAAAGCTTA
This sequence comes from Phacochoerus africanus, assembly GCF_016906955.1. Taxonomy (NCBI): domain Eukaryota; kingdom Metazoa; phylum Chordata; class Mammalia; order Artiodactyla; family Suidae; genus Phacochoerus; species Phacochoerus africanus. The sequence goes on along the minus strand of NC_062544.1, from coordinate 275,641,829 downwards.
GACAACAGAAATTTATTATCTCACAGGCACAGAGGGTCCAAGTCTAAGATGAAGGTTGTTGCCATAGTTTCTTTTTCGAGGGCAATGAGGGGGAATCTGTTCCTCGCTGCTCCCCGAGCTTCTGGCAGGTTGCTGGCCATCTCTGGTTCCTTGGCTTGTAGATGCATCATCCTAACCCTTGCCTTCCTCTTCTCATGCTGTTCTCCCTGTGATTCTCTGTGTCCAAATTTCCCCTTTAGATGGGGAGACAGTCATACTGGGTTAAAGACCCGATCTCCAAGTAAGGTCACATTCCAAGGTCTTGGGGGTTGGGACTCCAACGCACCTTTTTGTGGTGGGACACAAGTCAATCCACAACAGTTTGTTACCCACCTGCTTCTAGTTGTCCAAAGGCCTCTCACTACCCTTAGGGCAAAATTCAAACCCCTTCCTACACCCACTAAAGAACCTTCACGCATCCTGTCCCGCCTTGCCCCGCCCACACAGACGTCTTCCCACAGCTGATTCTTCTCGTCCTTAGGATTCGGCTTTGAGGTCTTCTTTTTTTAAGACCACACTCACGGCATATGGAGGGTTCCAGCCTAGGGGTCGAATTGGAGCTGTAGCCACCAGCCTATGCCACAGCCATAGCAATGTAGGAGCCCCGTCTGTGACCTACACTACAGCTCATGGCAACGCCAGTTCCTTCATCCACTGAGCGAGGCCAGGGATCGAACCTGCATCCTCATGGGTGCTAGTTAGATTCATTTCCACGGAGCTACGACGGGAACTCTGCTTTGAGGTCTTTTCAAGAGGCCACTCCCACCCTCGTTCCTTACATCCCACCCACTTCCTCCACAGCTGTTACTGCATTGAGTGTGTAGCTTCTTAAAACATTGTTGGAGTACCCACTGTGGTGCAATGGGATCAGTCACATCTCTGGAGCACTGGGACGCAGGTTCATACCCCGACCCTGCACAGTGGGTTACAGACCCAGCATTACCACAATTGCAGCAGAGGTCGCAACTGCAGCTCAGATCCGATCCCTGGCCCAGGAACTTCCATATGTCACAGGGAGCTAAAAAAAAAAAAAAAAAAATCATCTGTCTGCCCACCTAGAATGTAAACGCTGTAAGTACAACATCGAAGAAGCAGTACAAGGTGATGATGAAAGGCCGACTCCAGTGTCAAACCACCTGGCTCTGTCACACACCAGCTGTGTTAGCTGGGCAAGTGTCTACGGCTCTTGGTGCCTCAGTGTCTTTATCTGTAGAGTGGGACAACAGAGCACCCCCCTCAAAGCGTCGTTAGGCAGATGAGATGCTCGAAAGCACGCAAAGCCTTTGGAACGCTGCTGGTCACTCAGCGGGAGGCACGTGAGGGTTAACGAAGGTCATTATAGGACCAAGGCTGCGAGACTCACCACTGTGCACTCGGCACAGTGCCTGGCCCCACAAATATCTGCCGAGTGAACAAATCTCTAGTCAGCCAACACGTGGCTCACGTAGCTTCCTTTTGTGTTTTTTCAAAGCTTTATCCACAGCTTCTAAAAAGGGCCTGGTGTCTACCATCCTGTGACCTAGGTGCGGGTCATGTGGTCTCACCCCCTAGGGAACATTCCAGAGAGTCAGCGAACACAGAGGGCTCCTAGGAAACCTCGTTTCCAAAAAAGAATAAAACGGGATCCTCCACGGCTGAGCAAGAGTAAGAATTTACTCCGTCTCAGCACGGGCACCAGAACAGGGACTTGGACGCTGGGGTTGCTGGTCTACCTGGACATTCCACGTGGGCCTCCAGGGCTTTGCCATGATCGGCAGAAGGCCGGAGTCCTTGGGCATTGCCCCCCTCATCAAAGGCTTTTATGTACATCAATCGACAGCAGCATGATTAAGAATGAGGCTTGATTAGAGCTTTCAGGTGATCTTCAGCTGCCCATGACCTTCTTGGAAAGAAATGCAATGAAGTGGAAGTTAGCAAAGAAGTGTCCAGCTGCCCCCAGCACCCCGAGGCCAGCATCCAAGGTGAGAAGGGAGGCCAGCATCCAGGGTGAGAGGGAGGCAAGCATCCAGGCACCCTGTCTTCACTCTCTCACTCCTGCAGCTTTCCCCCCACCTCCCCTCCTCCGATGCTACCGGGACTTCTGAACAGTCGCTGGATGGAAGGGGACACAGCAGGTGGCAAAGGACCAAGTCCCTTTTTTTGTTTGTTTGTTTTTTTGTTTAGGGCTGCACCTGTGGCATATGGAAGTTCCTGGGCTCAGGGTCAAACCAGAGCCGCAGATGCTGGCCTAAGAACACTAGATCCGAGCTGCATCTGCGAGGCTGCATCTTCATGGGTACTAATCCGTTTCTTAACCCAATGAGGAACAACAGGAACTCCCCAAGTCCCTTTATTTCTTTATTTACTTATTTATTTATTTTGCTTTTTAGGGCCACACCCACAGCATATGGAAGTTCCCTGGCCAGGAGTCGAATCGAAGCTACAGCTGCCAGCCTATACCACAGCCACAGCAGCTCAGGATCCAAGCCACATCTTCGACCTATACCACAGCTCACAGAAGCACCAGATCCTTAACCCAATGAACAAGGCCAGGGATCGAACCCACGTTCTCATGGGTACTAGTCAGATTCGTTTCCTCTGCACCACCACGGGAACTTGCTGAGTCCCTTCCTCTTAATCACGGGGCTGAGACTAAAAAAAGGAGCGGCTGTGGTCCTTAAAAGTGGATTCTTTTCCCAGGTCAAGGGACATAGAAGGAGGGGCAGGAACAAAGTCAGAGCTGAATAATGACTCTCCTCGCTGCTGCCTTTTGTGCCAGCTGTGCTTTTCATTTCCCTCTGTATTTCCCCAAACCGGATAAATGCGTTGTTCCCATCCTACCGTTCGCACAAAGAGATGAGAGTCCCATGCTGGCTATAAGGCCAGGCACTCTCCCGACAGTCCACAGGCTCCTTCCTGCTACCAGCATCCCTAGACTTTGCAGAGATGCCTGCTTTGTCAGTCCTGGACTGGAAAGGGTCCCCCTTACACAGGCAGAGCCTCATCACCATGACAACCGGTGATGACGCTACATTGTCCAGGCGCCTGGAGAGCAGGACCTCAGGAGCAACCTGTCACCTCCTCTCCAACCTACCGCCCTCTCTTTCCCTTTGATCATTATGTCGCCCTCCCTGTTCCCTGTTGCCACAGTTGTGAGATGCCCTTGGAAGCCCCTGGTCTTTCAGATGCCCCGTTCTCCAGGTTACAGATTCAAACTTTCATGTCCATCTATTAATAAATAAATATTTATTAAGGGCAGATTATGCGCCAGCCGCTTATGAGACCAAGAATGGATCTCACCTGCATCTTGACTCTGATCCACCGCTGCTGGCCACGGGGAGGGCTGTGTTGAGAAGGATTCTGAGGTGCATCTGGGCGCAGCACAGAAAGAGCGCAGGGCCAGTCAAACCACCCAGAGCACCTCAAGAAGAACGTGTCCTCTGCCTCTGCTTCCCGCCGCCCCTCCCTGGTGGCCCCAGCCAGTCAGCAGCCAGGCCACTCTCTCCCCATCTGCAAGGTTCACACCTCCTCGTGAGAGGTGGAAAAAACCAGGAGCTCAGGCGGAGGCATGAAAAGCCTTGAGTGCCAAGCACAGCTCGCAGGCTGTGTGGCTCTGGGAGGTGCTAACCACCGAGCCTCCCTCCTGTCCATGAAAAAGAGGGTAAGAAACGGCCTCAGAGACTGTCCTGAGGAGCAAAGGGGACAGTCACCGCCAAGCACCCAGCTGATCCATTCCCCCCCCCCCGCCCCCAACTTGTCTCACCCCCGGCTGAAGACGCCGAGCAGAGCTAGCCCTTTCTGGAAAAGTTCCGGGGATTCTGATGCCCTCAGATTCACATTCTCATCTCTGGGAACTCTCAATCTTCTCCAACCAGAATTTCCCGAAACCCCCTCCCTGGCTCCCTGCCCTGGGTTTGCTTCCTGTGCCAGCCTCAGCCCCGATCCTTCAGCTGCTGTTCACCTGGGTGAAATTCCGGTCTCTCCCTCCCTCCTCCCTTCCCTCTCCTTTTTCTCCTTCCCTCCCTCCCTCCTTCCTTCCCCTCCAGCCCAGGCTTCGTGCCAGGTACTGAAATCTCCTTGGAACAAGAGAGGGACTCTGCAGAGAGGACACTGGATTAACCCCGGGATGTGGGAATGGACGGGCCACTTGAAGAGCCAGGAACTGGCATACCAGGCAAAAGCAACAGTAAGTGCTCACCAGCAGGGAAGGACATGGGGGGGTTGAGCAAAATAGGCGAAGGGTATTAAGAGAACAGACGTCCAGTTATAAAGAAGTCATGGGCAGGTAACGTACAGCATTGGGAATGTGGGCAAGGATGGTGACAGGTGGTGACTAGACTGACTTACTGTGATGATCAGGTCTTAGAACATATACATTGAATATGCTGAATGTATTGAATCATACATACATACGTTGAATCACTGTGTTGCACACCTGAAACTAGGATGATATATCTTTCTAGTTGTACGTCAACCACACCTCAATAAAAGAAAGAAATAGGGGCTGCAAAGCCCAGAGGTAAGGAAGACCAAGCGGAGGCCAGTGGATCTGAAGAACTCGGAGCAGAGGGTGGGATGGTAGGTAAAGAAGCGGAGGCAGGTGGGCAGGCCCACCAGGAGTGTGGCCAGGCACCCAGGGTGGGTTTTATGCAGACGCTGATGGAAAGCTTTGGGAGATTTTATGTTTTGGTTTGGTTTTTAGGGCTGCACCTGTCGCGTATGGAGGTTCCCAGGCTAGGGGCTGAACCAGAGCTGCACCTGCCGGCCTTACGTCACAGCCACGGCAATGCCAGATCCGAGCTGTTTCTGTGACCTACACCATAGCTCACGGCAATGCCGGATCCTTCACCCACTGAGCAAGGCCAGGGATCCAACCCGTATCCTCATGGATCCTCGTCGGATTCTTAACCCGCTGAGCTACAACAGGAACTCCAGCTTTGGGAGATTTTAAACTGGGAAAGGGCACAAGTGACTCATGCAGCCAGGCCATGATCTCGAGGAGTATAGGCTGTTTCTCTCTCCCCCAGCACCTGAGGGAACTGGAACGAAGGCCTCTCAGGCAGTTGGTGGAGCAAAGACAGAAAGAGGAGTTCCCATCGTGGCTCAGTGGTTAACAAATCTGACTAGGAACCATGAGGTTGCAGGTTCGATCCCTGGCATTGCTCAGTGGGTTAAGGATGCTGCGTTGCTGTGAGCTGTGGCGTAGGCCGGTGGCTACAGCTTGGATTGGACCCCTGGCCTGGGAACCTCCATATGCCGTGGGGGCAGCCCTAGAAAAGGCAAAAAGACAAAAGAAAATACAGAAAGAGCAGAGGTGGAAAGTGGGACCCCCAAAGAACCCCTGGATATAGAGCCCTGAGCCTATAACTGATGCTCATCAAATACTGAAAGGTCATTTCGTAAGACAGGGAGGACGCAGACAGCAGGAGGGAACATGCACTCTTAGAAGCTCGATAACTCACATGGACCAGACATCGATTTTGGGGCCGTATTTCTTCCTGGCCAGCAGTTCGGGCGCGGCGTATGCGGGGCTGCCACACTGCGTGCTGAACGGGTCTGAGTGGCCCAGGATCCCTGCACAGTTGCTCAAACCAAAGTCTGCAAAGAGGAGAGGACAAAACCGGCTCCGAATTAGAAAACTGTGGAAATGAAGGAGAAGAGGGGGAGGGGAAGGCAGCAGGACAGGAAACACGGTCTCAAGCTCACACATCATTTCGCATCCAAGAGGAAACCCAGCAGCTGCGAACCATAACCTCTGGATGTGGGTCTCAAGACAAAAGAATGTCAGGCGGTGGTTCCCTTGTGGAACTGGAAACATTTTCTATCAGGCCTCACAGTTGAATCCAGCCAGAGCTAAAAAGTATGCTGAACCGAAACATATTTTCATCAAATCTTGGAAATGAGTCATCCAGGAAAAAAAACAGCCTTCGCTTTCTAGGATTAAGGCAGGGGGAGAAAACAGGCAGGAATCCTTGGCGTCAGCCTGCTGGCTTCCAGGTGGCCAAGTGGGGACAAGCCAAAGGAAGATTGATTTTCTCTGGCTGGCGTTGGTGTCACCCCAGGTGACATGCAATCCCACCAGTTAGAGCTGACTTTTCCGACTGTTTTCATTTCAAGCAAGTCTCTTAAAAATGCTCCCAGTGCAAGCAGCAACAGATGGTGATTTGAAGCGGGGAGGGGGGGAGAAATACACCCACCGGTTTAGACAACGCTGAGTGTTGGCAGGAAAAACTAACGCCAGAAAGATAGCAATGAGAACGAGACTAAATGACCGCCTAGCACTGCTTTGTTCCTGGCTGATTAAGGCAGCGGGGGAAGAAGAAAGAGCCCGGTGCATCTGAAGCCACGCCGGGTCCATTCTGCCTTTTGTGCTGTGTTTACTTTTGATCTTCCAGATACAGCAACTGACAGGTCATTAGAGAGCTGTTCGTGTTTGGTCTTCATCTGATAACTTTCCTCCATGGCTGTGGATCGCAGAATGAAGAGCCTGGCTCCTCCTTCGAATATCAATGTAAATATTATGGTTCTGGTCCCTAAACAGAAGACTCAGCCCACGGGGTGCAGTCAGAAAGGGGCTGTGGCTGGGAGATGGGAGAACAAAACCCTTGCAACCTTCTAACGAGAAGGATTTACAGCTAATCTCATTGACTGTGTTTTCTCCTTGACGCTCACCTGTTTCCACCTGCAAAGCCAGGGCTCTTGTGAAAGCTGGAGGAAAGTTCCAGAGAGGAGAAACATGGGGTGGGATAGGGCTGTGAGTCCAAGAAATTGCTCACACACCACAGGTCAGGAGGCACCGCTGAAAATTCTCCCAGCAGTCACTGGGTTAAGCTGTATAATGAGAGAGTGTTTCTAAATAGAACCCCAGCCAAGGAGAGCTCTGAAAATGCTTTAAGGCCATGAAGATGACTCAAACTCTTCAGCTTTGGTGTGGAATAAAGCATCAGAACCAAAATCGGGATGGGCAAAGCAACCAGGAAGGCCACGTGTTCACACCCTTTGTCTCTTCTTTTGCTTTGGGTTTGTTTGGGATTTTTTTTTTTTTTTTTTTTTTTTTGGTCTATTTGAGAGCAGCACCTGCGACATGTGGAGGTTCCCAGGCTAGGGGTCTAAGTGGAGCTACAGCTGCCACAGCAATGCCAGATCCAAGCCGCATCTGCGACCTAAACCACAGCTCACCCTACACCACAGCTCACGGCTAAAGTGCCAGATCTTTAACCCACTGAGCGAGGCCAGGGATTGAACCCACAACCTCATGGTTCCTACTCAGATTCCTTTCCGCTGCACCACAAAGGCAACTCCTGTTTGGGTTTTTTTAATATGATTTTTTTTTCCTCGCTTAACCACCCTCTTCCTCTCTTTCTCTGCTCGCTACCCTTCCACGCTCACCCTCACAAAGAAGGGAACAAAGACCCCTATTTCCTTTCCCATTGGGCCAGCCTGCACCAGTAGCCCCCACAAAACCTGCCCTAGAAGGGCCTTCAGGGACTTCCTGCTGTAGCGCAGTGGGTTAAGAATCCAACAGCAGTGGCTCGGGTGGTCACAGAGGTGTGGGTTTGATCCCTGGCTGGGTACAGTGGTTCCACCTCGGAAGTCTCAGCTGCAACTTGATTCAGTCCCTATCCTGGGAACTTCCATATGTCACAGGAGTGGCCATAAAATTAATTTTTTTTTTTTTGGTCTTTTTTAGGGCTGCACTGGTGGCATATGGAGGTTTCCAGGCTACGCGTAGAATCAGAGCTGTAGCTGCCAGCCTACACCACGGCCACAGCAACATGGGATCTGAGCCACATCTGCAACCTACACCATAGCTCATGGCAACACAGGATCCTTAACCCACTGAGCGAGGCCAGGGATCGAACCTGCATCCTCGTGGATGCTAGTCAGATTCGTTAACCACTGAGCCATGATGGGAACTCCTAATAATTTTTTTTAAAAGGTCCTTCAGGAGCCACGAGGCTCTCTTACATTTGTATTTTAGGTGGAGATCTCTGTCCAAAAGGATCTGAGGGCCCCTCTTCTCAGATCCCACCCTGTAGCATCACTGAAGTTGGGGGAGGGGGTGCATAAGTAGAAAAATCTACTATTAGCTTTGAATGCCATGGTCGTGTAATATCCTCAAAGGAAATGTAATGAAACAACCAAGGCATGAAGAGCACCCACTAGGGGAAGACAGAGACGGCACACCATGGAATAAAGCTTATACTATTTGGGGAGTTCCCGTCGTGGCTCAGTGGTTAGCGAATCCGACTAGGAATCATGAGCTTGTGGGTTCGATCCCTGGCCTTGCTCAGGGGGTTAAGGATCCGGCATTGCCATGAGCTGTGGTGTAAGTCGCAGATGTGGACTCAGATCCCGAGTTGCTGTGGCTCTGGCGTAGGTGGTCGGCTACAGCTCCGGTTCGATCCCTAGCCTGGGAACCTCCATGTGCTGCGGAAGCGGCCCAAGAAATGGCAAAAAAAAAAAAAAAAAAAAAAAGCTTATACTATTTGGGGCACCATGTTAAGGAAATTTCATCAATAGTCATGTTAGAGGCCCAATCGTCCAAGAGCCCCAAAGCAAGACTTCCTTTCTAATCTCCACCAGGTTCCATTAACTCCATCAGTTTCCTCCCTCAACTCCTGACCTGGGTCTACAAAAACATGCTTGATCTTAAAAGAGGGCAGAGGAGGTGAGATAAGAGCCTTGCTGCCTGGCCAGCCTATGAACTGGCGTCTCACCATCTCTTAAGCCCAGTTTCAAGGAGATAAACCAGCAGAGGATCTGTGGAGTGGAGAAGATAAAAATCTACATTTTAAGGGACGTATGTTAACCTAGTGAAAAGAGTTTCATTTAAAACATATTGCAGAGAAATAACGAGTATGTTTTGCATTCATAACTGTACTTATTAAAAGTTGACACATATGCCTATGATTTGAATCGTGAAACTGGGGGGATGTTCACCTCCCGGTGATGCCACGCAGTCTGCCTCAGTTAGATTTGGTAAACACATAAGCCAATTATCACTCCATTTTCCAAAAGCTGCTCGCGATGAATCTCAAAAAACACCCCGACGGAACGCTGTTTTGGAAAACTGAAGTGCGAGATCATTTTAAATCATGGCTCCTACAGTTTAAGATTATAGTAAACTAAAAACATCAGACTCTTTTTTTTTTTTTTTAAAGGGGGGCAGGAGGGAATCCTGATTAGATCAAATCTTATTCCAGTTAATTCCAGTTAACTTGAAAGATGGCTTACACGGCTTAAGTAAATTTCTTTAAATCAAATTATTTCTAAAGAAAGAGAAGCTCTTAAGAGACAATGGTAATAGCTATAATTAGCCTTTGAAATAAACAACTAGGTAACTCCTTTGAAGAAAAGGTTCAAAGGGCTTTCGAGTTGGAAAAAAACTGGTTGTAGAGACTTGTGATCCAAATTGTTGTAGAGACCATTTGATCCAAATTGCCCAACCCAGGGGCAAGAAAACCCACAAGTCACCGGGTCTTCCTTGCCTCCAGCGCCCTCTCTTCCCTGCTCGGGTGCCTGCCCTGGATGGAAGCCGGAGGAGAGGCAGATTCTGCTAAACAAAATGCAGTTCCCAGGTGCTCTCTGGGATAGCATCCTGTCTCATCTGATTTAGCTCTTGGGTTTTATTTATTTACTTACTTATATATATTTATTTATTTATTTATTTATTTTTGTCTTTTTGCCATTTCTCGGGCCGATTCTGCGGCATATGGAGGTTCCCGAGCTAGGGCTCGAATCGGAGCTGTAGCCACTGGCCTACACCAGAGCCACCGCAACTCAGGATCCAAGCCGCATCGGCAACGTACACCACAGCTCACGGCAATGCCAGGATCCTTAACCCCCTGAGCAAGGCCAGGGATCGAACCGGCAACCTCATGGTTCCTAGTCGGATTCGTTAACCCCTGCGCCACAACGGGAACTCCTAACACTCCTGGGTTTTAGCTTATCACAAGGGAATTAGGGCCAAGTAAAAATTCTAACAAAGGGACATCCACTTATCAGAACCTCCTTTCCAGTACATTTGGGACTTCCGGCTTCTGACACCTGATTTTTGACGTGGCCCATGTTGTGCAGACGAGGTGCCGTGCTACTTGGGTGCCAATCTGGTGGTTGCCAAGCTGAGAGGTGATGATTCTGAGGCCCTTGAATGAATGGTTCTTGGTACCTAAAGGGTCCCCCCCAACTCAAGGGGAACCATGGGCTCTAATTTAGGTCTATCATTTCTTCATCTTATCTGTACAGGTCTCCGTTAAAGGGTTTCTTATGCGGCCAACCTGTGAGCTATCTATAAATGCATCTGCTGTCTACAGAAATTGGTTCTTCCAGAATCTTCTCAGCAATGAAAAGGTCTATGCTTTTCAATGCTGTACCTTCTTTTTTTGTTTGTTTGTTTTTTGCTTTTTAGGGCAGCACCCACAGCATCTTGAAGGTTTCTAGGCTAGGGTCTAATTGGAGCTACAGCTACCAGCCTACACCACAGCCACAGCAATGCTGGATCTGAAGAGTATCTGCAACCTACACTACATCTCATGGCAATGCCAGATCCTTAACCCACTGAGCGAGGCCAGGGATCAAATGCACATGCTCATGGATACTAGTTGGATTTGTTTCTGCTGAGCCACAGCGGGAACTCCTGTACTTTGTCGGGGTTTTTTGTTGGGTTTTTTTTGTTTTGTTTTGTTTTTTGTCTTTTTACCTTTTCTAGGGCTGCACCTTCGGCATATGGAAGTTCCCAGGCTAGGGATCTAATCAGAACTACAGCTGCCGGCCGCAGCCACAGCCACAGCCACAGCAACGCCAGATCCTTAACCCACCGAGAGAGGCCACGGATCAAACTCGCAACCTCATGGTTCCTAGTCAGATTCGTTAACCACTGAGCCACGACGGGAAGTCCCTGTACTTTCTTATAAATGGTCATCTAGGGCTATCATTTGAGAGAGAGAAGGAAGGGCAGCCGCATCAGCAAAGTGAAGGGAAGAATCAGCGTGGGGATACTGGGCGGGTGTGGTCAGCACGTTGCTAGAATCACCAGCCTCAGTCTAGACGGTGCACAGGGGAAGCGGATTATTCTAACTCGTATTGAAATAGACATCCAGCCTTCACACAGCTTGTGCTCTTGCAATCTCTAAGCTTTAGAGCAACTCTTTGGCGGTCACCTATACATCTTCCAAAGACAAGTTCCAGGGCAGCCTGTCAGGGAACCTAAAAAATAATCTCCTTTCCTTCACTCTTCACCCCCCTGCACCGGGATCCATCTCTGTTTAATGCTGCGAATCTCGGAAACAAGGACCAGAAAGACATCCTGCAGGCATTTCAACATCTGCCTCATTTAAGGCTGCTCTTTTTGGCCCTCAGAACAACTCAAATGCAATAGAGTTAAACAACGCAAAATGTTTTAACAGTTTGATGTGTAAAAATATCCTTGGAGTTCCCTGGTGGCCTAGTGGTTAAGGATCCAGTGCTGTCACTGCTGCGGTCGAGTTCAATCCCTGGCCTGGGAACTTCTGCATGCTGTGGGGGCAGCCAAAAAATAATGTTTTTTTTCCTTTAAATCATCCAAGGATCTTTTAAGAATACATCCTATAAAATCCTTAGGGGAAGAAAATTGGTTTCCCCTTCCTGGTTAATCTCCTAATAATAGGTGTATTTATCAACACCTGTCACTGGTGTTTAATCACCCAGCCAAGGGGTCTGGGGTCTCTGCAGCCCCTCTTCTGTTACTGGGTTGGAAGCCAAGTGAGAGTCCAAAGAATATAATAGTCATTAGTCATGACATGCTTTAGAAAATCTTGAGATGGTTTTCTGTATTTGCCAAACAAAATGTCCCTCTCGGGTACAAAAGTTAAATTCAGGAAGTTCTCCTGATCCTTCTCTTTTCTCCTAAGATAAAGTTTTTTCAAGCCATGGAGGTGGAAGAAATTACTTGCACTGGAGGTGGGAAAAGAAAGGAAGGAGTAAGAGATGATGCTAACATCGGAGTTAAAAATGACACCCTGAGGGAGTTCCCTTCGTGGCTCAGTGGTTAACGAATCCGACTAGGAACCATGAGGTTGTGGGTTCGATCCCTGGCCTTGCTCAGTGGGTTAAGGATCCAGTGTTGCTATGAGCTGTGGTGTAGGTTGCAGATGCAGCTCGGATCCCGCATTACTGTGGTGTAGGCCAGCGGCCACAGCTCTGATTAGACCCCCAGCCTGGGAACCTCCACATGCCTCGGGTGCAGCCCTAGAAAAGGCAAAAAGACCAAAAAAAAAATAAAAATAAAAAATAAATAAAAAGAGAAGATAAGTCACAGTCCCCCTTATTTCAGTGCCCCTGCATGCACTGAAAAGTGAAGTAAAGCTTGGTCAAGCTAAGGGCAGTATTTCTGAACCAAAGTATTTTCTATTATTTTTAAGACTCTTTCTGGTGAATTCAGATAAAAGAACCTCTATAGGAGTTCCTGTTTGGTGCAGCAGAAACAAGCCCAACTAACATCCATGAGGATGTTGGTTCGATCCCTGGCCTTTGATCAGTAGGTTAAGGATCCAGCGTTGCCCATGAGCCGTGGTGTAGGTCACCGATGCGGCTCAGATCCCACATTGCTATGGCTGTGGTGTAGGCCAGCAGCTGTAGCTCCAATTTGACCCCTAGCCTGGGAACTTCCATATGCCGTGGTTCAGCCCGACAAAGAAAAAGAAAAAAAGAAAAAAAAAAGAATCCACTTGCAGAGGCTCCAGTCACTGTGGAGATGTGGGTTCGATCCCCAGCCCAGTGCCATGGGTTAAAGGATCCAGCATTGCTGCAGCTGCAGCTGCAGCATAGGTCACAGCTGCAACTTGCATTCAATCCCTGGCCCAGGAACTCCATATGTCTGGGGCGCAGCCACGAAATTAAAAAAAAAAAGTCCAGGTTCATCTGAGCAAGCAGAGAAGTAGTTCAAAGAATCCTAAGAACACACTTGATAATTAAATCATCAAAATTAATTTTCCTTGTCAAAACCATTACTAAATGTTACAGGTAAAAGGGGGGGAACTAGCAGTGTTTCCTGGGGCTTAGAAATAGATGGTGATAATTTTCAGCATCAGCGATAAATAACTGAGAATTGACAACACGACACTTAAAGGATAAGCTTGCTTTAAGAAAAAAAAGTCATACCAATCAGCTTGATATTATTGTCTTCATCTAGCAGCAAGTTTTCTATCTTCAAGTCTCTGAAATAAACAAAACCATACAACATTTCAGATAAAGCACTTGAACCCGTGGAATAACATTTTGCTTCTGAAGGGAAACAAACCGTTTTAAGAGCCACTTTGAACTAACCCATAAGGCTTTCTGCCAAAACTTATGCAATCAATAAGTACATATTTATAAAACAGGATATAAGCAATTGCTGCAGACTAAAAAAAGCTAAAGGAGGAGTTCCCATTTAGGCTCAGCAGTTACGAACCCGACTAGTATCCATGAAGATGCAGGTTCGATCCCTGGCCTCGATCAGTGAGGTTAAGGATCCAGTGTGTCCTTGAGCTGCAGCATAGCTCACAGATGCAGCTCAGATCCCATGTGGCTATGACTGTGGTGTAGGCCAGCATTTGCAGCTCCGATTCAACCCCTAGCCTGGGAACTTCCATGTGCCTTGGGTGTGGCCCTAAAAAGCAGGGGGAAAAAAAAAAAATCTAAAAGATTTCAGAGAAGACAGAGGGCAAGGAGGGCAAAACAGATCCACTTCCGGAAGAAGTGGGACCAGAGCTGAGATTGGAAGTTGATAAAATCAGGATTGGGAGACAGTGGAAGATATTATTCAAGGCAGAGATGCTAGAACAGTTGGGGAAATACACACGTGGCCACGTGTTCATGAACACCAGCCAGAGGAAGGAAGATTCGGGGAAACAGTTTTTTTTTAAAAATTGAAAGTTGACATAATGATCAGTCCTACAACCTCCACGCTTGGAGTCCAAGAGTCAGCCACAAAATAGCAAGAGATAATAAATTAATCTACTTAGCAAGCAGCTATTATGGTGGGCAGAAAAATAGACCCCAAAAGTGTCAAGGTCCTTCCATTTTTTTTTTTTTTTTTTTTTAAGGGCTGCACACACGGCATATGGAGGTTCCCAGGCTAGGGGTCTAATCGGAGCTGTAGCCACTGCCCACGCCACAGCTCACAGCAACGCCAGATCCTTGACCCGCTGAGCGAGGCCAGGGATTGAACCCGCAACCTCATGGTTCCTTCTTGGATTCGTTTTCACTGCGCCACGATGGGAACTCCCAGGGTCCTTCCTAGTCCTTGGTTTCATGCCTGGACTATGGTAACATTACATGACCAAAGGGAATTCAGTTTGCCGATGGGATGCCGATCGCAAAACAGAGGATGGGTGACTTAGATTATGGACCCTGAGAAGGCTGGAGGAGGCAGGAGGGAGAAAGGTATATAGGGTCCTGCTGAGTGTGAGGGGCCTGTGGTATCTGTACAAGCTGACTGTAAGCCCCTTGAAAGCGGAGAACATTGCTGGCTTACCACTGTGCCACAGGACCTTTGCACATTCCATACCGAGTAACTACCAATGAATCTATATTACCAAAAAGATCAATTGCTTAGGATTTCAGAGGGAAAAAATGAGTGCAAAAGTAGAAACCATCTATGTCAACCACTATGGGCTTCTTAGGTTGCAGCTTGAAACTCAGACACACCGTGAATATTAACTACATTAGAACAGTATTCCCTTCTACACACACACAAAATGCTTTCTTCTATTGTTTCGAAACATAGCTTTCTTGGTCCGGCTTTTATTTTCCCACTTTTAAGTGGAGACATGGCCAAAAGAATTATTTCTGTCCTCTTATCTCTATTGTTAGGCCTAGAACCGTATGGTCTCAATAAACAAAAACAGCCACCGAGAGCAAAGCGCGGAGGCAAAGGGAGCAGAAGTTGCTAGGACTCGGGTAGCCAGGAAAGCAAATGTGTCCCATTTAACAGGGACACTGGCTTGCAGCTCAGTCCCAGCACTGCCACCTCATCCCGTTTCCCAAGAGAAGCCAGAAATCTGGACCAGATCCCAGTTTTTCAATGTTGGCAACAAGTTCACATTGAAAACAACAGTAACAACCACGGGTGCGTGGGCCAACTTTGCAGGCAAGATGTAGCCTGGAGACTACCAATCCGCAACCTCAGGATGGGTGGAGGCTGAGCCTTGAAAGGACACGAGATACCCTGAGAGAGGGGGAGAAGGAGGGAGGAAAGCCCAGAGAAGACATGCTGGTGGGAACATGGACATTCAGAGCCGGCTGGGAAGGAGCGGTCCGGCACAGAAGGGACAAAAGGGCAGCACTTCAAGATAAGAGTTAAGGAGCCAAGGGGAGAAAAAGTTGGGCTCTAAAAAGTGACCAGTGGGGAGTTCCCAATGTGGCTCAGTGGGTTAAGGACCTGACAGTGTCCCTCTGAAGATGCAGATTTGATCCCTGGCCTCACTCAGTGGGTTAAGGATCTGGCATTGCCACAAGCTGCCGGGTAGGTTGCAGATGTGGCTTAGATCTGGCCCTGCTGTGGCTGTGGTGTAGGCCGGCAGCTGCAGCTCTGATTTGACCCTCAGCCTGGGAACTTCCATATGCTGCAGGTGTGGCCATAAAAAGAAAAAAAGAGAAAAAAGAAAAAGATAAACTAAAAATAAAAAGCGACCAGTGGATTTCAAAAATTGGAAGATGGTATCAGGTGGCCTTCAGGCTGGACACGTGAATGAGAAGGGAGATTGCATTGAACTTGGCCGCTGAGAATGACAAGTAGTCTCCAAGCCACATACAGCCATCAACCAGAAGAACTGTTAGAGTTCCCGTCGTGGCACAGTGGTTAAAGAATCCAACTAATAACCATGAGGTTGTGGGTTCGATCCCCGGCCTTACTCGGGTTAAGGATCCGGCGTTGCCGTGAGCTATGGTGTAGGTTGCAAATGCAGTTTGGATCCCGAGTTGCTGTGGCTCTGGCAGAGGCTGGCAGCTACAGCTCTGATTCAACCCCTAGCCTGGGAACCTTCATATGCCACGGGAGCTGCCCTAGAAAAGGCAAAAAGACAAAAAACGAAACAAACCAAACCAGAAGAACTGTATACCTTTGCTTCAGTCCAAATGAAACAATACATGGAGTGCTGAAAAACTGTGCCAGCCTTTAAAATATGTCCAAATGCAGGGTGACCCCCCCCTCCCCAGTATAAGATGAGCCAGCTCACTTTCCCAACAGGAAGATCCTGCGCCTCAAAAGGGCTTTTAGAAAACATAAATATCTAATTTGTAGAAATGCAATAAAATTGTTGACTATTTATGCTATTTATCTCTGAAGCTGCATCATTCTCTTTAAGAGCACATAATGCCACATTAATACAATTCATTTTAGGAGTTCCCTGATGGCTCAGCAGGTTAAGGACCTGGCATGTCACTGCCGTAGCTCTGGTTACTGCTGTGGGGTGGGTTCAGTCTCTGGCCCAGGAACGTCCACATGCCTGGGGCATGGTCAAAATAAAGAAATAGTTAATTTTAGGAATATTGTTTCCACGCCCTCACATTTGATGAAACAATTTCATTCAAACTTGTGGCAGGTAGGAGCGGGATGACATTGCCCAGTGTTTCCTGTGGAACTCGATTTTTTTTTTTTGTCTTTTTAGGGATGCACCCCCTGGCCTATGGAGGTTCCCAGGCCAGGGGTTGAATGGGAGCTGTAGTCGCCTCCCTACACCATAGCTCACAGCAATGCCGGATCCTTAACCCAATGTGTGGGGCCAGGGATCAAACATGCATCCTCATGGATACTAGTCAGATTTGTTTCTGCTGAGCCACGATGGGAACTCCCAAACATGATCTTTAAGTTGAAGAGATGCTTGAGATAAAGCACCTGTCAAATCTGTGTGTGATGCATATCATCCCAAGCCATTTAAATAATAAGCACCCATTTAAAATCTCTATAACTTATCTGCTCAGTAAACTGGTTTTACAGTGGCCTCACCATTGAGCCACCTCCCTTTAGTAGTTATTCTTAAAACTAAGCAAAAGGCCTTGGCTTTCTCTCTATGGGTTTCTGGAGGCAACTTCTGGAGTTCTCAAAGGCATCAGTGAGTCAGGTCAAGGTCAAATGGTAAGGTGCTGTTGAAAATAAAGTAATTGCGATTGTGCCTCCAATACTGAGAGAGACTTTGCAGGCACTCTGCAAGGCACTTCCTCTCTCCTGAAGATGATGGGGACAGAATAGAACCTTACCCTTCTATTCAAGCATATACGGTACTTCCCAGCCCAGACTCAAGCCAGTGTGCCAGCAACAGCCCAAACTGTGATTCTGTGAAAAGTGATTATAAAGCAGCAGCACTATTTTAATCTCACGGAGGGCCACAGTTTGTTTCCAGCAAAACTAAACCTCTTTCCCTGGGAAGAAAGGAAGCCACACGAAGGCATTAAAGGAGAAATTTGGTTCAGAACAACTGCTACGGAGAAAAACAGCTTCAAGAGGCGAGGTAAAAGAAAATAATTGCCAAGAATAATAAAACTAAGCTGGATCATTCTGGGGCCACAAAAGCCTAGAGAGCAACCTCAATGATTAGAAGAATGATATAAGTGAAAGGCTAAAAATAAGAGAAAATGCAGAGGGGGGGAAATGCCCACTTTTAAATTGGGAAAATGTCATAAAACCAGGGGAGAAAGTATAAAAATGTAATTATTAGGCCAAAGGAGAAAACTGAAATCAGTTTTTATTTTCACTCATCATGTCCCATAGTAACGCACCCCAGGAAGTAGGAAAAATGCTCAGAACAGACCTAGTTAACAGGCTGTTTACCCAAACCCTCTTGTCAAGGTTTCTAGTCCAGCGATCACCAATCTAACTGGCTGAAGGTTTCATGACTAGTTAAAGGAAAGGTAGTTACTTCAGTCTCTGCCCAGATCCGCGTGCTCAATCTACCCGAGTGAAGGGAACATAATTCCTCTTTCAGCAAGTTCCCGTTGTGGCTCAACAGGTTAAGAATCCAACCAGGCACCATGAGGTTGAGGGTTCAATTCCTGGCCCCACTCAGTGGGTTAAGGATGCCGCACTGCAGTGAGCTGTGGTGTAGGTCACAGATGCAAGTGGCATCTGGCATTGCTGTGTCTGTGGTGTAGACCGGCAGCTGTAGCTCCGGTTCAGCCCTTAGCCTGGGAACTTCCATTTGCCTCAAGTTCAGCCGTAAAAAGAAAGACAAAAAAATAAATAAATAAAAACCTCTTTCAGCTTTATTTCCGCCTCCTGCTTTGTCTTTGGAGACTTATCTAGGCGGGGAAGAATACACTCCTTCTGACTCTTTAGGAAAAAAGCTCTAAAGTTACGTTTTTTAAGGTAGTTTTAGGCATTCCCATTTGGCTCAGTGGGTTGAGGATCCAGTGTTGTCACTGCTATGGCTCCGGTTACAGGTGTGGCCAGCATTCGATCCCTGGCCCAGAGACTTGCATATGCCACAGGTGTGGCCCCAAAAAAAGTTTTAGTCCAGATATTTACCCAAATGAGGTAAAAACTCATGGACACGAAAAATAAAATAAAATAAAAAAATAAAACACACACACACACAAAAGAAATAACAATAACAACAAAAAGGTAATAGGGCCCAGAATATAAGAATAGTTTGAATTTGATGACCAAATTATGAGTATCCTGACAGCAATAAAATCACTAAAATGCAAAAAAAAAAAAAAGCAAAGCGTTATTAATACTGCTAAGGAGACATTTTTTCCTGCTTACTTGGCAGAGTTTGTGCTCTGAATAAAAAAATAAATAAAAAAGTAAAAGTTGAAAAAAAAAAAAACAACTTATAGACACGAATGTTTACAGCAGCTTTACTTGTAATTGTCAAAACTTGGAAGCAAGCAAGATTTCCTTCAGTAGGTGACTAGATAAACACCTGTGGGACATCCAGACAACGGATTATCTTTCAGCAATAAAAAGAAATGATCGAAGGAGTTCCTGTCGTGACTCAGCGGAAACGAATCTGACTAGCATCCACGAGGACACAGCTTCGATCCCTGACCTCGCTCAGTGGGTTGGGGATCCGACGTTGCTGTGAGCTGTGGTGTAGGTCGCAGACGAGCCTCAGATCCCACGTTGCTGTGGCTGGCAGCTGAAGCTCCGATTCAACCCCTAGCCTGGGAACCTCCATATGCCGCGGGTGTGGCCCTAAAAAGCAAAAAAATAAAAAAATTTAAAAAATTTAAAAATAAAAAAAAAGGAAGAAGAAGAACAAGAACAAGAAATGAGCAATCAAGTCATGCAAGCCATGGAACCTTTTCTTTTGGTCTTTTTGTAGGGCCGCACCTGTGGCACACAGAAGTTCCCAGGCTAGGGGTCAAATCGGATCTGCAGCTGCCAGCCGACACCACAGCCACAGCAACCCCAGATCCAAGCTGCCCCTGCGACCTACACCACAGCTCACGGCAATGCCAGATCCTCAACCCACTGAACGCTGCCAGGGACTGGACCCGCATCCTTATGCACGCTAGTCGGGCTCGTTACCACTGAGCCACGACTCGAACTCCCATGGAAGAACCATAAATGCCTGTTTTTAAATGAACGAAGATGGTCTGAAAACACTGCATACTGTATGATTCCAACTATATGACCTTCTGAAAAAGATAAAACTAAGGAATGTCGAAGGCTACTGGTGGCCAGAGGTCGCAGGAGGACGGCTGGAATGAAGAGGTGGAGCCCATTTTTTCAGGGTAGTGAAGCTATTCTGTGTGAGACCATAACGGTGGCTACGTGACATCATGCATTCGTCAAAACATAGAAGGTACAACACCAAGAGTATCCTCATGTATTATGCACCCTAACGAGCCCCAATGTAAACCATGCATGTCAGTTAAAAAGCACATATCAAGGGGTTCCTGTCATGGCGCAGCAGAAACAAATCCGACTCGGAACCATGAGGATGCGGGTTCAATCCCTGGCCTCGCTCAGTGGGTTAAGGATCCGGCATTGCTGTGACCTGCGGTGTAAGTCACAGACATGGCTCAGGTATGGCATTGTTGTGGCTGTGGCACAGGCTGGCAGCTGTAGCTCCTATTCAACCCCTAGCCTGGGAACCTCCATATTGCAAGGGTGCAGCCCTCAAAAGCAATAATAATAATAATAATAATAATAAATATATCAATATTGCTTCAACTGTAACGGATATACTACACTATCGTAAGATACTAATCATCAGGAAAGCAATGTGGGAGAGAGGAGGGAACTCTGAGGTTCTGCACAATTTCTCCGTAAACCTAAAACCGCTTGAGAAAATAAAGTCTATTAATTTTCTAAGTAGCTCTGGGATTTTTCCCCCTAAAAGATCGAGACAAGGAGTGCTATGCTTGAAGCAACATGGATGTAACTAGAGATTCTCTTACTAAGTGAAGTAAACCAGACAGAGAAAGCTATACATATCATATGATATCCCCTTATATGTAGAAATAAAAAAAAATTTTTCTTTTTTACTTTTTAGGGCTGCACCCACAGTATATGGAAGTTCCCAGGTTAGGAGCCCCATCAAAGCTACAGCTGCCGGGCTACGCCACAGCCACAGCAACAGGGGATCGGAGCTGTGTCTGCGACCTACACCACAGCTCACAGCAATGCCAGATCCTTAACCTACTGAGCGAGACCAGGGATCGAACCCTCAACCTCATGGTTCCTAGACAGGTTCGTTAACCACTGAGCCACAAAGGGACGTCCCTAAAAAAAATTTTAAATGATACACATGAACTTAGTTACAAAACAGAAACAGACTCACAGATTTCAAAAGAAACTCATGGTTACCAAAGAGAAAACGTGGAGGGGAAGGACAAATCAGAGGAGTTTGGGATTAACAGATGCCACCACTAAATATAAAATAGACAACCAACTAGGACCTACTGTATAGCACAGGGAACTGTATCAAACGCTCTGTAATAACCTTCATGGGAAAAGAATCTGAAAAAGAATGAATTATGTGTGTGTATAACGGAATCACTTTGCTGTGCACTTGAAACTAACACTACCTTGGAAATCAACTATACGCCAACAAAATTTTTGAAGATGTAAAAGAAAAATTAACTAAAAAAATTAAGGTGTTCCTGGTAGCCTAGTGGTTAAGGGTCCAGCATTGTCACTGCTGTGGCACAGGTTTGATCCCTGACCCAGGAATTTCCAAACACGGCAGGTGCAGCCAAATGAATAAATTTTTGTATGTATGTCTTCTTTTTTTTTTTTTTAGGGCTGCACCTGCTTGGCATATGGAGGTTCCCAGGCTAGGGGTTGAATCAGAGCTGTTGCTGCCGGCCGGCCTACGCCAGTGTCACAGCAATGCCAGATTCGAGCCGCATCTGTGACCTACACCACAGCTCATGGCAACGCCGGATCCTTAACCCACTGAGTGAGGCCAAGGATCAAGCCCTCAACTTCACAGTTCCTAGTCAGATTCGTTTCCACTGCGCCACAACGGGAACTCCAAATGAATAAACTTTTGTTGTTGTTGTTGTTGGATCGTACATTTATTAATTAAACCAAGACAAAGGAATCTCTGTCATCATCATTGTATGTTTCTTTCTAGTCCTAGATAGAGATTTTCCAAAGTAGTGATGATACCATATGCACATTTTTTATTCTAGTTCATGTCACTTAACAATACGAGTATTTAACATTTACTGTAAACACGATTTAATGATTACATTATATTCTAAGGTAAAAATCTAGTATTATTAACTTTTTTTATTGAATAGATTTAAAAAAAAAAAATACTACGGCTAACCACCAAGCCCCTCACTCAGGAGGTTCACTGTGGAGCACCCTTACCACCTGAAGTGAACCGAGTCCACTCAGCACAGTGGGCCACTAGGACCCTCTATCCAGTCACTCAACAATGACCCCAAAAGCCACAATTATTCCCAAGAGGACAGAAATTGAAAGATACCTTCTTGAATAATAAAAGAAGGATAGATTTATTCACCAGGCTTTAGTGTTCGCATATTAATGTCCCTTAAAGATACATATTTCCTACCAGTCAGAATGGCCATCATCCAAAAGTCTACAAACGATAAATGCTGAAGAGGGTGTGGAGGAAAGGGAACCCTATTACACTGTTGGTGCGAATGTAATTTGGTGCAACCACTGTGGAAAACAGTATGGAGATTCCTCAGGATAGAACTACCATTTGATCCAGCAATCCCACTCCTGGGCATCTATGCAGAGAAAACCATGACTTGAAAAGATGCATGTACTCCAATGTTGATTGCAGCAATATATACAATAGCCAAGACATGGAAACAAGCTAAATGTCCATTGACACAGAGGTGTGGATCAAGAGGATGTGGTACATAGATGCAGTGGAATATTACTCAGCCGTTAAAAGGAAAGAAATAACGGCATTTGCAGTAACATGGATGGACTTAGAAATTATCATGCTGAGTGAAGTCAGTCAGACAGTGGGACACCAACATCATATGCTATCACTTACATGTGGAATGTAAGTGATACAATGAACTTCTTTGCAGAACAGATGACTCACAGACTTTGAAAAACTTACGGTTTCCAAAGGAGACAGTTTGGGGGGTGGGGGGTGCACTGGGGGTTTGGGATAGAAATGTTATAAAATTTGGTTGTGATGATCATTGTTCAACTATACATGTAACAAAATGTATTGAGTAATTAAAAAATAAATAAAATTAATCCTTTTGATTGCTAAAAAAAAAAAGAAAAAGAAAAAGAAAAGATGCATATTTCCTGGCAGGCCCCCTATTTATCCAGAAAACCTTCCCGTGGTCCCTGCGAAAAGCATGATATTTCACTCCATCCCAAAAGCAAAATATTTGTCTGCGTTAAGTGTCAGATCTGTTGGGGCGGTAAGTCCTCAGAGCTGATTGGTTTGCACTGCTGATGGCGTGATGCTCCCTTTCACCTTAACAGTCCTTGATGGGATTAACCCCTTTGTGAGGAGCAGAGAGACGGGGAGGGCTTTTCCTCCCATCCTGCAGCATGAGAAGCTCCTCTCTGTAGCCAGCAACCTAGAGGTGGGCTGTACCTTGCAACAGAAAGCTAAACAGAAGGAAAGCAAGCAGGGCCTGGGAGGAGAGGATATAGCTCTTCCTTGGCCGCAGAGCCTTCGACAAGGAGTCAGAACAACAAGAAAGAGGATGGGGCGTGTGTATGGGGGTGGGGTGGGATCCGGGGACTAGGATGGTGCTGGAGGATGGGGTGGGAACCATGTGTCAGGAACAAAGTAGCCAGTGGGATGGCCCTTTGGCAAAAAGCAAGAGGGAGCCCAATCCAGAAGAGGCCACCCAGACTACAGGCTCAGAGCCTTCTGGACCCTTCTCAGGTCCCTGGGCAGTTCCAGGAGAAATGGCCAGTGCTGTTCATCATGACGCCGGGGCAGACCCAACACCCAATACTGGGTCCTGGTCTTTACCCTGTTTTGGGGGTGGGGAGTGGAGGTGGGTAGGCATTTTTCTAGAGATTGAGAGAAGGCCCAAGGGGAGAGCCCTCATCACTAGCCCTTTGTTCTAGGTTACTTCAAAAAAGCAAGCTCCAACAGGCCACAGCTGACAATTAAAGGTTCACCCACAGGCTACCAAGCGCCCTGCCCCTCCACCCACCCACCCACCCCCTCAAAGGTTCCTTGCATTTCTTTAAAGATGGTAATCTCTAAGGTTTGGAGAAAGGCCACAGGGAATTCTGCCCTCCCAGACCTAGGGGTGGAGGGAAGGACCTGTTGCCATAACAAACACAGGGTCCGGGTGTTGCCATGGGGGAGGGGAGAAGCAGCAGCTGCTCAGACGCCCCCCCCCCAAAGCAGAGGCAGACAGGGGGGTGGGGGTGGGGGAGTGTGCTCCTGTGCGCACACACATTTTTCCAGAATACCGGGATGGAATGAAGGAAGAGTTGCTCTGTTGGCCTCACCAGGCCATGCAGTGAGGGTTGAAAGTCAGGCCTCTAACAAACGCCAGGCCCAAGCTGAGGGGCAATCACTCCAGAGAGAGCCTGCAGGGGCCACTCAGGGCTGAGACCCAAGATGAAAGTGAGGAGCTGAGTGGCATAAGACAGAAGTTGCCAGAATTCCAGGGAGAAGAGAGGGGGCCCAAGGGAGCCTTGGGGGAGCCGCTGAAGACCTAGTGGGGGCCCAGTGTGGAGGGGCTGAGCAAAACCTGGACACACGTGGCAGCCCAGGGGGTGAAAGACAGACTTTGGAGACCAGTGCTCTCTCAGTGATCCAGGGACCCTCCCTGGGCCAGTGACGTCAACTCTCTGAGGGAGTGCCCTTTGCGGCGGGCGCGGTGTAAACGAATCTGACTAGGAACCATGAGGTTGCGGGTTCGATCCCTGGCTGGCCTTGCTGAGTGGGTTAAGGATCCAGCGTGGCCATGAGCTGTGGTGTAGGTCTCAGATGAGGCTCAGATCTGGCGTTGCTGTGGCTGTGGTGTAGGCCAGCAGCTCTAGCTCAGATTGGACCCCTAGCCTGGGAACCTCCATATACCGCAAGTGCGGCCCAAGAAAGTGCAAAAAAAAAAAAAGCCCTCTCTGAGCTTCTGATTCTTCTCAGAAAATGGCATCGTAAGAGGAGCTCCTGGCAAGGGCATTCGAAGGTGGAAATGAGAAAATGAGCCATTCCCAGGTGAACAACCACTAACAGGTTAGAGGTGAGAGAGGCTGGTGAGGTGAGGCTAAGACAAAGTGAAGGGGGAGGCTCCAGAAAAGACTTAAAATAGATGATTCAATGGCTGATAAGCAAATAGTATTGGGCGGGTTAGGTGTCAAATGAAAGGTCAGAGAGGAGTTCCCATCACGGCTCAGTGGTTAACGAATCCGACTAGGAACCATGAGGTTGTGGGTTCGATCCCTGGCCTTGCTCAGTGGGTTAAGGATCCTGCTTTGCTGTGGCTGTGGTGTGGGCTGGCGGCTACGGCTCTGATTGGACCCCTAGCCTGGGAACCTCCATGTGCCGTGGGAGTGGGTCTAGAAATGGCAAAAAGACAAAAAAAAAAAAAAGAAGAAGAAAGAAAGAAAGAAAGGTCAGAGAGAAGAACCAAACTCACAGAGGATGGGATCTGGGCGAGAAAACTGCGCCTGTGAACATGGACAGGAGATGCATTTTAGTAATAATCTAAGAATAAAACATTCAAGAAAAGCACATATCTCCCCAAAGCAATAGGCCTTTTGCAGTGAAAAAGAAGGGTTTTTTTTGGGGGGGGGGGGAGTTGGGGGGTGTTTTTGGTTAAGTTTTATCTTCAAAAGCGCTGTATTAAAAGCAAATGATTTTTTAATCTTTGACTCCTTTACAATAGGGGCAACTGGGTAAGCCACAAGAATAATTTGGTAATCATGTACTTGATTTATTTACTCAAAAGGAAACTTTTATTGAGTTCCCCCAATGCTCCAGAAATAATTTCTGTTTATAAAATGAAAGAGCAATTCGTTTACTAAAAGGAGGCCACGCTGCAAACTGTGACCTGAAAAATAAATTGGTATGAGGTGAGCGAAGAAACTCTCACCTATACACACTATCATATGTAAAACAGATAATCAACAAGAACTTACTGTATAGCATAGGAACTCAATTTAATATCTTTTTTTTTTTTTGTCTTTTTGTCTCTTTGCCATTTCTTGGGCCGCTCCCGCAGCATATGGAGGTTCCCAGGCTAGGGGTCCAATCGGAGCTGTAGCCGCTGGCCTACACCAGAGCCACAGCAACAGGGGATCCAAGCCTCATCTGCCACCTACACCACAGCTCACGGCAACACCGGATCCTTAACCCACTGAGCAAGGCCAGGGATCGAACCCGCAACCTCATGGTTCCTAGTCGGATTCGTTAACCATTGTGCCACGACAGGAACTCCTTAATATCTTGTAATAACCTATAAAAGTAAAGATTCTGGGAGTTCCCACTGTGGCTCAGCAGTAACAAACCTGACTGGTATCCATGACAACATGGGTTCTATCCCTGGCCTCTCTCAGTGGGTTAAGGATTTGGCATCACTGTGGCTATGGTGTAGACTGGCAGCCACAGCTTCTATTTGACCCCTGGCCTGAGAACTTCCATGTGGCACAGGTGAGGCCCTAAAAAGACTAAAAAAAAAGTAAAGATTCTGCAAAAGAATATAAATATATAGTATTGATATATAGTACTTATATGTATGTGTGTATATATATATAGTATTTATATTGTTATATAAATATAAAACTGAATCCCTTTGCTGTACACCAGCAACTACCCTAACATTATAAATCAACTATTCTCCATTATAAACTTAAAGAAAAAATGTTTACAGAAAAACACGAAGCAACTCCCTAAAAATTCCAGGGAGAATATGGAATATTCCAGAAAAAAAATGAACTGGCTACCAGATAGCTTCCACCCCAGTGCTAACTCTGACACTAGCTGTATTCATTCAGTTTCCCCTCATTCATCCAACAGAGTCAAGCTGTGTCGTGCTGGGCTGGGCGCTGAGCGAGGCAGTGTCCTGTGCAGAAGACAGATACCAAACCAGCAAGCTGTCTTATGAAAAGTGTTTGGAAATCAAAGTGGGAAGGTGCTGGGGAGCCTGTGACCAGGGGGCCTCACCACCTGGAGGAGGGGAGCTTGGAACTGGGAGCTGAAGGGTGAATGTGATTCAGCCAGAAAGACGGCAGGAGCAGTAGGAGCCGCAAACAGCAGGGAACTCAGTCTCTAAGTATAAGAGGATGAGGTGGCGGATGCAGCACACACGTACTCAGTACTTACTGAGGGTCTCGGTGTTAAGCACTTTACATGAATTGACTCATTTCATCCTCACAACAACCACATGAAGTGGATAATCCCCTATCCCTATTGTGTCGTTCTGGAAAGCAAGGCTCAAAAGCCTGAGTGATTGGCCCAGTGCAGCTCTTAAGTGGTGGACCACACATAAGCCGGTGCAGGAGGTCTAGCTTTAAAATAACCCGGCTGCCCCCTGAGCATCCCAATCCACAAAGCTGCTGGGCTAGACCTTTGTAAAATCTCATATTTCCCATCTTTTTTAGGGCCACACCCGTGGCATATGGAAATTCCCAGGCTAGGGGTCTAATTGGAGCTGCAGCTGCCAGCCTACACCACAGCCACAGCAACACGGGATCCGAGCCGTGTCTGCGACCTACACCACAGCTTCGGGCACCACCAGATCCTTAACCCACTGATCGAGGCCAGGGATCGAACCTGCATCCTCATGTATACTAGTCAGGTTCTTAACCCGATGAGCCGCAATGGGAACTCCCCATCACATCTTTTCAAACCCAGTTAAACAAACAACAAAAATCTTTGATGAAACCAGCGCCTCCAGATATGTGCTCAGGCCCAGCGATCTCCAACAGCCCCTGGATGTGAGCAGAAGTTACTCCTATCTCACTCCCCTCCCCTCTCCAAGGAAACTTCAAAGTCAAAAAAAAAAACTGCTTAATACCCCGCCAGTGCAGGTGGTGCCTGCTTCTTGTCAGTCGCAAGAGAACAAAGAAAGGTCCCCTCTCTCAACCGGCATTCCTCCCAAGAGCAGAAGGCCCTTCTGCGATACTGACGAGTGACTAAGGTCACGGCTCTGGGAGCAGCTGGGCTGAGGCACAACCCAGCACAGGCTCTGTTCCCTTTGATCCCCTGTCTCTCTCCCCCAGTCCTGCCGGCCCCCATGGCTTGTCTCTTCCTGCTTAGGGCCCGCAGTATTGTGTTCCCCTGGTCTGTTTTGTCTGTATCGTTTGATTGGACTTTGTTGTTTTGAATGAACCGATGAATCTCAAATTAGCCTCTTGGCAGAATCAGCATTCTTGATGATGGATATTAAGAGTCAACGCTCTTGGCACAATAGGAAAATCATCAGATTTCGGCACCCTGCTGGGTGAGCCCAGAGGAGAAAGGAAAAAAAAGAAAAAAAAAATGCTCCCTAGGTTTTAAACCCAAGTATCTCAGGCAATCCTAAAATGGTATAATGAAGTTCAGACCATAGTCTAACTTTGCAAAAATGAACAACTCTGGTAGCAAAAGACACAAAAGCTTCGGCAGTTTTATGTCTTTTTCTTTTTTTGATCTTTTCTAGGGCCACACCCACGGCATATGGAGGTTCCCAGGCTAGAGGTCCAATCGGAGCTGTAGCCACCAGCTGTAGCCACAGCCACCGTGCCACAGCCACCACAACATGGGATCCAAGCCACGTCTGTGACCTACACCACAGCTCACAGCAACGCCAGATCCTTAACCCACTGAGGGAGGCCAGGGATTGAACCCGCAACCTCATGGTTCCTAGTCAGATTCCTTAACCACTGAGCCAGGATGGGAACTCCCAAGCTTTGGCAGTTTTAGAAGCAGTTTTCTGCCAGCTGAGGAAATCTGCTGTAAGGCTTTCAGATTCCCTTTTTCCCTGCTATTTGTAATAGTCACAGGACTTTTAAAGATCTGCTTTTTTAAATGATATTTAAATAGTTCCGGGTAGATAATTAAATATTTGGATTTAGTTATACAGGAAATGAGGGCTCTGCTAAGCATTAAGTCGATGGTGACATGACTGTATAGAATCGGCGTCATCAGGAACTTCTTTTTCTTTTTTGGCCACCCCACGGCATATGGAGTTCCCCGGCCAGGGATCAGATCCAAGACACAGTTGTGACCTACGCCACAACTGCACCAACACCGGATCCTTTAACCCATTGTGCCCGGCCGGGGAGCAAACCCGCATCCGGGTGCTGCAGAGACTCCGCCCATCCCGCTGCGCCCGCGGGAACTCCAGGCACCCTGTTTCTTAAAACATCCTCAACACACGTAACCAAGAGCCCTTTACGTCATGTAATGTAGCCACCAAAATTCACCCTAAATCCTTTTGGGTGATCCAATCTGTTTGCTCAGAAATCTTCCCGCTAGGGAGTCTGGGACATCTCTGAAATGCTAGCTAAACTCTCTCATTCATTTAAAAACCTCACAATAATTTGTGAAATTCAGTCCACCTCTGCAGCGTAAAGGAGAAAATGCTCCACCACTGAAAAGGCTACAGCCTAAAGGACACCAGCGGCGAGCTAAATTACGTCTGCTAAAAAGGAGGAAAAAAAAAAAAAAAACGAGCGGTAGAGAATCTTTGAAAGTCAAGACATTCCAGGGAAAGCCATCTATGAATATCTTCCAAACAAATGTTTTGCTGTGACATCTCAACCACCAAAACACCTCTGTCCACGTGGGCTGACACTCGTAAACATGACCTCCAGAGAGGAAAACTAAGAACTCCTCCAAAGCGATACCGATATTACCAATCTTCCCTGACGTTCAAAGATCTGAGCCTTTGCGGTTATTGGCTGATGAATGTATTTCCAAGGAAATAGAAGGCTGGAGATCAGAAGAAGAAAAAGCGCACCGTCTCTGCTATCAAAACGTTATTAAATTTCATTCCTTTGACATTCTGACAGTAATTGCGCTGAGAGGGATTGGATTTTTGTTAAAATTACTTTGAAAGGGTTGTTGAGAATTTCCTGCGGGAGGGACCAGGGAGCAATGCATAGCCTTCGCTGGCTTCCCCTTGGTTGTCGTGGATGCTGGGCGCGCATCTGATTTTTGACAGCACGAAACCCTTGTAATAACAGGCTGAGTCTCTCGGAAAGCTCTTCCCCCGGTTCTATTTTCCGCCGTGACCAGCGGACTGGGTAACCCAAGCTGATTCATTCGTGAGGTTTCTGCCTTTGTCATCTTAATCACCAGTGACAGAACCAGGCACACTTACAACCATCATTTCCCTAATAATGGCAGGGCTCTGACAGGGCAGGTTACACAATGGTATTGTTGGAAAGAGCCAAAAATAGTGTTATTCACTTAAAATTTCTGAATGTTCCCTTCCTTGATGATCTAGACTCAGAGAGTTCTAATG
This sequence comes from Phacochoerus africanus, assembly GCF_016906955.1. NCBI lineage: Eukaryota > Metazoa > Chordata > Mammalia > Artiodactyla > Suidae > Phacochoerus > Phacochoerus africanus. The sequence goes on along the minus strand of NC_062544.1, from coordinate 275,611,973 downwards.
AAGCGTGATTTCGGAACATGTGAGACTAAAAATATGTCCATGGTGAGGTTTGCTCACCTTAGTGAGGAAATGATCTGGTCGAATGGGGCCTGGCCAAGGCTGGCTCCCAGAAAGCCCTGTGCCCATGACCCCCTCAGGGTCCCCCTGAGCCCAGGACCCCCCCCCCCACAGTGTCCCCATGAGCCAAAGACCCCCACAGTGCCCCTCCCAGCCCAGGACCCCCAGAGTGTCCCCTGAGCCCAAAGCCCCCCAGTGTCTCCCTGATCCCAGGACCCCCCCACAGTGTCCCCACGAGCCTAGCACCCCGCACAGTGCCCCCTTGAGCCCAGATCCTTAACCCACTGAGCAAGGCCAGGGATCGAACCTGCAACCTCATGGTTCCTAGTCAGATTCATTAACCACTGCGCCACAACGGGAACTCCCATCCCCTACTTTTAAGTGCACAATTCGAACGTGATTTAATTCCACTGAACCAAACAACTATTGAGGAGTTCCCTGGTGGCCTAGTGGCATTGTCACTGCTGTGGCTGGGGTCACGACAGAGCAACCATTCTCATTACTTTGCAAATAATAATAATAAGAGCAGCCAACATTTAAGATGTCCCTGCCTATGTACCAAACACTGTCCCAAGCTCTTTCCGTATATTAACTCATTTCCCCTTACACCAGCCACAGGATACAAATCATGATTATTCCCATTTTACAGAAGAAGAGACTGAGGTTCAGAGTGGTTAAGTAACTAGCCCAGGGTCACCCAACCATCAGAGGAAAGAGCCCGGATGCAAACCCAGGCAACTCTGGCTTCAGACACCACTCTTTTACCCGGACGTAAGCATGAACCCAACTCAGGAAGCAATTCTATGGAACAAAAATGCAGAATTGCAAAGCATGCTGCAATGATTCAGCCTTGCTTGGAGTGCCCTGAAGCACAGTGCCACCCACTCAGCACAGAGTTAGTGACCAGCATCATGGTGTGGCCCTTACCTGTGGACCACCCCCGCCCGGTGCAGGTGCTCCACTGCAGAGATGAGCTGCCTGATATATCTGCGAGCTTCCGATTCCTCCAGCCGCTTCTTCTCATATATCTTGTGCATCAAGTTGCCCCCAGGACACAACTCCATGACCAGGTAGTAGCTGTTTTCCGTCTCCAAGATATCGAGGAGCTGGGTGATATTAGGATGGCGTATCATCTGCTGGATCTGCCCCTCTCGCCGAAGGTTTTTGGTGACATAGGTGTCTTTTTTGGCTCGCTTCTTGTCTATGACTTTTATGGCCACCTAAGGAGACACCAAGAATATAGCTGTTGTTAGACCTTGCAGGCAAAGTGTATTCCCTGACTGTTCCCAAAACCCTGGGAAAATACACAGCTGCTTCTGTGCACCAGGAGCAAAATCTTATCTAAAATAGCATCGAGGAGTTCCTGTCGTGGCGCAGCGGGAACGAATCCAACTAGGAACCATGAGGTTGCGGGTTCGATCCCAGGCCTCACTCAGTGGGTTAAGGATCCGGTGGAGCGGTGAGCTGTGGTGTAGGTCACAGACACGGCTCCATCCCACATTGACGTGCCTGTGGTGTAGGCCAGCAGCAACAGCTCCGATTCGACCCCTAGCCTGGGAACCTCCATATGCCGGGGTGCCACCCTAAAAAAAGGACAAAAGACCAAAAAGTAAAAAAGTAAATAAAATACCATGGAGGGAAAAAAAGAAAACTGTAACATCAGCCAAGATCAAAAGAGTCAACTAATCCAGAAGAGGATTAAAATGTACTCAAGCCAGCTTGAGTGGCTGCGTGGAAGGCTCAGAGAAAAGTCAGTGTCAAAGTCGGTTCTCCACGGGGTGAAACACCACATCCTCCAGCAAAGGGTCTCTCCCCCTCCCTCTCGGGCCACCCCCTCCCCCTCCAGGTTGGGCCCCCCTCCCTGACTGTATTTCTTTCTTTTTTTTTAATATTTTATTTTATTTTATTAAATTTTTACTAGAGTTGATATATAGTGTTGTGTCAATTTCTGCTGTACAGCAGAGTGACCCAGGCATGCATACATATATATGCACATACATTCTTTTTCTCATACTATCTTCCATCATGTTCTATCCCAAGAGACTGGATATAATTCCCTGTGCTGTACAGCAGGGCCTCATTGCTTATCCATTCCAAATGTAACAGTTTGCATCTACCGACCCCAAATTCCCTGTCTATCCCACTTGCTCCTTTACTGTTGGTGGGAATGTAAACTGATACCACCACGGGATGGAAGACAGTATGGAAGTTCCTCAGAAAACTAAACACAGAACTACCATATGGGAGTTTCTATCGTGGCGCTGTGGAAATGAATCCGACTAGGAACCATGAGGTTGCGGGTTCGATCCCTGACCTCACTCAGTGGGTTAAGGATCCGGCGTTGCCGTGAGCTGTGGTATAGGTTACAGGCGTGGCTTGGATCCCGAGTTGCTTGGCTGTGGTGCAGGCCGGTGGCTACAGCTCCGATTGGACCTCTAGCCTGAGAACCTCTATATGCTGCAGGTGCAGCCCTGAAAAGATGAAAGACAAAAAAAAGAACTACCATATGATCCAGCAATTCCACTTCTGGGCATATTATCTGGAGAAAACTTTCATTCAAGAAGATACATGCACCCCTATGTCCATTGCAGCACTATTCACGATAGCCAAAACATGAAGACAACCTAATATTTTATTTTTTAATTTATTGGACTGTAGTTGATTTACAGTGTTATTATTAGCTTCAGATATATAGTACAGAGACTCAGTTATACATATCCTTGTTTCCCCCATATAGGTTATTGCAGAATATTGAGTAGAGCTGCCTGTGACCATGACTCTATTTCTGAAACAGCCAAATCTGCGCCCATATTGGTTAAGGAGCTGGGAGAGGCAGTGCCCTGTGATGCAGCTCCCAGCCCTTCCTCTGCCCTCCACCAGGCCCTCAGGCCAGGCTACCTCTGGCCTCCAGGCGTTCCCCCTTTCCCTGGGAATCACTGCACCGGTTAACTCTTGGCCCGAAGGCAGGCCCAACCTGTTGCTGCTCCAGAGTCGCAGCATCTCAACTGCCCACTGCACACTCCTCCTGGGCCACCTCCGCCACAATCAATGTGTCCCATGTGGGGACCCTCCAGCTCTGTATAAAAGGAGGGAAGGAGGGGGAGAGGAGGGAGGAAAGAAGCGGGGGAGGGAAGAAGGGGAGAATGGAAGCCAGGATGGAGGGATGGAGGGGAGGGAAGATTGCCTCTTCTGCCCAAATCTTTCTCACTCCCCTCTTTGCTTGGATGGCTGTGGCCAATCCACTCACCCGGCCTTAAAACACACCACTAGGAGTTCCCGTCCTGGCGCAGTGGAAACAAATCCGACCAGGAACCATGGGGTTGCAGGTTCGATTCCTGGCCTCGCTTAGTGGTTAAGGATCTGGCGTTGCCATGGCTGTGGCGCAGGTCGCAGACACGGCTTGGATCTGGTGTTGCTGTGGCTGTGGTGTAGGCTGTCAGCTATAGCTCCAATTCGACCCCAATTCGACACTGTTTTTTGTTTTGTTTTGCTTTGCTTTTCAGGGCCAAACCCATGGCATATGGAGGTTCCCAGGCTAGGGGTCGAATCAGAACCACAGCAGCCATGGCCATTCGGGTTCCAAGCCGTGTCTGCAACCTAAACCACAGCTCAGGGCAATGCCGATCCTTAACCTGCTGATGGAGGCCGGGGATCAAACCCACATCCTCATGGATACTAGTTGGGTTTGTTCCCACTGAGCCACAGTGGGAACTCTGGAGACACACCGCTGTTTTGCCCTCTTCTTTTCTTACTTTCCTCTCTAATGTGACCAGCCGGTGACATGACGTCAACCCCCTCTGCTACCTGCCTCCCTCACTTTCCCCTCCTCTCTGTTCCTATGCCAGGTCGGGTTCATTCGCAACCTAACCTCCCAGCACCCAGACACACGTCTCTGTGTGAAACTCCAGCCACCCAAGGGATGCTCTCATCCCAGGCCATCGAGCCACTGAGCTGTGGGACGAAAACAGGGGAAAATCCATTTCTATTTACTTCTTTTACTGCAATTGTATTTTTCAGCTGCATCATAATGCACACAATGTACAGAGTTGTGATACAGGTCAATCAATAAGTGATTGATAGATGGATGACTGATTGATAGATACAGGTTTGCAGCTAGGGGATCAAACATTATTTAATTTTTTTTTTTTTTTTTTTTGCTTTTTAGGGCCGTATCCACAGCACATAGAAGCTCCCAGGCTGGGGGTCAAATCAGAGTTGAAGCTGCCAGCCTACACCACAGCCGCAGAAATGTGGGATCCAAGCCATGTCTGCGACCTACACCACAGCTCACGGCAACGCTGGATCCTTAACCCACTGAGCAAGGCCAGGGATTAAACCCGTGTCCTCATGGATAGTGGTCAGGTTCGTAACCCGATGAGCCTTAACAGGAACTCCCTCAAACAATATTTTCTTGACCTAAGTTTGTGATCAAAACGAAAAGTCTAGAGTTCCCATCATGGTGCAAAGGAAACCAATCCAACTAGGAATCATGAGGTTGCGGGTTCGATCCCTGGCCTCGCTCAGTGGGTTGAGGATCCGGTGTTGCTGTGAGCTGTGGTGTAGGTCGCAGATGTGGCTCGGACCCTGAGTTGCTGTGGCTGTGGTGTAGACCGGGGGCTGCAGCTCCGATTAGACTCCTAGCCTGGAAACCTCCATATGCCACAGGTGTGGCCTCAAAAAGCAAAAGAAACAAACAAACAAAAAAACCTAAAAGTCTGGCCACCACTAACCTGGACTATGGCATCCATGTCTGAACTCTTTTCCCTGATATGCTCATCCTGACCCCTCGAATTCACACTACGACTTGAAACCAGTGGGTCTGGAACTCTGATTTCTTGCTTAAAGCTCTCCAGGGGCACAGTGCTGCCCAAAGGGCCAGGTCCACAGCCTCCGCATGGAAGCTCCCTCCCCATCAGCCCCACCGCGATCCAGCCCCAGCTCCCAGCAGCCCAGAGTTGAGTGGCGGAGGGGAGGGGGGGTCCTCCTCCTTCCCCCTCCTGCTCCTCTCCAAGCTCTCACTCACACCACCCGCTTCATCCCTTCAAATCCGCCTGGACCTTCAGACACTAATTCCAGGTCTCCTTCATGCTCCATCCCTCGGCTCCCGCCACACCTACCACCTGTGATGCCATTTACAGCACTCACCCCTCCCTCAATGCAGGCACCACACTCCTCTTCGCCACGCACAGGACTTTACAGTGAGTGACCAAGAGGTTACAAACTGGGCAAATCAGTGAACTTTTTTTTTTTTTAAACCATTGGAGCAAAAACAGTTGTCAGCAGCATAACTATTCTCTCTCCTGGGGGATGGTCTTTTTTTAAATGTTTTAAATTGGGATATAATTGACCTAATATTTTATTAGTTTCAGGCCTAAAACATAATGATGTGGCATACGTATCTATTGGGAAATGTTTATCACGGTAAGTTTATTCTTTATTTTTCTTTTTACGGTGGCCCCTGCAGCATATGGAAATTCCTGGGCTAGGGCTGAAGGGGAGCTGCAGCTGAGGCCTACACCACAGCCATGGCAACACTGGATCCGAGCTGCATGTGCAAACCACACCTGCAGCTTGCGGGCCCGGGAGCGAGGCCAGGGATCAAACCCTCATGCTCATGGACACTATGTCAATTCTTTTTTTTTTTTTCTTGTGGTGACTTTTCTTATTTTTTTTTATTACTCAAATGAATTTATCACATCTGTAGTTGTATAATGCACTATGTCAATTCTTAACCTGCTGAGCCACAGCAAAAATTCCACCACAGTAAGTTTAGTTAACATCCATCACCAGAGTTACAAATTCCTGTGTGCGAGGAGCCCTTTTAAAATCGTCAGTACTGGCAACTCTCAAAAGTACAGTGCAGTATTTTTAATTACAGTCCATACTGAAAGTATTTATCTTATAACCTGAAGTTTGTCCCTTCAGCCATTTTAATGAAGGTGTGCAGGCCCTTAAACCAGAGGCATGAATAAGCGGGACAAGGAGCCGCTGGACCAGACAAGCAGGAGGCCTACACCATCCCAGGAAAATATGAGGCTATGTTGTTTGCCCACAGAAGTGGGCTGTAGTTTGGCCTACTAGTTCAATATATACGAAACTAAAAGGCTTTTTTAAAAAAGCATGCTCATTTGTCTGCTTGGGTTTCTGCAGGGGTGAAGGTTCGATCCCTGGCCCAGCCAGCACTGTGAGTTAAAGGATCCTTCCTAGCCACAGCCGTGGTGTAGGTTGCCGCTGAGGCTCAGATTCAGTCTCTGGGTTAGGAACTTTCACAGGCTGCAGGTGAGGTCCATTAAAAAGGGGGGGGAAGGGATTCCCATGTGGCTCAGTCAGTGGGTTAAAAATCTGACTAGTATCCATGAGGATGTGTGTTTGATCCCTGGCCTTGTTCAGTGGGTTAAAGGATCTGGCGTTGCTTCGGGCTATGGTGTAGACTGGCAGTTGCAGCTCCAATTTGACCCCTGCCTGAGAACTTTCATATCGCTCGGATTCAGCCCTAAAAAAGTAAAAAAGTTAAAAAGTTAAAAATTGAAGAAAAATTTTAAAAGGAGTTCCCACTGTGGCGCAATGGGATCAGCGGCATCTTGGAAGCACTGGGACACAGGTTCGATCCCCAGCCCTTTTTAGGTTAAAAGGCGCAGTGGGGAGAGTTCCCGTGGTGGCGCAGTGGTTAATGAATCCTACTAGAAAACATGAGGTTGCAGGTTCGATCCCTGGCTTTGCTCAGTGGGTTAAGGATCTGGTGTTGCCGTGAGCCGTGGTGTAAGTTGCAGAGGCAGCTCAGATCCCGCATTGCTGTAGCTCTGGCGTAGGCCGGTGGCTACAGCTCCAAATAGACCCCTAGCCTGGGAACCTCCATAGTCCATGGGAAGCAGCCCTAGAAAAGCCAAAAAAAAAAAAAAGGCACAGTGGGTTATTAAAAGGATCCAGAGTTGCTGCAGCTGCGCCTTCGGTCTCCACTGAGGCTCAGATCTGATCCCTGGCACACGGAACTGCGTGTATGCCATGAGGCAGCCAAAAAAAAAAAAAAAAACCTGTGCTAATTTGTGACAAAATATATATAACATAATATACCTATACGTACATACATATATACATATATATCCACCGTCTTGTGGGGGTGGAGAGAAAGGGAAATACTGCAAAGGACAATTAGATTCTGTCTTTGCTCCAGTCTATGTTGCAATGTTTTAAAAATTACACCCTTTGGCAGTGAAATTCTTAAAAGTACTATGAATAAACAAGAGTCTGAAAGCCCGGCAGTAATACGATCTGCCTTTCTCAACAGAGCACGCAATTATTATTAGGATAATTTATTTAGCTCTTTAATTGCCTGACGTAGGTTATATAACGACCACCCAAAACCATTTCAGTCCCCATCCCCGACCATGCGAATGTGACCTTATTTGGAAAAAGGGAAGGATGTTGAGATGAGATGAACCTCAATTATCTGGGGAGGGCCCTGTGTCATCACAAGTATTCTTATAAAGTAGAGGCCGTGAGAGATTTCGCACAAATACCCAGAGAAGCCCAAATGATGAAAGGGGGCAGAGATGGCAGTGATCAGCCACAGACCAAGGAATAAGAACGAGGCTGCCAGAAAGAGGAAGAGGCCAAGGACAGACCCCCTTGAGCCATCAGAGGGAGCACAGAACCCCTGACAGTGAAATTGACATTGGACTTGTGGCCTCCAGGACTGTGAGAGAATAAACTTCTGTTGTTGTTATTTAGATTTTTTTTTTTTCTGCGACCCCCCGGGGCATGTGAAAGTTCCCATGCCAGAGATGCAACCTATGCCACCGCTGCAGCAACGCCGGATCCTTAACCCACTGCACCACAGCGGGAACTTCATTTCTGTTGTTTTAAGCCACTAAGCCTGTGATAACTCATTAGAGCAGCAAAAGGAAATTAGCACACTAGGTACGTGTTCCATCACTGGATGTCTTGGTTCTCCTGAATCTGAGAGTCCCTCCAGGAAAACCCTGAACCTCCAGTCAGTCTCACCTGGAGAAGGTTTCCTATTCAAGCCCCCTCTCTGTTCTTTTTTGGCCTTTTTTAATTTTTTTTAGGGCCACACCCATATCATATGGAGGTTCTCAGGCTAGGGGTTGAATCAGAGCTGTGCCCTCCAGCCTACACTACAGCCACAGCAACACCAGATCTGAGCCACGTCTGCAACCTACACCATGGCTCACGGAAACGCTGGTCCTTAACCCACTGGGAGAGGTCAGGGATCGAACCTGCATCCTCATGGATCCTAGTCGGGTTTGTTAACCACTGAGGCACAACAAGAACACCCCCCTTTCTATTCTTTTTTTTTTTTTTTGTCTTTTTGCCTTTTCTAGGGCCGCTCCTGCGGCACATGGAGATTCCCAGGCTAGGAGTCTAATCGGAGCTATACCTTCCAGCCTATGCCAGAGCCACAGCAAAGCGGGATCCGAGCTGCGTCTGTGACCTACACCACAGTTCACGGCAATGCCGGATCCTTAACCCACTGAGCGAGGCCAGGGATCGAACCCACAACCTCATGGTTCCTAGTCAGATTTCTTAACCACTGAGCCACGACGGGAGCTCCCCCTTTCTCTTCTTAAACACCCTTACTTGCAAGCATCCGTCAACTTGAAAGCTCTGCACTGATAATACTGAAAATGGAATGCCGCTCTTGATTATACAAAACCGTTTTATCAACTGCATCCATGACAACTGAAATGGGAAAAACTAATGGGGAAATTAAGGAAAAGGCAATGATCAATGATCGGCCAGAAGCAGCATCTAATTGAATTTGACAGTAAGCAAGGATTTACAGGCATGGATTCTGCCAGGATGAAGCCCAGTGACGATGAGTCTCTAGCTAAAAAGATAAATGGCTTTAGCCAGGAGAGTTTTAAAGAGGAAAATTAAATCTGCACAGACTGACCGAGGACTCAGGTCCAAGGGTGAGATTGGACTTCCCAACCTGGTCCTCAGAGTGTGTTGGAGGGTGGGGGGTGGGGGCAAGAGGGGGTTCAGGGGAGTTTGAGTCTCATGCTTAGCACATCAGGAAATAAAACTTTTGCTGTAAAGGGTCCATAAGACAAAGATTCCAACTCCTTGATGGATCCAAGTCACGAAGCCTCCTGAAATTTTACAGGGGCATCCGTTTTCAAAGATGCCCCCCCACCCCCGCTCCTATATCCGAGGACGGAGCCAAGAATTGAAGCAGTGGAAAATTAATAGAGAGAGTAACACAGCACCAGTCTGTTGCAGCTGAAACTGATTTTTCATCCATTTTCTCTCATAAATCAGGTGGCTTTTCTGGAGTTCTCTTGTGGCACAGCAGGGCAGGGATCTGGTGTCATCCCTGCAGCCACTCAGGCTGCTGCTGTGCCGAGGGTGCATCCTTGGCCCAGGAACTTCCGCATGGCATGGCCAGAAATAAAGTTGCCTTTCTGACAATATGGCAACTTCCACCCCACCCCAAAGAGCCCCACCAAAAAAGTACCTATAAGTCAATGATGGATGAAACCAGCAAATGCTTAAAGAGCTAGAGTCATAAGAAAGAAAAGGAAATCCCCCAAGGGCAAAAGAAAAAAAAATATATATAATGTATGTATATATATGTGTATATATATGTATGTATATATGTGTGTGTGTGTATATATATGTATATATATGTATATATATGTGTGTATATATATGTATATATATGTGTGTGTGTCTCTGTATCTCTCTGTGTGTCTCTCTCTGTCTCTCTCTTGTGTGTGTGTCTCTGTCTTCTCTGTCTCTCTGTGTGTCTCTTGTCTCTCTCTGTGTGTCTCTGTGTCTCTCTGTGTGTGTCTGTCTCTCTCTGTCTCTCTCTGTGTCTCTGTGTGTCTCTCTCTGTCTCTCTCTGTTGTGTGTTCTCTGTCTCTCTCTGTCTCTCTGTGTGTCTCTCTGTCTCTCTCTGTGTGTCTCTCTCTCGCTTCTGTGTGTGTCTTCTGTCTCTCTTTCTCTCTGTCTCTCTCTGTGTTTCTCTCTCTGTCTCTCT